>NC_068938.1:127497655-127853488 GCF_016801865.2 Culex pipiens pallens | reverse complement strand
TCAGTGAGAGCTCACAAGCCGTTGTTGAATCGTTGCGGCCTATTCAGTGAGTTCACAAGCCAGAAGGGCCTTTCAGTGAGAGCTCACAAGCCGTTGTTGAATCGTTGCGGCCTATTGAGTGAGTTCACAAGCCGGAAGGGCCTTTCAGTGAGAGCTCACAAGCCGTTGTTGAATCGTTGCGGCCTATTCAGCGAGTTCACAAGCCGGAAGGGCCTTTCAGTGAGAGCTCACAAGCCGTTGTTGAATTGTTGCGGCCTGAAGATATTCACAAGCCTCCAATTCTACAAGCCTTTCAGTGAACATCCACAAGCCATATTTACGCCAGGCATAAGTGGACATTCACAAGCCCCTTCACCCTTGCCTTCACCTCAAACTTTCCAGTGAATATCTAAAAACCGACATACTCTAATTATTTTTTTGGTATTTTTTTTCGAAAATAAACATTCTAACTAAGAAAAATCCGGAGTTTAATAGTTGTAGGTTCAAAATTCACTGAATTGCAGACCTTCAAAGGCGAAAATGGTAAGAAAAAAACATGTTTTTTGACAAAAAAATAATTATTTTTCATAGTTGTACTGTGTAGCTGTTTATGTATTTTTTCCTGCATCATTATATGGGTCATTCCAGGTCAACTGAGTACACTTTTGGACTCGACCTTCACCGATTTGGACCAAACTTGGAGGGAACGTTTATCTATCGATAGTTAACAGAAATCCCAAGTTTGGTGCTGATTGGACCATCCCTCTATTTTTGGCACCGCCCTCTTTTTTGGCGATTTACTAAAAAACTTTTTTTTCTTTTAATCATAACTTTGCAACTATTTGAGCAAAAGACTTTCTACAGGTTGCATTTTATAGAAAATTGGCCAAGGAATTCGATAAAAATAAAATATTAACCCTTAGATGCCCACTAATATTATATTTTAACGTTTTAAGTATAAAAATTCAGTTTTGACCAATTGATTATATTTTTATTTTTTTTATTTTATCGCCATCGTGTTCCCCGGACAATTTTACATAATAATCAATATAGACTTCAAACTAAAATGAACTATTGGCGAGATACAGCGATTTTACTGAAAAAAGTTTGATTTTGCACTGCACTCTGTACTATGAATTCAAATCCGAAATAAGTTTCTCACATATAAAAACCGAATTATGCGAGATTCATTCCTTTTTGTTGAAAAGTACACCATGAACTTCCGAGTGCTGCGCAAAATCAAACTTTTTTCAATAAAATCGCTGTATCTCGTCAATAGTTCATTTTAGTTTGAAGTCTACATTGATTTTTATGTAAAATTGTCCGGGGAACACGATGGTGATAAAATAAAAAAAATAAAAATATAATCAATTGGTCAAAAATAGAGGGATGGTCCAATCAGCACCAAACTTGGGATTTCTGTTAACTATCGATAGATAAACGTTCCCTCCAAGTTTGGTCCAAATCGGTGAAGGTCGAGTCCAAAAGTGTACTCAGTTGACCTGGAATGACCCATATATATTCAGAAAGGTAATTGATTCAACTATTCAATAAAATTTCACAAAACACACTTTTACAGGCTAAAAAAATAATAAAAATCAAAAAAGATGGATTTTTATTCAGAATTTAGTTTTTTTCAACTTTGTTAATGGAGTACTTTTTTTGTGTGCATTTGTGCGATCTGAAAATTTTGCAGCCTCTAATTTGAACCATGTCCTAACTTGTCTCCAAATTTCAAAGTGCACTTATGTGCACTTTTTGAGTTATGCCATTTTGAACATTTTGATTCATGCAAGAAAATTAATGGTTTCGCGTATACGCTTGGTTAAAATCACATTATTTACCTGCGGAGGCAGAAATGACGTACCTGCTGTGTATGTTTTTAAATTGATTTTATATTCATGACTTTGTTGGTACTTAGGTACGTTTAATAAAATTAGAAATTCCTATTCTAAGTATTTTACAGAAACGATTCGTCGTATATTTATATCAGTTCGTTGTTGTGTTGTTTTGAAAGTATGGATAATAATACCGTAGTGTCCTTGTACGATATAACGAAGCACTATTCTGAAAACGTGAGAACTGCTTTCGAGTATATTTGTAAGAATTACAACATTGCAGAACCATCACATGATCAACTCAGGGAAAAACCACAGAGGAAAAACTACGCATGCTGTTCTGTAGCTTCAAAACGAGGTATACAAAAGCCCATAGAAGAAGTACATATTTTAAGTAATCTAACGACAGTCGGTTACATAGTGATTTTGATTTAGAAGAATCTATCGTGGAAAACGTGAATTTTGCAAGTGGATCAACAAAAAACGTGGACGAGAATCCATACAATGTTCCATAAAATAAACCGTCTAAAATTCTAAAACACCGCAAAAAATAAATTTTAGTTGGAGGGGGAGGGGGGGGGGGGTCTTCAAAGAGAGGTGGATTTTAACTCAAGAAAAAGGGGAGGGAGATGGAACGTAAATCAGAAACTTTAACATAGCATAAACCGCCATTCCGTGCATCAAATAGACAGAGCAAGAATATTAAAATTCACCACTTTAATGCATGTGGCCTCAAATATATGAAAAAATCGAAAATTAAACTTTTTTTTTGGAAAAATATCAAAATTCATTTTTTTTTTCATTATACTAAGTACAAACAACACAAAAAAGTCACAAAAAAAACAAAAAAATATTTTTGGCCGCTCGCTTATATGGAAATACCCCATAGTGTATTATTGAGAACAAATGATTTTGTTTGCAGACAAACCACAAAAAGTACAGATATTGAAAATCTGATACCCCTGCCGACCTGTCTTTTCTTTCTCCCTCTCACGCAGTTCAATTTTTTTTTTGACTTCTGTCTCCTCGTCACTTTCCCTTCTTCTTGACCACATTCTAACAACAGAACTTTTCACACCACAAGAATGCGTCACCGCCTTCTTTTTAACTCACCTGCAACCGCGCTGAGGGGATGTCGAGAAAAAAAAACACAAGATTACACCAGAAAAGAAATTTTTCTCCTGGCAGGATTCGCCATTGTGGAGACTGTGATTCCCTCGTGTCGGGATCTCCAGTGTGGCCGAGACGACACCAGACTGTTTGACCGCTGCCGAGGACACACGTGCGCTGACAGCTGTGTGTGTTGACGTGCGGAGGCAGGGGGTTGATGTCCCTGCACACATATTGAGATCCATAGACAGGGGGGGCGCTATGCGGGCCCACAGAGTTTACATAGCGTGCTCTATTTTTTGTATATTCAAGGTCAAACATAAAAACGTGTTTTTTCTCGGAACGTCAAAAACGACTTAACGAAATGGCGACTTAAAAGTTTGTAAAAAGACTTCTATGGCGAAACCAACTTTGCAAAATGGCACTATTCTACATAAAAATAAATTTAAAAATTCTCATCAATTAAAGTTTTGGCAAAAATCAATTAAATACCCAATGTGGAAATCCATCACAACAACGACGAATTGCGCTTCCGCGTGCTGCTGCTACTGAAATCAATTGTAACGTGCCACGGATTTGCCGAGGAAAATTGCTTAATCTCTGTTTACTTTCCCAGCTACTGCGGCGCAGGGTGGCGGTGGCCACGTGGCCCGGGAGATTTTCCCAATTTCGCCGGCTACATTTCCGGGGTCAAAATTGGCGTTGTTAAGACCATTTTCGGGATTTTCAAGAGATTAAAAGTCGGCTGCCTGGTGAATGCTGCGGAAGCGGAAGCGGCTTTTATCTTAACTAGCGTTTTCATGGTCCTTTTGATTGGGACACACTCGACCTGGCGTCGATTACGATCGTGGCGTGTGGCGGCGTCGCACGGGGTGATGAAAATCACGTGATTTATCGCAGATTTGGGCACGAAATTGATTGTTCAGACAAAGTTGGAAAATGACATTCTCGTAGTTTTAATATAAATTCTTGTTCCGAACGACTTGCTTCCCGCGATACTTTTTGACAAAGTACACGCATTCTCAAGATAAATTGCAATTGCAAGCGAGAATCTGCATTCAGCGGATGCGCGAAATTCTAAACATAGCTGAAATGTCAAATTATTAAAATGTGTCTCCACGTCGTACACACATGTTGGAGGAGCAGTCCCCCTGGCACACTCCGTTCTAGGGAGCGATCCAATTTGTCTTATGTTCAAGACACGAGCGCTCCGACGTCGCCAACGAAAACAGCATCGCCTAGAACACCTCTAGAACAGTTCAGTAGCAGTAGTTCCTCTCCAACATGTGAAATGTACAATAGTTCAAAGCGTAAAACAAATGTGTTATGACAGATCAAACAGAAACACTCTCTATGAGGAGTAGCAGCATGAACGGTGTGTTTGTGTAGGAAGCAACTCGGGCCATTAAGGAGCTCCATGGATGCACTCTAGTTAGAGCTGTAGAGGTACTATTACTGACGCTTCCGTGAACCGTTGGTGGGGGTGAAACAGTACCAGCAAACAGAAGTAAAAAAAAATTGAAACAACAAAATAACAAAATAAATAAATTGTTCGCATAAAAACATACAATTTTTATGCAGTTTTGTTATTCTTTTTTGTGGCTGACGACAAACCCCAATGAGAATTTTGGCTCGAGCCTCGACTCGATTCATACTCGAGCCAGATCGGCTCGAGGCTCGAGGCAAAATTCTCAGTTTGTCGTATTTCACAAATGTAATGAAAATTGATAAAAAAAAACGACATAACACGACATGTCATGAGTTTGAATCCCAAGGTGGAAGGCAGGCCTGCAAAATGTTTCCAACCCAGCGTACACATGAAGCAAACCAAAATGTCAGTTCACTGCTAGCATCTGACTGTAAGCCTACTGTGTCCATTCAACCACTGCCGCCTGACTCGTGCCGGTCGGCTGCTGGAGAATGAGAGACGTGAAAAAATGAGCTACACTCACTCAATTCGTGTCATATGACTGACTCGTAAAATCCCCTCTAAACACTATTTTGACTATTTTTAAACAATTGAATGGTTCTAGACTGTGCAAAACACTTAAAACAACCATAACTTATATTCAAAATTACATTTCCACGCATAAATACCAACTTTTTGTGTAAAAACTTGTTTCTTTATGTGTGTGTGTGCAACGTCGAATGAGCGTTGGTCGACTACTGCCTCGCATTGCAGCTGCTCAGTGAGCTAGGGCACTCACGACTGAGTCGGGTTTGTTTATGTCACGGTTTTGCGGTTCAGTGAATGGATCTGAAAAAATCGTGTATGCGTCGCCGATTTTCGCGTCAGGACCCCTGACATTTTCAGCTCTGGTGGAAGGTTTCCAAATGGCAAAGTAAGTCTGAATCCATAAAAAATGAGCCTTTTGCTTTTAAAATTAATTTAAATACTTTTTTTTGGATTTTATCAATGTTTTCTACTTCAGTCATATCTGAACGTTAAATACCACCAAAATTCCAAAAATGGTTTATGAAAATTATGACGAAATTTAAATATCATAAAATAAATAAATTATTCCCATGAGATAGATTTTCGAACAAAGTATTTGTGTCGTATAATTGAAATCTAAATTTGGATAAATCGAAAGTTTAATGTTGAAGAAAATAACGAGATTAAAAAGCATACAGTCATGTCCCGGTTTTGTACGCCTCGGTTTTGCACTGCCCCGGTTTTGATTCGTTCAGCTACCTTGGTTAAGCACAGTCCAGTGTTTAACTGAAGGAAAGAGCTTTTGGGATTTTGACTATATGGGAGACATTGGCTTTAATCGTATAAAAAAATATGCAAATATAAAAAATAGGGTTTTTGGAACTAGAATGATTTCAGCTATCCTTTAATATTAGAATTTTATGAAAATTTTCACAAAAATACGTATTTTTTCCTGTATTTTGGGAATGCAAAAAAAAATCAAAATTATTGTTATTGCTGATTGGATTTTTTTATACATTTCGAATCTAAAATATTTTTTTTTGAAATACTCTAAATTTTTACAAAACTACGTATTTTCGAAAAAAAAAAATACGGAAAATTTCAGTTTTTGCAATGCCGATATCGAACGATCGAGATTTTTCATGCATTTCGAAAAAAATAATATCATTTGAGTATTTTTTGGAAAATACGTAGTTTTGTGAAAATTGGATATTTTCACAAACTTATGTTATAACTTTTGAAATGTGTGAAAAAATCCCGATCATTTGGTACTTTTATTGTAAAAACTGTTACAGTAGTTTTGAGTATTTTTTTCAAAAATACGTAGTTTTATGAAAATTTTGAGTATTTTCAAAAAATGTTATTATTACATTCGACATGTTTGAAAAAATCCCGATTGTTTGATACCCATATTGTGATAACCTAAAATTTTGAGTATTTTTTTTCGAAAATACGTTGTTTTGTGAAAATTTTGAGTATTTCCAAAAAATGTTGTTGTTACATTCGAAATGTATGAAAAATCCTGATGGTTTGATACCCATATTGTAAAAACTGAAATTTTGATTATCTTTCAAAAATACGTAGTTTTGTGAAAAATTTTAGTATTTCAAAAAAATGTTGTTATTATATTCGAAATGTATAAAACAAATCCCATTCGTTTGATACCGATATTTCAAAAACTGTAATTTTGAGTATTTGTTATCGAAAACACGTTGATTTCTGAAATTTTTGAGCATTTAGAAAAAAATTATTTAACGTTTGAAATGTATGAAAATAAAACTTATCATTTGATACCCATATTGCAATAACAAAATATTTTTGGTTTCTTTAAAGAAAAAAAAAGCATTTTCAAAAAACAGGAAAAATACGTATTTTTGTAAAAAAAAATCAAAAAAATTAAGTTTATTGCATAGCTTTTTAGATGTTTGCATGATTTTTCATACGATTATAGCCAGTGTCTTCCATATAGTCAAATTCCCATAAGCTTTGTGCTTCAGTTATGCACGCCTCGACTTTGCATCCCCTAATGCGGTGCTAAACCGAGGCACGACTGTAAAATCAACCTTAGCAAATTACTTTAATAATGGTCAAATGCTTATTCAAAATTCAAATTAATTCTCGGTGGAACGATTGGTTTTAGAATTAGTAGCATTTGAATCTATTACTCAAAATAGTCATAAATATTGAAAGTTTGGCAAACGTATTGTTTTTGAATTAAAAAAAAATGGCAAATTTAGTAAATTCTTTGAAACTTATTTTTCGATTTGTTTTAATGTTGTGTTTTGAAATTTGCAATGCCAATCTCAGTAAGTTACTGCTCATTTTTCAAAAAAAGCAAACACGGATTTGTTATACTCGTTGAAATAAAGTGCTTATATACATTTTACTAAAATGTAACCCGTTTTTTCACTCGCTAGTTGGTTGATCCTCTTAACTCTCAACAAGCATTCAGGCATAATTTATGAAACTTTAGGCAAAAAAAACTGAAATTTTAGCTGCAAATTAAAAAAAAAGAAATTGTTTAATTTGTGTTTTGTTTTTTGTTTCGATCAATGTAGTAAATGGTCAAGTCAAACAATTGCCCAATATGAATACAAAATTATAGAAAATTATTGCAAAATTAATTTCAATTGGCCAACCATTGTTTACAAATGTGGAGAATGGAGTATAACAGTCTAAAAAATAATATGTTGTGATCAAAGAAACACAAGCTATTTGAAATTTGAAATTATAATGGTTTTTATGAACTATAAAAGGGCCTAGATTAACCTTCTAACATCCATGGTGTGAAAAAATGTATCCGTATCGCTTGAAATTCATTGACAAAGTTGTAGAGCAATTCTCGTTAAATATCAAACTTGTCTCAAATTTTTCGCCTTGAAATACATTCATCCTGATAAAATGAGATAGAAAGTGTGTTTCTGAAAACATTTTCAGGTGCGAAAATCACCTACAAAATTTATTTTTTTCTATCTATCGATTCTGCTGACCGATTTTTTAGACTAGAAATCAGCATAAGACTTGTGAAGTGAAATTAAGAAACATTTTTCCATTTACTTGGTCCCCTATACCAAAGAAAAACAATAGTAGTAAGAAATCCAACTCAATATAAATCAAAGTCGTTAGAAGCATCGGCACAAAAATCGAATCAATAAGCGAAACTAGCAACCAGATAATGGTTAAGATTAGACCAAATCCACTCCCACCAACGATTCCATATACATTAAACAGAGTACCTCTGGGGCACCAGTTCCGTTCATTTATCATCTTGTCGCCGCTGGTGCGGCAATTGTACGACTCCTGGAGTCCTCCTTCTCCTTTCCAAACACGCAAGCAAGCGTTTTCCTGATCTCCCTTTCGGGGGTTATGCCCCAGCCTGTCAGTGATTATAAAAGTTTCTATACTTCTGACGACACTTAATTAAATCATCATCTCATTAGAAGGTTCCCTTTTTACACAAATTTTCCTCACAGAGAAAGGAGATGTTTATTTTTAACCATAATCTTCACCATCAATCCCCTTATTTTCTCTCTCTGTTTGAGTTCTTTTCCGATAATGTCGACTCTAATGCAACTCTCCAACTGCCGGCACGAGCCCCTTCCTGGTCTAGGTCGCACATGTGCCGATAAAATATATAAATTTAGATATTATCATTAAAAAGGTATGTAATATTTGGGAAATAATCTCCTTTCTCTCATTCTCTTTGGTGAGTAGTTCGTCCTCTCGATCCCTAACGCGCACAGAAAAGGAGCATCAAGGAGGAACGCTGGATGACAGATGGCCAAACGTCTGGGTTCATTTTTCAAGCCCGAACACTTTTTGGTGACGATTTGTTGCTGGATTACGGTTCTCGCTAACGAGTGCACACACAGAGTTATATTAGGGCGATGCTGCACATTAATACGGCTAATATTACGCTGGCTGGATGGCTTGATTTGGTGAGACCGCGAGGGTCGTCAGCTGTAATAAACGGGAAGAATGCGGTATTTGTTTACACCCTTGTCTCATCGCTGCAACTGCAGAGGCGACAAAAGTTACTGTTTTTTATTGTTTGATGAATTGGTAAAGTGTCGTAAAATATTTCAATTGTCAGCGCTGTGACGCCGACGACGTGTGTTTGTGTTGTTATGCTGGATGCTTCTTTTTTTATCTGGCGTGTTCAAGGTTGACTGACCCTGAATTTTAATTGGGAAACAAAAGAACATTAAACATGAGTTCTCCAAACATAAGTGGTAGATAATGCTGTAAAAAAACTATTACATGAACTGGAGGGCGAAAAGACTTTTGGTTTTATCGGTTTGTTCCCAAGGTTGTCTAAGAATAATAGAACCTCAGTTGATTTCTGCTTTTTGCATGTCGGAATTTTGAATAGAATTTTAGAGTTGGCTAGGTGACTTCAAATCAACGGGATCTGTGGAAGGCGAGACATTGAAAGCTACACAAAATTGCGTTCTCAACTCAAATAGGCCCAAACGTAACGTGCGACAAGATACAAGATCACAATGAAATGGCGCATTTTTTGTCGTCATCGTTTATTTCAAATCAAATTTCTTACAAGTTTGTCTTTGACCACTTTTTGATGCGATGCAACGGCTTCGAGATATAGCAATATTTAAATTACGAAATACAAAAATATTTAAAACACTTATGCCCTTCTCAAATGTCATTATCGAGTGTAACTGGCTCCATATACACAAAAATGGCTTATATATGCCTAGCATGTCTACATAAGTTTCATTGAAATCGGAGAGGGTCGAGAAAAATGTACCTAAAAAATTACTGTTTTGGGCTGGAATTGCTCTTGATAAAAAAGGATCGTTTGTTACGATATGTTCCGTTCAATCCGTTCTGCATGCTTTCTTCAGAGTTAGATAAGATTGGAAGTCGGAATATGAAACGGAAATTTTAATATTATCCACACCATTTAAAGCAGTCGTCAACAAAGTGAAAAGTTTGGACCGCCCACTCCTTTACCCCTATAAAAAGTAAAGAAAAATGAAGAGAGAAAGAACAAGATTCTTGTTCTTTTTTATTTATTTTTAAGTAGCTTGTGTGGGAAAAGTTTTAAATTTTCTTTACAATCTTCATTTCTTGAATAATTTTGATTGCTAGATCGCAATCGTTAAATGCAAAAATATGCTTTTTTGCAATTCCGTCGTGAAACTACTTACTTTTCCTGTCATTCTTGAACGACGAAATAGCCTACTTTTCTGTACCAAAAATAACAGAATCGAATAGCAACACTTTTCAAAATAAATGCTGAAAAGTTCTATTTTTCAGCACTCAAATGGGTGCTGAAAAGTTGAACTTTTCAGCACTTGTTTCGAAAAGTAACACTTTTCAACATTTTTTTGATTTAAACGATTTATTGACAAAATACATGAAAATTTGACTTAAAATTTCACTCAGTGTGTGTTTTTTGGAATTGCAAAAAATGTTGTATGGAACTCGTTGCAAAACTTGATTTTTTCAGCACTCTTCGTATTTATCCAACTCGGTGAACCTCGTTGGATAAATGTACGACTCGTGCTGAAAAATTGTCTTTTTGCAACTTGTTGCATAAACTACTATTAAGTTTACTTTCACGAAACTAAAAATTTGGTGTAAAAGATACTTTTATGTAATATTGAACACACGATCCGATGTTGCACTTAAATAAAAAAAAATATTTTTTTCTCAAAAATGTAAAAAAATAGTTCTAAAAACGCTTTTTTTGCCAACGAGTAAATTAAAAGATTAAAAAAGTGATGATTTTGACAACATTGGCTCAGTTTTTTGCAATTTTAGCATTTCAAACTGCATAATCTATTGAAAAGTTTAGAGATTTTTTAAAATAAATCCTTTTGTCCTTTTTCAGCGTTTTAAGACTTTTTCGATTTAATCAGGATGTAGAAAAGAGTTAAAAGCATATTTTCTGCAAATAAAATATCAGCATCAGTTCAATAATTCAGAAATAAACGCAATTTAAAATTAATAGCAAATTTTCCAGTATTCTAGATTTAAAATTATAAGCCATTCAATTACTCGAATGTTTAGGTTCGAGTATATAACTTGACATACACAGAAAAAAATATGTGAATTTATTTGACACGGAAAAAATGAATCTCATGTAAACTCAGTTGATGTAAACTTGAGATTCGACGTAAACGGTTGAATCACACGTAAAATTTGTTGATAATTTACATCAAATTGCATGTAAATTTAAATGTTGATTCGGAAATATTTTTTTGTGTGTAGAGGACACCAATACCTATGATTTTCAAGGGCATCTTCTCATTTTCAATTTAAATTTGTTTTATCAAATAATTCATAAAAGTCCAATGTGAAATAACTTATAAATTCACAAGATTCTCTTTTTAATGAGTGAACGAAAATGAGCGGCTTCTAAAAAAGAGCGGTTTTGCCCACCTACACCTGTAATCTTCTGCTTTTAAAAGTTTGTAAAAATAAAAAAGGCAATGAATGAGCCACAACAAACATCCAAAGGTCGTTATAATACGAAATTTGCTGAACATTCCGTAAAAGTACTTTCAAAAGCCCCCAATAGTGTTTCCAAATATGTTTTTGTTGTAATCGATTTTTTTGTAAACGATTTGTGCTCTTCAATATGTAAACAAGAAATTTTTTGTTCTAAATTAAAAAAAAACATTTTTGAATAAACTTTAAAAAAAAACTATTTTTTCACAACTCTTTTTTTACAGTTGAGTAACGAAAAATTGCAGAGCTTTCAAACTATTTTTTAAAATACGCTTTTTCGGAATTTTGACTGGCCATTAGGGTGACAATAAAATTGAAAATTTCGGAAAATCGCAAGAGATACCTCCTGGATCGATTCTTTAGGCAAAAACAAGTAACTGTACCAATTTTGAGTCAAATCGGTTAAGACTAAGAGATCGCTTTTCATCGTTGAAGTTTATTTGGGGAAAATCGCAAAAATGTATGGGGAAAAACATCGCTTCAGGATTTTTGCAGCAGGTGACGCAGGTCTCGCCCAAAATTGTTCAAGTGTGAGATTCTTGTAGGAAATTCAATTACCAACAACTTTGTAGAAGGGTGCAAGACGATTCGAGTTGATCCTGATGAGTTATTAGCAATGCGATGAAAAGAAATCGACTTATGCAAGGGGTATATATAGGAAGTATATAAGAATTTTTTTTTTTTCTGGAAAAATCACCAAAAATCAGGATCAACTCGGATCATTTTGCACCCTTCGACAAAGTTGTAGGAAATTAAATTTCCTACAAGAATCTCACACTTGAACAATTTTGTGTGAGACCTGCGCCACCTAGCAGAAAATTACTGAAACGATGTTTTTCCCCATACATTTTCGTGATTTTCCCCATATAAACTTCAACGATGAAAAGTGACCCCTTAGCCTTAACCGATTTGGCTCAAAATTGCCACAGATACTTATTTTTGCATTAGGAATCGAGTCAGAGGGTATCTCTGATTTCGATTTCTTTTATTGTCACCCTACTGGCTACGAAATGGGCGTCCAAATTTCCAAAAATCTTTTCAACACAAAATTTCTAACTCTTTACGGTTTTAAGCTAGAAATCACAGAAAAAAGTGTCCTAATAAAAATTAATAAAAAGGAAGGTTCGTACTGCCATTCCATCCCGATATATCGCAAAATGGACGTTTGATTCGTGTTCACGGACCTGCAATGTTGAGCAAAAAATTCTAGTTCAACTCAATCTACAAGATCTTCAGCAAAGTAATTGTAAACTTTGCAATATCAGTATTCATCATGTAACGTACAGCTTAAAAACCTATTCCACTCCCTTTAATTCCAGCTAATCCTGTGTAGCCGCCCAGTCCCGTTTAATCGTAATTGTATTCACTTTCCCGGGACCCGGGAGTGAGGGGTGCTCCGGCGCGCAAAAAGATAAATGACTTTAATTGACCCAAGATAATCCCCTCCGGGGTACCATTACTGAACCATACACTTATTCTCCGTTCGACGTTTTTCTTCCAGCTTCAAGAGCTGACTCATCTGCTTCCGGGGCTGTTTCAACTGTCTGGAACGTGCCGCGCACATATCGACAATGTCGTCCCTTCGGTTCACCCTGGAATGCCCAGGGTAATTAACATAATTGCATATCTATCTGCACACAGCGAGCAAAGTCACTATAATTTGTCGCCAAACGCGCGCGTTTACGCAGGGTGGTTCTGGAAACAATACACGATGTCTCGTAACCTTTTGGCGTGTGGCAATGTCCACCCCTAACCGTAAATGGCCAACCCATGGACGTGGCGTCGCCCAGCCATTAAATTTACATAATTCGCAAATCAGCATTGTTATACCAGCTAAATGGACCAGTGATTAAAATAATTTCGATCTAATTTTCGCAGCGAATGTGATGTAAATGCACTCTGTAATGTGACGGGGGGTTAATGCTGTATCCAGTGCTTGAACTGTAACGTTGTAATCCAGTATCAATGGTGTCAGTAGGCGAAAATCTGTGCCGAAAATTGTTTTATGGATCGATTGACTAATTAAAGTCCGGAGATCGTCGATGATAACATTGTTCAAAGTTGTTTCCATGAAAAATCTACCCCGCAGTTTTCAAAAAAAAATGCAGCCAGAAAAACAAACCTCACCAAACGAACAACAAAAAAGCCATTCCATGATTCGGGTTTTCCAAGCAGATATTAAATTACAATTTTCCGGTGCCATTTTTGACGGCCGGGGTCTTTCTTGTTGACTTTTGGTGGCCAACAGCCCGAAGGCGCATCCCCCGAGGATGCGTGAATTTCAATTCAATTGGACCGGGCGTTTGCGTTGGCGTGGGTTCTGTTGTTTCTTGGGCCTTTTTCTTGGCCCCTAATGGAGAGTTCACAGTCGGTAACGCTGACAGATGGTGGAAAATCTGCCCCGCAAGGCTTTTCCAGTTGCGGGGAGGTGGAGGGAATTGCAGTGACAAGTGCGTGGTTAGAAAGAGGTTGAGGTTAGGAAGGACATGTTTTAAAACAGGTTCATATCATCTTGGGCACGTAATACCATGGCGACTGATATAAATCTTTATTACAACAATTTATTTGTTTACGAATGTATTTCATATGATTTAAAATCGTAGTTTATGCAACAAGTTTCAAAAGGAAGATTTCTTCAGCACGATTCGTAAATTTATCCAACGTTGAGGTTATTGAGTTGAATAAATACGACGAGTGCTGAGGAAATCTTCTTTGTGTTAAATACATTTTTTTATATTGGATTTCCTAGTTTTCCCTACATTAATTTCGATATCGTGCACCGTTTTCAAAATATGTCCAGTGAGCAATTCTCTTCGAAATCGGTCTTTTTTTGAATTTTAATTTTTGTATTTTTAAATCCGACTGAAACTTTTTTGGTACCTTCCATACAAATTTGGCAGCTGTCCATACAAAAACGATGCATGAACATTCAAAAATCTGTACCTTTGATGGAATTTTTTGATCAATTTGGTGTCTTCGGCAAAGTTCTAGGTATGGATACGGACTACACTAGAAAAAATGATACATGGTAAAAAAATGAGGATTTTTGATTTGCAAAAAAACACTATTTTAATTTTTTTTATTTTTTTATATGTTTCAGAGGACATCAAATGCCAACTTTTCAAAAATTTCAAGGTTATGCAAAAAATCTTTTTAAATCAATACTGTTTTTTTTTTTCAAAAAATCGCAATATCAGTCGCAAAAATTTTTCAACTTCATTTTTCGATGTAAAATAAAATTTACAATCAAAAAGTACTTGTGCAAAACTTTGATAAAATGCACCGTTTTCAAGTTAAACCCATTTTTAGGTGACTTTTTAGAAAATAGTCGCAGTTTTTCATTTTTTTAGATAGGTATACATGTTTGCCCACTTTTGAAAAAAATACTTTTGAAAAACTGAAAAAATTCTCTATATTATGCTCTTTTTTAATTTTGTTGATACGACCCATTGTTGCTGAGATATTGCCATGCAAAGGTTTAAAAACAGGATAATTGATGTTTTCTAAGTCTCACCCAAAAAATTCATCATTTTCTAATGTCGATATCTCAGCAACTAATGGTCCGATTTTCAATGTTAAAATATGAAATATTTGTGAAACCGATCTTTACGAAAACAATATTTAAAAAAATTAAAGTCAAGACTAACATTTCAAAAAGGCCAAACAATCAATATTACGCCTAATAGTTTTTGTCTTTGCTGGGTCAAAGGTCAAAAATTGTCCATTTAAATCATTGACACATATCAGAACAATACATTTAAAAAAAAATTGCTATTGTGTAATTCGATTTGCTCTGTAGAAATAAGAAATAAAAAATGGGTATTTCAAAAATTTTTCCCGAATTATCCTTAATAACGTCATGATTCAAAATCCAGACACTTAGCAGCATATCATTTTTGTTATAGCTCACAAAAAATCATGTAATAAGTTGGAATTGAAGAAATATCATCAGGATGTAGTATTAACAGTCAGTTTTAAGAGAATGCATGCAAATTATGTCTTTTCTAACAATTTTTCATCAGAGTTTGAAAATTAATATGACTTGTTGTGCTTCGAATCCCAGATACTGATAAAAGCTGATTCGAATTCCAGACACTCGTTTTTGCAAATGAATCGCACAAATTTGGACTGAAATGTTAGTGAATGGCATTCTTTTGGGTCTCAAATAAGCTATTAACATCAAAACAATCGATATTTTATATAAAAAATTTGCTTGAATTTAAGGAAATCAAAACCATATATTTCTGCTTTGCCTTCCCGGTGCTTCGGACGCCTATGAAATATTTCACGTGAAATGTTTCGCTTTTTTGGTTCCCGGGCAGACGGTAATAACTAAATTCATGCCGTTTCAATAACAAATACTGTTAAAATAACAGAAAGTGTTATGGAATCTTTTTGAAAAATCTATTTTTGGATAAGAGTTGAATAACAGTTTATGTTATCATAACAAAATTTGTAATTGGTCAGATATTGATTGAAAGCCTAAACAACTTTGGAATAACATTTTTTGCTATGGAAGAATACCCCCAACTGTTATTGGGATGATAGGATTAGTTGTTAAAATAACTAAAAATAATAACAAAGATTTGTTCGAAGAATAACTAAAAATGTTATTTGTCTGTTATTCCAATAACAAAAAAATCATAACGACGAATAACAAATCTTGTTATAAATAACAAAAAATGTTATTGGGCTAGTATTTTCAAATATCAAAGAATGTTATTCCCAAGTTATTTCCGTCTGCTCGGGTAATCTTATAATTTTATTTTATTTAATTGTTTCGGCTTTAACTACAGCGTTCAAAAAAACTTTAAATGTAAGTTGATGTTAGAATTCATCAAATAACCCACTTTTGACATTTATAATGCGAACTTATATCCAAATAATTGATAAAACAAGATGAGGTGTCCGAGTTTAGAAGCGTTCGGGAATTCGAAACATGGCATTATGCCTAAAACATTACAGAAAGCAACAAGTTGATAAGAAAATCCTTTTTCAAGATAAAGATTCTAGAATATTCAGATACTATTTTTGAATGGACAGAACACATAAAAAATCTATTCTCGTAATCGTGAATTAAGTTCACGAATGTGAGAACCACGAAATCTGTTTGAGTTCTGCGAGCCCATCTTAGTCAAGTTTGAATAGTTAATTACCTATTAAATTACCAAGTGTTTTTTTTTTTTTTTTCATATTTCATCACCGCCATTTCGTCCACCATCTTCAAGAAGAAAAAAGAGTTCCCAAAATCGTGAACAAGCGTTCATGAAAATGGGAACCCCGAACAAAGAGTTCAAATCCCATGGTACGATTTCCAAAAAACGTACATGATTTTGAGAACTCTTTTTTCTCCGTGTTGGATTTTCAAATTTTAAATCATTTAAGAGTAGTTTATGGGTTGCTCAAAAATCAAAAATAAGACAACGAAACAATTTTGTTGGTGATTCGATTATCCGAAGTGAATTTTCGAATTTGGATATGGCAATTATGAATTTGAATTTTAAATTCGAACGTACATCACACAAGAGCTGCGTAATGAAACAATGGTTATTAAGTTTTCCGTTAATCATAAGTTAAGTAATTTTGTTACATTTTTCAAGTTAAGTTTTTTTTACCTTGTGTTGAGCTGAGCCCATTATTTAAATTATTTTTGGTTAATCATACAAATAGGGAAAATTCTGGGAAATTATGCTATCAACGTCACCCCGGTATCAAATGAAAATGGTTCCTGAATTTTTTTCTAAAACATTCTTAGAAATAAATCGCTTATCAACAAACATTCAAAACCTTCTAAACATCCAGTACTAAAAGTAAATGAATTATTCCCAAGAACGAGAAAACATAGAATCACCTAGAGTTAGGCTCGTGCAAATTCCCTTCCAACTCGATCCAATCTTTCCTCGTACCCGACGCAAACCCTCCGGGCTCCTAGCAGTACCAACTTGGCCGCGCTATTGTTTATTTAAACGTTCGGGGATCCTCACGCCCCCACAAGCGCAGACTCGTCACCACCGTAGTCGTTTTCCAATTTGCGGAGTTTGGTGTTTTTCTTTTGCATTTTCCTCCTTTTTCCCCCATTTGTTTTCCACAGAATTTTTCCTCTGCCTAAGGCAATGATTCTGAGCAGCAGAAAAAACGAACGGACAAAGGACTCGAGACGACAAAAATGGCAAATGGGCTGCGGTTAAGTCTGGGGTTAAAAAAAGTTCGCCGAGGAAAACCGATGAAAATCGGTTTGTTCCGATGGCGCTTTTCGCTAATGCAATTAATGAGTAGGTTTTTGTTTTTCCTTCTCTCCTTCAATTGGAGAGGGGGGAGGGGGAGGGAATTGACGACAAAGTTGGATGGGTGGTAAGTTGATAATGAGATCAGTTTTCTTCGGAATTCGGAGACCGTGGAAAGCCTTCTGATTAGATCAATTTGCGTAATTGAGGTGCTGGAGATGGATTTTCCCGAGGAAACAGAGCAAATATCCAATTCCGTTTGATATTGATTTTAGGCGACCTGAAAGTAAGCTTTTCAGAGAGGAAATATTATATTTATCAGAGCTCGAAAGCCAGGGCGGAGGATCGCTTAATTGCGTACCATTTTTGGAACACGATATAGATCAAACAGAATGGGCCCATGTTGTGACATCTTAATTAAAATAAATGTACTTTTCAATTTATGGAAGGGTTGTGTTGTTTACCACCACGGCCTAATCGGATTAAAGTCCAAAATCCGTATCGCTATCCACAGCCGAGCAGCTTCATTTCAGAAGACATGGCAATTCATTTAGGGTCACTTCCAACCCTAACCCCTTTCTAGCAATGGGAAAAGGGGGACGAGAAATTAAGACTTCATGAATGCAATCCTTTCGCTCTCAACGTTGCATTACGATGCGTCATCACACACACACAACAGAACACACACATTTGTTTGCGGTCAATATTTGTACCACCGTCCTCTTCCGTTGGGCACTTCCTGTGTCCTAAGCCCACGTGCCACATGAGTCCTGGCCTCGGACTCCAAATCCCTTTCGGGTCGGGTTTTGTTTTCGGTGGGGAATGGCTTTTAAAATTGATGTCTCCGTAAATATTGAATCCAGCGTCAATATTTGAGGGGGTTTTGTGTTGCAATGAGTTAACCCTTTCAAGGGAAACATAAATGGTATGCAAAATAAATGGTATCAATAGGGCATTTTTCGTTAACACTTGACCAAAAGAGCCCTACATAAAACAAGTCATATGCCAATATTGCGTAAGCTTATGCTTCTTCTCGGATATATTTAATGATAATTTGATGATTTCAAGAAAATGGGTTTAGCATTTGAGCAACAAATTTAAAAGAAATTCTTCACTAATTAACCTTTTTAACTTATAAGATTGGATTTGCTTTATTTTTATGGTAAATTTTATTTTTCAAAAAATCTAATGTACAGTATGTAAAAAAAGTATTTACACCCCTTGAGCACTATGCACATTTTGTGATGAAACATGTAAAAAATTTAAAGTTTGACAGGAACCTAGTACTACGTTTTGTTCAGAAACACGTTTTGTTCAGAAACTCATGTCAAACATTTTGCTACAAACAGCTCATGAAAAGATGATTTCTATAAAAAGTTATATAACAAATACTATTACGAAAATAAAAAAGGTGCAAAAAAAGTTTGTACACCTTTTGAAAAATTAACATAACTAATGTTATTTGTTGACAAATCACCATAAATCCAGTCTCTCAACTCCAAATGTCCGAGCCACGTAGCCTAGTGGTAACGCTCCCGCCTAGTAAGCGGCAGATCGGGGTTCAAATCCCGGCTCGGACCAACACAACTGGTGATCTTTTCCCTTCTGGATTCGATTGCTTAGTAAAGGGAAGGTAGTGTATCGTCACAAACTGGACCTTATCACAACACCTTAGAGAGGCGACCTATGGAATGTTAACATTAACCTTAACATGTTAACATTAAGTTGATAATGAAATTGCCACTGAATCCGCTTTGTAAATGCCGGCCCCGATACTCTTCAAGGGTGTTCCCCTCAGGAACTGGGAAAGATTTACTTTTTTTTTTTTCTCAACTCCAAATAGGCATCCTTGACTGATTAAAAAAATAATTTGGATTGAATATAAAGTTTACTAACTACTTAGTATAAAAGTTTATATAACTCTGGAAATTCTATATAAAACTTATCTAAACTTAATTTTGCAAACTTTTAATTCAACTAAATGTCAATATATTACCATAGAATTGCTAAATAAATATTTTGGATTGGGTATAACACCGTTTTGGGGGTATTTGTATCGATAGAATAGATTTTTCGTTGGAATTTCGTACCAACCCAGAATTACGTCGTCGGAAAATCCGCCGGCATCCGAACCGGTCCACAATTCTTAAGCCAACCTATGTGGCATCGGAAAGAGCATAAAATTTCCGATCTTTTGATATCCATACATCTAGGTTTTCTATAAAACCCACGTTTTTAAATACCTGGGCAAAAAGTAAGTTTGATCCACGAGAACAAAAATTACGAAATTCCATACATTTTTGACAGATTGCTCAAACAAAACCATAACAACGTTTTTACCTAGGTATTTAAAATCGTGGGTTTTATAGAAAACCTAGATGTATGGGTATCAAAAGATCGGAAATTTTATGCCCTTTCTGATGCCACATAGGTTGACTTAAGAATTGTGGACCGGTTCGGATGCCGGCGGATTTTCCGACGACGTAATTCCGGGTTGGTACGAAATTCCAACGAAAAATCTATTCTATCGATACAAATACCCCCAAAACGGTGTTATACCCAATCCAAAATGTTTATTTAGCAATTCTATGGTAATATATTGACATTTAGTTGAATTAAAAGTTTGCAAAATTAAGTTTAGATAAGTTTTATATAGAATTTCCAGAGTTATATAAACTTTTATACTAAGTAGTTAGTAAACTTTATATTCAATCCAAATTATTTTTTTAATCAGTCAAGGATGTCTATTTGAATTTGGGAGACTGGATTTATGGTGATTTGTCAACAAATAACATTATTTATGTTAATTTTTCGAAAGGTGTACAAACTTTTTTTGCACCTTTTTTAGTTTCGTAATAGTATTTGTTATATAACTTTTTATAGAAATCATCTTTTCATGAGTTTTTTGTAGCAAAATGTCTGGCATGAGTTTCTGAACAAAACGTAGTACTAGGTTTCTGTCAACATTAAATTGTTTAGATGTTTCATCACAATATGTACATAGTGCCCAAGGGGTGTAAATACTTTTTTTACATACTCTAAGTCGTCAGTTCGAATCCCGGGGTGGATGGAAGCTAAGGTGTAAAAAGAGGTTTACAATTGCCTCAACAATCAAGCCTTCGGACACCTAGTTTCGAGTAGAAATCTCGCAATCGAGAACGCCAAAGCAATATTGTTCGCTCTACATCATTGCCTTGACGTTCTCGATTGCGAGATTCCTACTCGAAACTAAGTGTCCGAAGGCTTGATTGTTGAGGCAATTGCAAACCTCTTTTTACACCTTAGCTTCCATCCACCCCGGGATTCGAACTGACGACCTTTGAATTGTTAGTCCAACTGCCTACCAACGACTCCACCGAGGCAGGACCCAGGGAGACGACTCCTACATCTGGACTATCGACCTAACCCTCTAGGTTATACCGGGGCCATCATTTACTTCCTCATCCGATGGAAGGCGTGCTCAGACAAATCTCGTTTCGAACCCAAGCCGACTGGGTGAGAGGCAACCACGCTTCCCCTACACCACGATCCCTGATTTTGAAATAAACAGATTTTATTTTTTTAAGCTGAAAATTAGATTATTAGTTCCAGAGATATTGGTGATCAAAAAACGAGGGGGGCGTTGGCACTTTTTTACTTTGAAATTAGCGACTTAAAAAAAGGTACCCAAAAATGCAATAATTTTCAAATGTTATTAAAAAACGCAAATCTGAAAAGATGGAATTTTAAATAACAAAAACGTTGTTTTTTATAACTAGGCCAGGGGTGTCCAACCTTTTGGCCCATCGGGCATGATTTAATTTTTCTGAAGCAGTGGCGGGCCGGAACTAATATTTGATAAAAGTTGAAAAGTAAACACATTTTTTTTTTCAATTTTCTTATGATTGGGTTCATTTAAAGAAAATACATAAAAGAAATAGTGTTGCAAATATGATTCATATATCTTGATTTTTAAAATGAAAAACAAAGATAATATTCAAAAATGTGTTTATTTTGATTTTTGTTTGAATAATTTTTTAAAATTGAATTGATTTTTTTACAATTGCTATCGAATATCTCGATAAATTTTTTTATAAAAAAAATATTCAAATTTCAATGATCGTTGTAATTTTTTGAAGTTTTCGATACATTTTTCAATATTTTCAAAATATTTGCAGCGATCTATTTTCAGTATGAATAATTTGATTATTTAAGCTTTAAAAAAAAACTTTATCAATAAAAAGTTGTTTTGAAAAATACATTATTTTGCTTACTTATTTAAAAAAAAAGAAAATAGAAAAAAAAACTTCAATTTTAAGTAAACATATTTAAATCTGAAAGAAATAACATTTATTCTCTTTTTGTAAATTTTAAGACAACAATCCAAGTTATTTCATAAATTTTACGAATTGGATAGATTTGTTTTCCTGCACAATTTTTCAATCAAAAAACATCAATGTAATAATTATAAGAATTACATTCAAACACGAAGAATGTTCTTAGTATATGTTATTTTTTTTTTTTTTTGCACTTGGCAGGTACACCTACAGCTTTTCCAGGTCAATTTTTTTGAATTTTCACATACCCTTTTGATATGAACCTGGTTTGATAACGTGTCAGTCAGATTAAAAAATACAAAAAAATGCATTCAAAAATGGTTCCTTCGTGGAGAATTCAACGCTGTCGTGCTATCTTGTCGCACGTCGCTTTTTGACGTTCCGAGAAAAAAGCGTTTTAATGTTTGACCTTGAATCAACAACACATAAAGCACTCAAAGTTAGCAATAACAAACACATTTTGCTTGGTTGACAATTCTGTTTCTGGAGTCCCAATAGTTATAAATAAACTTGTTTACAATTGTCGGGCATGTACGTGTGTCAAACGCGTTCTGACTTGAAATTCGTATAACAACTTAGTAGAACTTCAAAAATTCAGCGAAGAAACAGGATGGATTGTGGAGCATGTTTGGACATTTAAAAACATAAAAAGTTGTATTTTTCCTTGGTAAACTGCTCAAAATATCATGCTAGATGGATCAAATCGGGGTTTTAGAAGCTGTTGACTCGTCTATGTATTGATAAGTCACCATTTGGTCACCACCTCTTGCGTTCGAAATAACCACATCAGTTTCCTTCATCACCACCACTTATGATGGCTGTTGGCGGTATTCTGCGAAAAGCCTTCGCTCTCGACACTCTCAGCTTTCGCAACGTTGTGTGAATTAATTCCACAGCAAACATCCAAGCTCGCAAATGCCCAAGATGATCTCCTCGAGTATGTGGTGCTCACCATCCAAGCAAAGGTTAGGGGATGCGTAATTAAGGCAATGCTCACCTTAACTGCGTAGAACGCCGGCAGATTCTGATCGTCGATGTCTTACTGAGCCGGTGTGCTGACACTAATGCCAGTTCAGCACACGGCACTTCCTGGCAGTGTTGGCTGCAACTGCATCTTGAACACGTTTCTGCACGTTAATTACAATGTCATGCCTAGAGAGAAGTGTGTGTGTGTCTGATGTAAATGTGAGCAATCGAAATTCCTGCCTCGTTTCCACCTTCGAGTAACGGCTTACTTGCCACGATGATGTGGTACCTTAACGACAAATGCAAAGGGGTGGTGGTGGAAAATGGGGTGCTGATGATGATGATGGCAAATCTTAATTCAATTGAGGTCACCGTTCATTGTGATGCTGCTGCTTCGGTTGCATAGAAATGCAAAACCCAGGATTGTGGTTTCGAATACCGAATGCCAGTTGAGCCACCTCCCACCGAGCTCGAGAAGGTGGTGGCTTCCAATCAATAAAGTTTCCTAATGAAATCAGCCTTTGGGCGAAGAAAAATTACGCAAATATTTACATAATTCAACCGGAATTGGATTACGAGCGAAATGCGAGCCTCGGTTGAGTGCATCGCTTCCCCTTCCTGCAGGAATGTTTGGGGTGAAGTTCTGGCCACACCATCAGAACCGGCAGCAGCACTTTGCGCAAAGTAGATTTTGAGGTTATGGACTTAGCCAGGGATCCGTCCACCGCAGACTTCCCGGGCCAATCGGATCGGTTGCATCGAGAGCATCTGGGTGGAAACTCAGCCAAAGTAAATTTACATATAATTAAAAGTTGAATTTAATAAATGTCATCCCGAGTTATCATCTGCAGAGTCATCAAAGAAAACTTTCCACTAACGACCACTATCCGGGGGTTGTCACGTGGTTTCGGGGTGAGGGAAAGTTCACGAAAAGTTGCACCATTCTGGGTGTGGGAGAGCTCCGCTTTGACCACTTTCCGGGTTCTAGGCAATAAAACTTGGTCGCAGCGCCCTCACCCTCGGAATACCGGTGATAAAGTAGACGGTCTCTGTCGTTCATCCTACTAATGCACTTGCATTTCTTCCGAAAAATGACTGAAAAATAGTGTCAAGTCACTGTGGAGTCTGAAGAAAATTGGCTTTGCCTTTTTAGAAGAATCTCTCAGAAATAGATCATCGCCATTCTGCTTTCTTTAAACAGTGATATTAATTTCACCAATAAAAATGATAAATTTTACATGGAAAACATGTAAATCTCATGTGGAGTTAGCAAAGGTAACAACAATTCTCAGCCAAAGTGAAAAGAAGCCAAATCATTTCCACAACCAGCCCACACGCAACGCAACCTCTATCCAATCTCTAGTTCAAGTCCTTGCCGAAGGAGGCCATGTCAAAAGCAACTTACATCGACCGGAATGTGGGGAGCTTTCCCTCCAACACCACGCCCTCCCAAAACCAAACAATCATCAGAGGTGGCTGTGGATCCTGAGAGCGTGTTGGCGTCGACGTCGTCGGTTGGCGCGGTTTTGCTATCAACTAGTTTTGCCTTGCCTCAGCTCCGAAGGAAACCCATGGCAAGCTACGACCTGCTGCTCCGCACGAGGAAGCCGTCTTACGACGTGTCATGAAGTGCTAATCTATGCCCGTTAAGGTGCGAGATCTCTGCTACTAATGATGCTGTTGCCTGCTGCTGGAAATGTCACTTTGACAGGCAACAGCCAACAGTTAACGTGTTGTACGTTCAATTGTCACGTAACACACACACAATGCAAACGAGATGTGGCACGGAAGATGACAGGTGTGTGAGGTTCTGGAACAAGAAGTGGTTCCTTAACCGATCGAGCGATTATGATTTTGTGGTTCCATTAAGGGGTGGTTGCGGGGGAAACCTGGTAAGTTTAATGAGGCAAAATTTGCAGGTATGATAAGGGCTTCGATAATGAGAATGATTCAGAACATTGGGATCCAAGAATTTGAATTTAGTTTAAGAGCTTTTCAATTTACCAACTACTCAGTTGCAAAACATCAAACAAATAACCAACATAAATGACAATAAAAACACCCTCAAACAGTTGTCTGCTAAAAACTTTTCGTTACACGATAATGAGTTGCTCCATTGCTCCAATTAGCACGTTAGTATTGATGTATATTTAATTACCGGCCAAAGTTGGTTCGTTGGCGCATAGTTTCACCACTCCCCCCAACTGGACTCCAGGTCAGTGGTCGAGACCACCCCCGCTCCAATCCGTTGCTCCAGCGCTGAGCCCGGCACAACATGAAATATCGCACTCCAGGTGCCGGCTAATTAGAGTTTTGCTCACCTCTCACAATCCCGGCTCGTACAGTTTAGTTTCGAACACAACGAACCTGTGAGAAGAGGAAGCGGGGAAGGGTTCTAATTCACAGCAATTTCACTGGCCGGCCACCCACAAGTTACAACTTTTCCAACCCCCACCGCCTCGGAGGTTCTCGTAGATCATGGTAGTTGT
Organism: Culex pipiens pallens; assembly: GCF_016801865.2. Lineage (NCBI taxonomy): Eukaryota > Metazoa > Arthropoda > Insecta > Diptera > Culicidae > Culex > Culex pipiens. Next base: position 127,828,153 of record NC_068938.1, on the reverse strand, counting down.
GCAAAGTATCTGTCTGATGGTAATATAATAGTCGTTAGCTTCAGCCACGGAATGAATTGTGTGAATACAATATTTTGGTCCGGGATGCCGCAGTCGGTAAGGTATTCTGGAATTTTGCTCAAGGGACTTGGATTGTTACCTTGTAGCAGTAATTGCAATGAAATAAGCTTGTATTTGATTGAGGTTATCTTGGAAACTCTAGCAATAGTTAATAATTTTTAATTATTTTAAATAAAGGGAATAAAGAAATTTGAATATTTAAAAAAAGAAAGATTAGAATAAAATATGTCAGCTCCTAACAAAATTTAACAAATAAATGATTCCGAATTCAATGGAATACATTAAACTTAATAAAAAAAATAGGGCAGCTAATAAACAACTTTGAAAAAAAAAATTAAAACAGAGAAATAAAAAATTAAAACAGAGAAATAAAAAATGCATCAAAAGTGTTTATTTTTTTATATTCCGTGACGGAAGGTCGGTACGACCTCTTTCAGTTTTGAACATTCGAAAATAGACATATTTTTCAATTCGTACTCAAAATTCCGAAAAAACGAAATTTTCTTCAAAAACAAAAACACCAAAAAAGTTTTAAAAACTCTGCCTTTCCCCGTTACTCAACTGTGAAAATGTTTGGAACATGTCATTTTAAGAGAAATTTAATATACTTTGCGGATCTAGGTTAATCCAGAAGGATACTTTTTACATTTAAATAAAAAAAAAACCTAAAATTCCTAAAATCGCGGAAACTCGTGATGGCTACAAGCAAACCCCTTATGTTTGTATATACAAATGTTTATAGTTGTTTGCTCTACAACTTTGTAGAACATATTTACAAACCTGAAAAGTTAGAAAAAAACACGAAATTTTTAAATGATAAATTGAAAAAAGTGACGCTAAGAATCGGTCGTATTGCGAAACATGTGGTGTACCATGATTTTAACAACACTCACCACGTGGTCATAAAATTGTTATTTAACCCCTCCCCCCCCCCTCCTCACTCCTTTTTAAAAAACAATTTCTTGATTTGGCAAATGAAGTTTAAAGCCTTTTCACAAAATACATTTAAACTTGAAGTAAAATTATTTAAAACTAGGATTTTTGCCAAACATTCTTCAAAGGTAGTTTTGTTAGTAAAAATATCGATTGATATTGAATTTTAAACTAAATTCGAAGCACAAATCAAAAGTTTTCACATTTTATATTATGTTTGTTCTATTAAATATACATAAACTAATTATATTTTCTCCTAGTGAAAAATTAAAATTATCTAAAGAATCCGAAAATTAATTCCGTCTAATGATTCGGAATCATGGAGAAAACCGTGACATTTGGAGGATATTTATATAATCCTATTCATAAACAATTCAAAATTTTATGAAACTTCTTTCTAAATTCTTTTGAACACTTCTCTACCACGGTCACTATGATTGCATACTATTTCGCGCGTATTTAATTTGTACTCTTATTTTAAAAACGTTACTTAATCCACCCTTAGGTGGTTGGCGCCTTCCTCACATTTAAATGCAAAAAAGTGCGTAAATAACACTTAAGTGCTTATAACTTTTGATAGGGTTGTCAGATCTTCAATGTTTTGGACGCGTTAGAAAGGTCTTTTGAATACCCATCCTACGATAGGTTGCATGAGAGATCCGGACAACGTTTAGATCAACATATCTGAGATCCGGCATCCAAAAAGCGTATAAATAACACTTATGTGCTTATAACTTTTGATAGATTTATTAGATCTTCAATGTCTTGGATGCGTTGGAAAGTTCTTTAAAATACCTTTCTGAAAATGTATAGCATGACGGGTTTTCTTACAAAAACCACCCTTTTTACAATCTTCCGGACTTTTGTTAAATTTTCAATAGCGACTTATGGGACCCCAAGACGGATCGAATGACGCCAAAAACGGACAAAATCGGTTCAGCCAATGTCGAGATAATCGAGTAACAATTTTTTGATCAACATCCCACCACACACACAGACATTTGCTCAGAATTTGATTCTGAGTTGATAGGTATACGTGAAGGTGGGTTTAGGACGTCAAATTAAGAAGTTTAATTTCCAAGTGATTTTATAGCCTTTCCTCAGTAAGGTGAGGAAGGCAAAAAATCTCAGACCTATCCAAGTCATCCCGGTTTTCAAATTAACCCCGGGTTACGGTATCAGTAAAGAAGTATATTTTCAAAATAAAATTATTTAAGGTCTTTTTTGAAAAAAAACACAGATTTTCCTCTACAAATATCAAATTGCTTCTGACTTCCTTGCGTTTGCTTACTAAAATCGTAATATTGATTTTCAATTTAACATGAAGGTAGTGTTGCAAATGAGTGATAGAAAAGCTGTCAATTGATTATCTCTGCATCAAAAATATCCGAGAGTATAGCGGCTGTCACTATAGCTTGTCAGATCTCTTCTTGTGTCTCGTAATTCCCAGCGATATCATTCTCTCTCTATCACTCCTCTCCTTTTCCTCGACTATGCGCTCTCACCATTGAGTCTCTCATTCTCTCCGAAAACTGCAATGAGAGAACGCGAGATGGCTATTAGAAGCCGACCACGCATGACGTCCCATAAAATTGCGCTTGCAGAAATTGGTTTTGTGCCAGCTTTTATGGTTAAACGCTGTGAGGGTTGGATAATCGTGCAAGCGGGAATGAGAGACAAAAAGAAAATGTCAATTGCGAGTGTGTAAACACGAAAACGTGTTTGGCTATGTTCGGCACTGAGAGATTCAATAAGGAGAAAAAAGCAGTTGTATTTGATGCATGAATATTCAGGCGGGATAATTGTAGTTGCCGAGAGCTGATATTTTGATATTTTAACAACCCTGCATGAAGGTATTGAGTCCCAATTTATCTTGTATACATATTATTATCAGGTTTTTTATCTAAAAAAAATTATGTAATATGCAGACAAGGAAATTAAATCACTATTCGGATTTTTATAAATTCAAATATAAAATTGAAATTTCTCATCATAGGTAATGCTTTGCTGCAAAAATACAGTAAAAAGAAATAACACTTTTTCTTGCATTTAAGGAATTCTCGTCAATTCGAACTTTAAATATTTCGAGAATTCGAGAAAATGTTTGTTTTTGTTTCACTGTTTTTTTTTTTTTGCAGCAAAGCAATGCCAAAAGAGAGAAGGGAATAAAAATCAATATAATCAATACTCTTTGATGTCATTGTTGTTAAGTTCAAATGTTTTGTGCGAATTTAAAAAATTCAAGGTGGATTTCCATCATCAGGGGAAATTTAACACTCAAATCAAAGGTCTTTACGAAAATTAATTGCGGTGGGAAAAAAATGGATACGCTGTTATAAATCCTAGATGTACACCCAAAATTCAGAATCGAGATAATCGTTCTCTCAAAATTTATTGAGGGCTCAATGCCAAAATCGATAGAATAATGGTACCAACTCACACCATCATAACAAATGAGTTCATTCGTTAGTTGAATCAATAAATCTCCAACAAGTGTCATACATCGACTTCTGACTTCTCCATGGACACCAAGCTGTGGTGGCCGAGGCAGCTAAGTCATTGGATTGGTTTGTCAAAGGTCTCTGGTTCGATTCCCGTTGTCGACACTTTTGGTTTTTTGTTTGACGGATGAACTTTTTTTGCAAATGAACCTCGAGAGAATAGTTCTATCGCCCATCTCGAGCTGTGTTCTCTGCGTCCGTGAATGGTACCACTATATTCTCTCGACTCGAGACCATCGTTCTCTCGGACTAGCGCTGCCAGTTTTGGGTGTATTTTATTATATTTTTGTATAAAAAGAAAAAAAAATCGCGAAAATCAGTAAAATTACACTAAAAGTTTCAAATGTGTATAAAAATGCTTGTTGAACTGCAACTATTTCTACTGAATCGATAAATCATATTCTGGTAAAACCGGCAGTTCTCAAAGGATTGCTTTTTGGAAGCATTTAAATATATCTGGTAAAAATGTAATGAGATTTTTAGTGTTGAGATAAAACTCTCTTCAAACGAATATTATAGCTGTATGATCTTTTTTTTTAGCTCAAATGAGCTATTAAAAAAAATCTGCGTTTGAAGATTACAAAATATTAATGATTTTTCAACAGTTTCTAGGCATTATAGATACGAGTTCCATTTGTTAATGTTGATATCTAACGAAGCTCATAGCTTTAAAAAACGCTTTCTTATCCTGTAATAATCATAAGCTGAATTTGGTGCACTTTTTGAAATGTTCTTGGATAAATATCAAAAAAGCAATTTATCCAAAAGTAATAGCTTCGAGTACTAAGACAGTTTTTTTATTTCCAAAAAAGCTTTTGTCTTCGAATTTTATCCTTAGGAGGAAAAAAGCACGGCAATAAACTTTGACTTATATCCTTGCGCTCCTACACATGTGCTGCCATCTGAGCCAAATTCGTTTGCAACTCTCACAAGTTCCAAACATTTCCACCAGAGTGCGTTTCCAACGCAGGATATCCCCGAAACCATCGCAAGGATATTTTAGCCAAGACACAACCCTCATTCTCATTCCCCACCATCTCACGATATCCTTTTTTGCTCACGTCTCACACTTTCCACAACCCTCACAGGGGGGGAAATTGGTTCCTGCTGCAGCAGCAGCAGCACCGTGAGAAGAAGGGCCGTTATAAATGTCCGAATGGCGTGTGAGACGCATATTACGCCGGGTCAGGACCACGAGCGACTTTTTGCCACGTGTGGCTGGCGGGTTAAAGGGCAGCAGTAGAGGCGAAACCGGAAGTACGGCACACACACAACGCTGCAGTCGTTAAAAGGTGGTATTTAGGAGAGCTGCCTGAACGGTGAAATTCCTGGCTTTTGTGTACAAAGTGATGGTGGTGAGAGCAGGAATTAGAGCAAAATTGAAAAGGTCTTTTTTGTGTGTGCAAATTAAAACGCGTGGCGTGTGTGTTTTTGTAAGAAACCGGAAATGTCGTTGCGACATTAGACGATGTAAATTACTGTTTTTAGTGAGAAAATTACTGTTAATTGCAATACTCTGCGTTGAGTACGACGTCAATGTCCTTTTTGATAAATCTCTCAAATAAATTTCTTTAAATTCCATCCAAACGTTCGTGCCTCGAGCCAGCAAATCTGTCTAACCAATTAGTTACCCCCTGAAGGGTATTCTCACCCAGCAGAGTCCTTGTTTAGTATCAACAACCAAACCATCAACTGTGTGTGGCAAGTGGCCAGCTCCACTCTCAGCAGTCAGACACAAACCGAGCCAGCCTAGACACCACCAAGCCAGGACCAGGCGGTAATTTATTCAGCTTGCGCTCCAGAATCGCATAAATATTAATGCAAAACGTGTTTTTAAGCCTTTTTCGGGAAGCCTCCCAAAAGAAGGGGAAGAGGAAAAAAGCTACCCAGAAGCCCGGAGGAACAGGGCCCGCACACAAAAACATAAATTATGACCTTAACTTTGCACCATGATCGTTTTGAATTAAAAAAAAAAATCATAATAGCAGCCACACGCCATTGATGGAACGCCCTGAATGTAGGCAACAGATTCATTGTTGAAGCGGCGAACAAGGTGTCGCCTGCAAGCACACATACACGAGGACAATGGGCGATTGGACTGCGTGGCGGGAACAATAGCGTGGCCACGTGGGTGTGTGTGTGTGTGTGTGTGTGATTGCATGTGTTTTTGTTTTGCAGAGCTTTTCATCGAGATGGTTTACAACGGATTCGGTTGGATTTGTATACAAACTAGTGGAAAACTCGTACACGCACTAGAAAATGCCCTAAATTTTGCTTTATCCCTTGGGATATGGGTGAAACACAATGCCGAGGGCCTTTTTGGTGTTTTTTTTTTCAGTTAGTATCTAGCTATTTCAGCAAGTTTTTTTTAAACTTTGCTTTTGAATTTGTGTAAAATCATTGTAAAGGAAACACAAACCATCAATCAATTTTATGTTGAACATCATTCAACAATTGACAAATTTCATTTTTGGAAGTGAATGAAGATGCAATAAAAATTCTTTGTTTCTAAACGAATTGAATTTCTCGTGAAATATGAAAATTTTCTTAACATTTTTTCTTCTTTGTAAATGTCTAAAATATATTTGACGGTTTAAAAAAATATCAATGTTCATTGAAGAAATCGATTTTTCTGAATTTCTTTTTTATTAAAAACATAAACAGGTCATAAATGGGTAATTCTCTACCAACTCACACGAAATCGGGAAAAGTTGCCCCGACCCCTCTTCGATTTGCGTGAAACTTTGTCATAATGGGTAACTTTTGTCCCTAATCACGAATCCGAGGTCCGTTTTTTGATATCTCGTGACGGAGGGGCGGTACGACCCCTTCCATTTTTGAACATGCGAAAAAAGAGGTGTTTTTCAATAATTTGCAGCCTGAAACGGTGATGAGATAGAAATTTGGTATCAAAGGGACTTTTATGTAAAATTAGACGCCCGATTTGATGGAGTACTCCGAATTCCGAAAAAAACGTATTTTTCATCGAAAAAAAACACTAAAAAAGTTTGAAAAATTCTTCCATTTTCCGTTACTCGACAGTACATTTTTTTGGATCATGTCATTTTATGGGAAATTTAATGATCTTTTTGAATCTACATTGACCCAGAAGGGTCATTTTTTCATTTAGAACAAAATTTTTCATTTTAAAATTTCGTGTTTTTTCTAACTTTGCAGGGTTATTTTTTAGAGTGTAACAATGTTCTACAAAATTGTAGAGCAGACAATTACAAAAAAATTGATGTATAGACATAAGGGGTTTGATTATAAACATCACGAGTGATTGCGATTTTACGAAAAATAGTTTTGATAAAGTTACTTTTTGCGTTTTTCTTTGTTTCGTCGTCCGTGTCTGACGCGGATGACCATGAACGGCCATGATCGATGACTCCCAACTTTTTTCCTATGACTGGTTCTTTTCCTTTTTTATAACAAAAATGAACATGAAACTTTTACCCATTTGATTTGCAATTTTTTTTAAAAAGAAAAAAAAATGATCGGAAAAACAATAACAAAGAAATATTTTCAAAAAATCATTGATATGTTGCAATTTTTTAGAAGAAGAATTTTTAATTTTTATAAAACATTTTGTGTTACTTTTTGCTTAAAAAATGTGAAAATCTGGCATGAAAATTGAAATTTGTTTTTTCTTCTATACCCTCCCCTGACCTTGACCACAAACGAGGGAAACAATAATAAGTAAAATTTGTTCCAGCCTGATATATTTCAAAAAAACCATAAAACTGGTTCCGGATTTTTCACAAATTATTCTAGAGGAAGATCAAAATTTATTAACATTAAAAAGCCTTTCATTACGCAGCAATTTGCATTTATTTTAAAACAACAATGTGAAATGATGTATTGATGAATGAGAAAAAAACAGTATACTTTGTACAATGAGAAAACTAGTGTAAAGAGAAGTAAAGAAAACATAACCTAACCCAATCACGGTGTATTTTTCCGAGAAATAAAGACAAAATATATCGAAAATGTAGGGTAAAAGCCCTTATTTCACGGTGCCAAATATCAGACTACAAAACACACTGTGCAACACATTTTCGTTTATTATGCTCTGAACAATACTTAATGTTTATATTTTGTTTTACATTTTTTGTTTTAAATAATTCAAAATTGAATGAGATAAAATCAATATTTCGGGTTCGATAATGCTCGTAGAAAGTTTTGCGAAAGACATGTTTCAATTTTTTTATGTTTCTTTAGATTCGTTCCGTAAATCTGGAGTTTTTTTTAAAGGTCCAATAAACCAAATTTTAATTTTTTGCTTTTTGGGTGTTTTTTAACACCCTTGACTCAAGGCGGTTTCAAAAACACCCAAAAAGCAAAAACTGGAAATTTGGTTTATTGGACCTTTTCAAAAAAAAACTCCAGAAATTTACAATTAGATTATGGCTTTTAGGAACTTGGAATGAAACTGATGGACAAAATATTGTCCTTATAAAGATTTTCTCCTTATTTTTTGCGGCTGGCCTTTTTTATACTTTGATTGTGAATGAATTAAAGTGAAGGTAAAAATAACTTTAAAAATTTATTGACAAAACAAAATTTATAAAAAATATAAAATGAGTATAGAGTAATCACAGAAGAAATAAAAAAATCAGCTTTTATTTGATTGATTAAAAATTACTATTTGTAAATCTATCAAACCTTTTGCATTTGTTGAAAACACAGAAACAAAACAAACCCTTCCCTTCAAATTTCCCGCCACCACGGCCTTTAGCTTTTCCAAACTCCAGCGAGGCAGGCGTGTTATCAAACTTGGAATATCAAAACATGTGTCAGGCCTGCGGCTTTTGTTTTCACCCATAACTTTTTCATCCGCCCTCATCCTCATCCAGCTTAATGCTCGATTGTTTTTTCCTGTTGTTTTCCCAGAGTGTTTGCGTCGTTTATTCATTCTGGCGGTGACTTTTCCCGACGTGCTGCTGCAACTTTTTTTTCTCTCTTTTTTTTTTTTGTTTTGCTTCAGTTCAACTTCATTTACTGTCTCGTTTGGTGGTGGGAAAACCTGGGCCTGAAAATTCATTGCAAACCACAACACCGCAAACAGTTGCACCGGTGGCAGCTTCGGCGGCACTAATGGCCGCGGACGAGCCCCCGAAAAAAAAACACAAACCCGATGAGGTCCGATAAAGTAAATTGAATTTGAAACCCGGTGGACAAATTGAAATTGGTATCGGATATTCGCGTCGTCGTTTCTGGTGGTTTTCCGGAGGGAACCGTGACTCTTCCGGGACTGTGGAGTAGCCTGGTGGTCCACGTGGAGCCTGGAGGCCGGTCGGAATGAAGAGATTTTCCGCAACGCGACGTGTCCTGCCGGATTTGAATACTTAGCACACGTATAATACATAATGGCTAAATCCGGAACAGACCGGGAAAGCACGAACCGGCCATATTTCTTAGTCCTGGGAGCTTTTGGCTTCCAGCAGAAACTTTAGGTGCTTCCAATTGTTCTTTTTTTGTGTTCCTGGTTCCTTCTGCTCTACATCCAGATATCCCGGCAAAAGTTGCCCACTTTTGGGACTCTCGAAGTGTGTCGCTGGCAGCAGAAGCTTCTCCTTTGAGTCACTGGGGAAAGTTTAATTCGACTTCTGCTACTAACACTTCTACCTTGTACTACGGTAAACATCCTATAGATTGACAACATGTTATGTGTCACTTTTTGACAAACGAAAAAATTTCATTCAATTCTTCATTTGTTTGAAAAAATTATTCTTTGTCAAATCAACGAGGTTCTACTGTACACCGAATCTCTACATTATACAGCCTGACAGAAGGATGGGACTTAATCCGGCCCTTTGTCTGTCGGTGTGTAAGTTTGTCTGTATGTGTGCGATTGTGAGACAGATGTTCGTGATTAAAATAAGTTTTTGGGTTCAACTTTCTCGACCCAGCAAGCAGAATTCTGGCACCTGGCTTGAGTGTGCAATGCAAATTATATGAGAAAAGGAGGAATAGACAAAAAAACAGTCGCTAAAACTTCCGGAAGATTAGCACTCTGGAATTGCTCGAACTTGGTTGAGTTTTGCATGATTTGTGGGTCACGGAATATCGTTTGAAGTCCGTCACATCAAATTAGGAATAGGTTTTTTAGCGAGGTGAACCGTTAGTATGTTTTGAATAAATAAAAGTTGAAATTTACATGAAAAAAGTCTGTCAATAACGATGAATAATGACTTCAAATCATGTCAAAGCTTTGTACCAGATAGATATCTATCAATACCAAGGAAACATTCTATTTGTAATTCAATAAAATATGAACGAAATGGTACGCAATCACACTGAGCTTGGCAGATAAATGTTCAAAGTTCTTTAAACAGTGAATTTCAGAAACTTGTTTTAGAGTTAGTAAACTATAATTACTACATCGTTTATTAATAGAAAAAAAAACACTCACAAAATGTCATGATTTACTCAATGAACTAAGATTAGTGTTATGGATTTATAGTCCTGAAAAATCTATAAATTTGTGGGCATTTCCAGTAGAACAAATTTCTCAGTCAATGTGACCAAATTGTTGATACATGCTTTACGGTTTGTTTTATGGTAACAGAATGTGTATTTTTAATAAAAAATATCGTTTTCTGATGAACTTGCACCAAATATATGACTTTTTAATGTATGTTAAATTAAATTAAATTATTAATATTTCAAATTATATATAAAAACAACCTGACTAATGATCCATTTCATACAATGAATCAATTTTTTAAACTTTAATATAATATGTGTAAGAAACACAGTGACTTTCAAATCATCACGGAATTTGAAATAACCATTTACAGCAAAACTTTAAGAGCTGAATTTAAAAATAAAACTTGAAAACAGACATGGACATTGAGTGCACAGAAAAAAAATCAATTCTCGTAATCGTGAATTAAGTTCACGAATGAGATTGTTCATGAGTATGGTCCATTAGCACTATAAACGTGAATATATTCCTTCGTGGGCTCAAATTCATGAACAAAATTCACGATTTCGGGAATCGATTTTTTTTTCGTGTTTCCTACCAAGAACTTCACCGGCTTAATTATATTTGAAAAAATACATATTGAATTCTATCAATATCACACCGTTTTACAGTGAATCAATTTCAGCATTTAAGTCATTACACTACTCGACAAAACAAAACTTGTGTCAAGGGATTGACGATATCTCATCGGTTCCTCAGAGAAAAGGCATCCCCGAATCCGATGCAATCGACAGAATTTGATTTTATGTCCACGCGGACTGACGAGAAGCTGGTAAATTTTTTAACATAAAAAAATCGAACAATTTAAAAAAAACTTGCGTCTCCTCCCAACTATATGAGCCATCTACAAAAATATGGAGGCGCCTGGTGCATAGCCATTTCCTATAAGCACAACGGAAACAACCAATACAAATGTATAAAAAAGTTGTCAAGTTCGGGGGGTCCACAGCTAGCATTTTTTGTACGATTATAAAAATAAATATTAAAAGTTTAAAATTAAAATATTTGAAAAACATTTTTTTTTAAATATATTTGTTTACTAAAATTTTATGTTTCTCAAAGGTCTATGGGTACTTCGGGATGTCCATGGTAATCCAAGGACTCCCTAGAGTTAAGATCTATGAGTCTACCGCCGTAACAAACAAGAGGTCATCGGCTTTTGACCCCGGATCATGTGCGTATAGCATCAGTGGATATGGTAGACTACTATATGAATGTAATGGGATGTCCATGGTCATCCAAGGACTCCCTGGAGTTAAGATCTACGAGTCTACCGCCGTAACAAACAAGAGGTCATCGGCTTTTGACCCCGGATCATGTGCGTATAGCATCAGTGGATATGGTAGACTACTATATGAATGTAATGGGATGTACATGGTCATCCAAGGACTCCCTGGAGTTAAGATCTACGAGTCTACCGCCGTAACAAGCAAGAGGTCGTCGGATTTTGACCCCGGATTATGTGCGTATAGCATCAGTGGATATGGTAGACTACTATATGAATGTAATGGGATGTACATGGTCATCCAAGGACTCCCTGGAGTTAAGATCTACGAGTCTACCGCCGTAACAAGCAAGAGGTCGTCGGATTTTGACCCCGGATCATGTGAGTATAGCATCAGTGGATATGGTAGACTACTATATGAATGTAATGGGATGTACATGGTCATCCAAGGACTCCCTGGAGTTAAGATCTACGAGTCTACCGCCGTAACAAGCAAGAGGTCGTCAGATTTTGACCCCGGATCATGTGCGTATAGCATCAGTGGATATGGTAGACTACTATATGAATGTAATGGGATGTACATGGTCATCCAAGGACTCCCTGGAGTTAAGATCTACGAGTCTACCGCCGTAACAAGCAAGAGGTCGTCGGATTTTGACCCCGGATCATGTGAGTATAGCATCAGTGGATATGGTAGACTACTATATGAATGTAATGGGATGTACATGGTCATCCAAGGACTCCCTGGAGTTAAGATCTATGAGTCTACCGCCGTAACAAGCAAGAGGTCGTCAGATTTTGACCCCGGATCATGTGCGTATAGCATCAGTGGATATGGTAGACTACTATATGAATGTAATGGGATGTACATGGTCATCCAAGGACTCCCTGGAGTTAAGATCTACGAGTCTACCGCCGTAACAAGCAAGAGGTCGTCGGATTTTGACCCCGGATTATGTGCGTATAGCATCAGTGGATATGGTAGACTACTATATGAATGTAATGGGATGTACATGGTCATCCAAGGACTCCCTGGAGTTAAGATCTACGAGTCTACTGCCGTAACAAGCAAGAGGTCGTCGGATTTTGACCCCGGATCATGTGAGTATAGCATCAGTGGATATGGTAGACTACTATATGAATGTAATGGGATGTACATGGTCATCCAAGGACTCCCTGGAGTTAAGATCTACGAGTCTACCGCCGTAACAAGCAAGAGGTCGTCGGATTTTGACCCCGGATCATGTGAGTATAGCATCAGTGGATATGGTAGACTACTATATGAATGTAATGGGATGTACATGGTCATCCAAGGACTCCCTGGAGTTAAGATCTACGAGTCTACCGCCGTAACAAGCAAGAGGTCGTCGGATTTTGACCCCGGATCATGTGAGTATAGCATCAGTGGATATGGTAGACTACTATATGAATGTAATGGGATGTCCATGGTCATCCAAGGACTCCCTGGAGTTAAGATCTATGAGTCTACCGCCGTAACAAGCAAGAGGTCGTCAGATTTTGACCCCGGATCATGTGCGTATAGCATCAGTGGATATGGTAGACTACTATATGAATGTAATGGGATGTACATGGTCTTCTAAGGACTCCCTGGAGTTAAGATCTACGAGTCTACCGCCGTAACAAGCAAGAGGTCGTCGGATTTTGACCCCGGATCATGTGCGTATAGCACCAGTGGATATGGTAGACTACTATATGAATGTAATGGGATGTCCATGGTCATCCAAGGACTCCCTGGAGTTAAGATCTATGAGTCTACCGCCGTAACAAGCAAGAGGTCGTCGGATTTTGAGCCCGGATTATGTGCGTATAGCATCAGTGGATATGGTAGACTACTATATGAATGTAATGGGATGTACATGGTCATCCAAGGACTCCCTGGAGTTAAGATCTACGAGTCTACCGCCGTAACAAGCAAGAGGTCGTCGGATTATGACCCCGGATCATGTGCGTATAGCACCAGTGGATATGGTAGACTACTATATGAATGTAATGGGATGTCCATGGTCATCCAAGGACTCCCTGAAGTTAAGATCTATGAGTCTACCGCCGTAACAAGCAAGAGGTCGTCAGATTTTGACCCCGGATCATGTGCGTATAGCACCAGTGGATATCGTAGACTACTATATGAATGTAATGGGATGTCCATGGTCATCCAAGGACTCCCTGGAGTTAAGATATACGAGTCTACCGCCGTAACAAGCAAGAGGTCGTCGGATTTTGACCCCGGATCATGTGCGTATAGCACCAGTGGATATGGTAGACTACTATATGAATGTAATGGGATGTCCATGGTCATCCAAGGACTCCCTGGAGTTAAGATCTATGAGTCTACCGCCGTAACAAGCAAGAGGTCGTCGGATTTTGACCTCGGATCATGTGCGTATAGCATCGGTGGATATGGTAGACTACTATATGAATGTAATGGGATGTACATGGTCATCCAAGGACTCCCTGGAGTTAAGATCTACGAGTCTACCGCCGTAACAAGCAAGAGGTCGTCGGATTTTGACCCCGGATCATGTGAGTATAGCATCAGTGGATGTGGTAGACTACTATATGAATGTAATGGGATGTACATGGTCATCCAAGGACTCCCTGGAGTTAAGATCTACGAGTCTACCGCCGTAACAAGCAAGAGGTCGTCGGATTTTGACCCCGGATCATGTGAGTATAGCATCAGTGGATATGGTAGACTACTATATGAATGTAATGGGATGTCCATGGTCATCCAAGGACTCCCTGGAGTTAAGATCTATGAGTCTACCGCCGTAACAAGCAAGAGGTCGTCAGATTTTGACCCCGGATCATGTGCGTATAGCACCAGTGGATATCGTAGACTACTATATGAATGTAATGGGATGTCCATGGTCATCCAAGGACTCCCTGGAGTTAAGATATACGAGTCTACCGCCGTAACAAGCAAGAGGTCGTCGGATTTTGACCCCGGATCATGTGCGTATAGCACCAGTGGATATGGTAGACTACTATATGAATGTAATGGGATGTCCATGGTCATCCAAGGACTCCCTGGAGTTAAGATCTATGAGTCTACCGCCGTAACAAGCAAGAGGTCGTCGGATTTTGACCTCGGATCATGTGCGTATAGCATCGGTGGATATGGTAGACTACTATATGAATGTAATGGGATGTACATGGTCATCCAAGGACTCCCTGGAGTTAAGATCTACGAGTCTACCGCCGTAACAAACAAGAGGTCATCGGCTTTTGACCCCGGATCATGTGCGTATAGCATCAGTGGATATGGTAGACTACTATATGAATGTAATGGGATGTCCATGGTCATCCAAGGACTCCCTGGAGTTAAGATCTACGAGTCTACCGCCGTAACAAGCAAGAGGTCGTCGGATTTTGACCCCGGATCATGTGAGTATAGCATCAGTGGATGTGGTAGACTACTATATGAATGTAATGGGATGTACATGGTCATCCAAGGACTCCCTGGAGTTAAGATCTACGAGTCTACCACCGTAACAAGCAAGAGGTCGTCGGATTTTGACCCCGGATTATGTGCGTATAGCATCAGTGGATATGGTAGACTACTATATGAATGTAATGGGATGTACATGGTCATCCAAGGACTCCCTGGAGTTAAGATCTACAATCGATGTAAAGTTATCGAAATATTTAAGTTTGAACGATGAACAAAAGTCCTTGCTTACCACTTTAGCCAAACGGCGACCTCTTTTTTGTTACGGCGGTAGACTCGTAGATCTTAACTCCAGGGAGTCTTGGATGACCATGTACATCCCATTACATTCATATAGTAGTCTACCATATCCACTGATGCTATACGCACATAATCCGGGGTCAAAATCCGACGACCTCTTGCTTGTTACGGCGGTAGACTCGTAGATCTTAACTCCAGGGAGTCCTTGGATGACCATGTACATCCCATTACATTCATATAGTAGTCTACCATATCCACTGATGCTATACGCACATAATCCGGGGTCAAAATCCGACGACCTCTTGCTTGTTACGGCGGTAGACTCGTAGATCTTAACTCCAGGGAGTCCTTGGATGACCATGTACATCCCATTACATTCATATAGTAGTCTACCATATCCACTGATGCTATACGCACATGATCCGGGGTCAAAATCTGACGACCTCTTGCTTGTTACGGCGGTAGACTCGTAGATCTTAACTCCAGGGAGTCCTTGGATGACCATGTACATCCCATTACATTCATATAGTAGTCTACCATATCCACTGATGCTATACTCACATGATCCGGGGTCAAAATCCGACGACCTCTTGCTTGTTACGGCGGTAGACTCGTAGATCTTAACTCCAGGGAGTCCTTGGATGACCATGTACATCCCATTACATTCATATAGTAGTCTACCATATCCACTGATGCTATACGCACATAATCCGGGGTCAAAATCCGACGACCTCTTGCTTGTTACGGCGGTAGACTCGTAGATCTTAACTCCAGGGAGTCCTTGGATGACCATGTACATCCCATTACATTCATATAGTAGTCTACCATATCCACTGATGCTATACGCACATGATCCGGGGTCAAAAGCCGATGACCTCTTGTTTGTTACGGCGGTAGACTCGTAGATCTTAACTCCAGGGAGTCCTTGGATGACCATGGACATCCCATTACATTCATATAGTAGTCTACCATATCCACTGATGCTATACGCACATGATCCGGGGTCAAAAGCCGATGACCTCTTGTTTGTTACGGCGGTAGACTCATAGATCTTAACTCTAGGGAGTCCTTGGATTACCATGGACATCCCGAAGTACCCATAGACCTTTGAGAAACATAAAATTTTAGTAAACAAATATATTTAAAAAAAATGTTTTTCAAATATTTTAATTTTAAACTTTTAATATTTATTTTTATAATCGTACAAAAAATGCTAGCTGTGGACCCCCCGAACTTGACAACTTTTTTATACATTTGTATTGGTTGTTTCCGTTGTGCTTAAAGGAAATGGCTATGCACCAGGCGCCTCCATATTTTTGTAGATGGCTCATATAGTTGGGAGGAGACGCAAGTTTTTTTTAAATTGTTCGATTTTTTTATGTTAAAAAATTTACCAGCTTCTCGTCAGTCCGCGTGGACATAAAATCAAATTCTGTCGATTGCATCGGATTCGGGGATGCCTTTTCTCTGAGGAACCGATGAGATATCGTCAATCCCTTGACACAAGTTTTGTTTTGTCGAGTAGTGTTATCATTGCCATTTCACTGGGGCTAGTATGCGAATCATTTGTGAAAATTATATACACAAAAAAATACGAGATAGAGAAACGATTTTAAGAAAAATAAATTACAAGTATTTTTAAAGTGTCATTAAAATAGAACTCAACTGATCTTCAATTTTAGAATAAAAAATCACCAATTTAAAGGTAAAACACAACCCCGCCTTTTGACGGGCTTCGATCTAAAAAAATCTCCAAAAATTATTTTTTTTTTCAATGTTTGATTTTTATAAAGCATTAGAACGATGAACTTTTAAAATTTTAGTAAAATTTAGGGAAGAACGTTTTACTTGTTTTATGTGACTTCGCCAATGTTTTAAAAAATGTCATTTTTTAGGAGTCAACATTGGCTGTGTTTTTACTAACATTTTCTATACCGTCAGAGGGGGTAACTATGGGTAAAAAAACGATACACCTCTTGTAATTTCTTAATAACAAAAACAATTTAAATAACATCGAAAATCTTTCAACGTAGATTTGTTCTTAGATAGTTTACCAACATTTTCCCAAATTATGGGGGATTTTGATGAACACTACCTTAAATGCCAATAGTTTGAAAATTTACCCAATCTCACCCCTTAGAGGGGGTGACATTGGATCAAATGAAACTAAAATGATGCTCAAATACAACGATATTCTTGGTCGAAGGAATCGTATTGATATGCTACAAAGTTTGAAGTGGTGATTTTCGCGCATTTGGGTAGTTTTCTAGCAATTCCAACAAAAATATTAGAAAAATGATTTTTCGAGAGGTCATTTTTGGCCAAAAACGTACCTCAATTTTAGACAGCTGTCAAAATAACAGGCTTTGTTCTAGGAACGAGATTTTTTCAGCGAAGC
This sequence comes from Culex pipiens pallens, assembly GCF_016801865.2. Taxonomy (NCBI): domain Eukaryota; kingdom Metazoa; phylum Arthropoda; class Insecta; order Diptera; family Culicidae; genus Culex; species Culex pipiens. Next base: position 127,810,837 of record NC_068938.1, on the reverse strand, counting down.
CATCTCAAGATGTCCCCTACATAACCCTTTTAGCAGAATTCAGTTTCATTTAGAAGAATCTGAGAAATGGTAAAATCCGCAAAAAATTACTTTGACCCAATCTCACCCCCCAGACCCAATGTCACCCCCACTGACGGTATTTAAAGTAAAAGAAATATGCAGTATTTTTTTTAGGTGTACCAGACTATCCTTCTTCGCATTTTTTTACAATTTAAATGATAATGGTGTTATTCTAGAGCACAAAATGTGAAAAACAAGCAAAAAATTATAAAGTTGCTGTAAAAACAAGAAAAAATTGTAAAGGTAATGGTGGTGAAACAGACTTAATACTATCAAAAACATAAATAAACTAAATAAATAAGATAAATGCAAATTAAAATACTTAAAATAAAACAAGAAAAACATAAATCAAGAGTAGTAAAGTTTTTTATAGAACAAAAGTTGCTCAAAATGCCCTCCTTAACTCGAAAAGATTGAAACTTATTTTATAAGTAAAGTGACAAAAATGCACGGAGTTTTTTCGGATTTCGTTTCGTATCTCAGGATTGAAATCGAATTTGGGGGATCTGTGAAGGTCAAAAGTTGAGGCATTGTGAGCTGCACAAAAAAAGCGTTCTTATCTCAATTTGACCCAAAATGCACATACGACAAGTTAGCACGACGGCGACGAAATGGGTAAAGAAATATGCTATGTTCTAGTAAGTTTTGTGAAGTCAATTCAAGCTTACTGTAGAATAAAAAGAAAAATAAAGAAATGGATTGAGTTTTATTCATTATTCTTCTAAAAAGTGAGCATGATGCCTCCAAGAGCCCATTTTTCTTTGTTTTTACATGTAAAGAAAATAAATTAAATTTATTAGAAATATACTTTTATAAATAAAAAGTTTCATAAACCTATCAACTGCAGTGGTGATTTTTATCTTAATAGGAATATTTGAAGTCATTAAACAAATTTATTTTATACTTATTTTATTTTGCAAAAATCAGTACAGCTTTTATATAAAATTGCTATAAATTGCAGAAAATCCATAGTTTGGATGAATAAGAAACATGTAGCTTAAGATTTCTAAATAATGTTGGAAGGGGATCTAGTTAAACCTCTAATATTTTTAAAATGCCAGTTTAAAAATACTCAAAAAAATCTTTTGATCAAATGTCCTCATCAACAAGATGTAGTTGAATTTTAAAGTAGTTAACTCATATAAGGTTCATATTTTTGTGTTATATTGATTAAGCTATTTGCAATGCAAAAACGGGGATTAAATCGCCTCACTTTCCCCCACACTGAAATAAAAAAAATAGCACCAAATTCCTTTATTCTAGGAATTTTGCCTCTTTTCCTTATTTAGATTACTAAATAAGGAAAGGAGCCAAAATTCCTGGCCGGGAACGTGGTGTAGGCGTAGTTGCCTCACACCCAGTCGGCCTGGGTTCGATCCCAGAAGATTTGTCTGATCACGCCTTCCGTCGGATGGGGAAGTAAATGTTGGCCCCGGTCTAACCTAGAGGTGTTAGGTCGTTAGCTCAGTCCAGGTGTAGGAGTCGTCTCCCTGGGTCCTGCCTCGGTGGATTCGCTGGTAAGCAGTTGGACCACAATCCAAAGGTCAACAGTTCGAATCCCGGGGTGGAACACGCCCCACAGCAAAAACAAATTGGTGACTATCCCACAATCTGTCTAGTCCATTGCAAATCTCTCTCATTCAAACCATTCCGGATTCCCGTGTCACATTTTCATTAAATGCACCCGCCACCTACCTCTGTCCGTTCCTTCATTCTTATCCCCATCCATTGAAACTTTTGCACTTCCCCCGGCAGAGATTTCCTCATTTTCATTGTTATTCCATCATTTTTGTGACATTTTTTTGTTCTTACCGCGCATTTCCATAAGCCTTAAAACCGGCATGACGTGCTGCGATGGCTTGGTGACTTTTCCGAATCATCGCCTTTTGGAAATCATCCCAGCAAGCCGTTTGAGAAATCCTTCCGAGCCGTTTTGTTTTTGCCCCTCAAATGTTTGCGTTTCATTTCGCTTTTTCCTTTTTCTTTGAGACTTCGCGGGATTTCCCACCCCTCTCAAGGTGGGAAAGCCTCGTGTCGTTTCATTCATGAAAAGACACAGTAAAAAATTCATGGTAATATTACATCTTTACTTCAGAAAAATTGTGCAATGTTCCATGTGAAAATGTGTAAATTCCCCACTGTTTCGTTGTGATGCCCCCTTTTGCAGTCAAAATTGAGGTTATACTAAACTTTCCTATTTTATACCTTCAAAAATTTAATTTTTTTTCAACTTTGTGATACTTTGGAAAATTATTCTTAAAGTAACACAGTTTTTTATGTAATATTGAATTAGTTGGGCAAACATGTTTGGTCTATTTTTTATCGGGTAAAGTTAAGGGCGTTTTCCTCTTAAATATAACTGTGTCAAAAAGTCGATTGAAGTAAAGTGACGACTCTTGCACGTCTTTTACGGACGTCACCACAAAAATCCTGCCTCACAAAAACCGTGAACATTTTTCTCAATTGTTTTTCGTTGGTTTTGTTTTCATACCTCAGCCACCATCGCCGGTATTTGAAAGTGGCAGCAGTTCTTACATTTTTTCTTTTATTTCCTCTCGATTTTCCCATTGAGGAAAAACCAACGGCACTGTTGAGCTTCCTGCCCCACGCCACCTCAGAACGTTAAGGTTGAGGGAGTTTCAAAAAATGAAAAATATGTAAATAATATTCAACTTCCGCCGAAAGCTTGAGCATCAGCGAGTATGAAAAAACAATCTCTTACCTTGTGACTGCGGTTGTGTTCTCTCATTTCGGATTGTTGCGTGTTTTCTATTTGGGGAAATTTAGCTGGGGGGTTCCGTGAATTCCGTTGTTGCTTTAAAGTTTTCACCAGTTAAAATAAAATATAATCAATTTGAATCAATTCGAATCTACTTGGGACAACTCGTATCTGCTTGGATCAATTTCAATCAATTTATATAAATTTCATCAATTCCAATCAATTTGAATCAGTTTGAATCGATTTGAATCAATTTAAATCAGCATAAATCAATTTGAATCAATTCGAATCGAATTAAATTGAATCAATATGAATCAATTAGAATCAATTTGAGTTATTTGTATCAATTTCATTCGATAAAATCAATTTGAGTCAATTTAGGATAAATTTTATTTCAATTGATTTGTATGAATTTTAATACAACAAAAATAAATACACCTGAAATATTCCCGGAATTCATGTACGTCCCCCGAATGGAATGAGGGAACAAGGTCAGGCTGTGGAATTAGAACGGTGTTATTTGTTTCGGCAGCATCCGTGGCATTCTCTCCGCTCCTTCCGGTAGCTTTTAGTACGCTGAAATATGGAATGGCCCTCGGGAGCTTTGTGTTACAATTATTTCAAGATTTACCTGCAATGAAAAAAGACAGAGAGAGAAGGAAAGGCAAACAATTATTTGGAGGAATTTGAAAGCAACAATTCTCAAAGAAAGTCTTTAAGGATTTTTTAGATAAATTTACAATAGAAATATCGCATGCCACAATCAAATAAACAAACTAGAAAATTTCACCCTCAAAAACACACTTAAATTGCGCGGTAATTTCATCCCCTGGTCCAACCCCGTGACCAAACAAATGAAGGTAGCAAATTAAATAAAAAAAATCTCAAACCACGCAAATATTTATCCAGGCCGGCCACGTGCCAAGCCCCAGTACGGTGGCCAGGCTCGGATCGTTAGTGCAAATTTGTGGTGCGCCCCAAAAATGTCCATAATTATTGCCGCTATATTTGATTTCCACTTCACACGCACACGCCGCCGTCTAGAATGCACACACAAATGCACGACCACAGGGCAATCATTTGACCACGGCCACCCCCTAAAACAAACAAAATTTTGAAATTAAGTTTTGAAAATGTTGATTATGAATTGCAAACTATTCTTCAGATTTCATATTTCAAACTTTAAAGAAGTTCTAGGTTAGAAGTAAAAAGTTTTCTAAAGCCCTTTTCAAATGTTACTCCGCATTTCACCTGGTCATCCAGTCCAGTCTTTGGGAAAATATGCGGTCAGTTCCGCGTTCGCCCATTCATTTATCGAATAATAACTACCCTTGGCTAGAAATTTTGTGCAATTCAGTGTGAGTGAGTGCGCACACACACGCCCCCCTAATGAATGGGTTTTCGGGTGCTGAGGGGTTGGCCATCAAAATAAGCCCTCGATGGTGACGACGATGGCTGTTGGTGGTCCAGTTGTTGTTGTCGGTGAGCTTCGAAGGCTTCCTTTTTGGGAAAATTCGTCACAGAATGGTTAAGATTGAATTAATTTATAATCAATAATTATTACACAAATGCAAAAACAAGTTTTGGACACCTACGGTGATGATGAGCTATCGAATAATCCATTACAAGATCATAGAAAATTAAAAAAAATCATAAAGTATTTTTAAAAATATTTGAGCAATTAATGCATTTCGTAACATTTGAAAAGTAAGCGATAAATTATTTTTTTCTTTAACTGATTAATATTATTTATTATTTTGGTCAATGTATTAAGGTTGATGAATTTTTCAGAAATTCTGAAATGTTTTTAAACATTTAACAATGTTGATTGTTTTTTGAAATAATCTTTTCAGTTTAAGAAATACATTTTGTATCAATTTTAAAGATTTTTTCCAGGTTTTTCACAATTTTTCAGGTTTGTTTATTTAACATCTTTCAACAATACTTATAATTATATTTTTCAATTTCCCAATCTTTTACTATTCATCACAATTTCTTTAAATAAAATCAACATTTTTCACAATAAAAAAAAATCAATTTTCTTTTTTTTTGCATTTTTTTTAATTGTTTTTTTCAACAAGTTCAAAGCTTTTACTTTTAAAAACATTTTGGTTACGTTGAGCGTTTTAGCAGAATGCATTACTATGAATACAAAGAGACGAGTTGTTCCTTTAAGTCGAGAACAGAACACTGAGGAAGTCTGTAAGTAGTAGACGAAATACGTATCTGTCAAGATATTAAAATATAAGGGGAATGAAAAGGAACAACTTGTCTCTTTGTAGTCATTTAAAAACACGATTTTATTTAAAGTAATTTTTTGAATTTTGTACATTTTTTTAATTTTGTTTTAATTTTGACAATTGCTTTTAATTTAAAAAAAATATTGATGTTTTTTTTGTTTTGTACAACTATTATCAGCTTGTTAATTAAAAAAAATTAAGGTTTTAAATAATTTACCATTTATTTTTCAATCCAAACCTGAAAAAATATGTCATGATGGGAAAACGGTCTTTAAAAACATACGAAAATAAAAGGCTACTTAAGACAATTTTATTTATTGAGTCAATATGGCCTTAAAGAGTTGAAACGAATTTTGACCAATTTTTGGAATGTGGAAAAATTTAACTCAATTATAAATAATTTTGAACCATTATTATCAATTTTAAACAATTTACCTCAATTTTGAACCAATTTTAAACAATTTAAAGAAATTTTGAACAATTTTCAATAATGTTTAACAATTTCAAACAATTTTAAATCATTTTGAACAATTTTAAACAATTTTGAACAATTTTAAACAATTCTGAGCAATTCTAAGCAATTTTAAGCAATTAAAGCAATTTTGAACAATATTAAGCATAAGCATAAGCATAAGCATAGGTGCCCACCCGCAGTTAAAGCAATTTTGAAGCAATTTTGAACAATATTAAACATTTTCATACTATTTTAAACAGTTTCGAACAGTTTCAAACAATTTTAAAAAATTAAAACAATTTTAAACAAATTAAAACAATTTTGAATAATTTTAAACAATTTTAAACTTTTTTCAACAAATTCATACAATTTTAAACAATATTAAACAATTCAAAACAATTTTAACTAATTTACATTAATTTTGAAAAAAATTTAACCATTGTAAACTGTTTTAATAGAAGTTTATGCAACAAGTTGCAAAAAGAGGATTTTTTCAGCACGAGTCGTACATTTATCCAACGAGGTTCACCGAGTTGAATAAATACGACGAGTGCTGAAAAAATCAAGTTTTGCAACGAGTTCCATACAACATTTTTTGCAATTCCGAAAAACACCCATTGAGTGAAATTTTAAGTCAAATTTTCATGTATTTGTCAATAAATCGTTTAAATCAAAACAATGCTGAAAAGTGTTACTTTTCGAAACAACAATTTTAAACAATTTTATTTAATTTTAAACAATTTCAAACAATTTTGAACAGTTTAAAAAAAATAAACAAGTTTAAACAATTTTAAACAATTTTGAGCAATTTTAAACAATTTAAAACCATTTTAAACTAGTTTAAACAATTTCAATCAATTTAAAACAATTTTAAACCATTTCAAACAATTTAAAACAATTTTAAACCATTTCAAACAAATTTAAACAATTTTAAACAATTTTAAATAATTTTGAACAATATAAAAAATGTTTAAAATTTTTTAACAGATTTAAACACTTTTAAACTATTAATTTTTAGTATACTCATTGTTAACGTTCAGTTTACTTTTGGTTTATTTAAGTTTACTTTTAGTTTACTTTTAGTTTACTTTTAGTTTACTTTTAGTTTACTTTTAGTTTACTTTTAGTTTACTTTCAGTTTGCTTTTAGTTTACTTTTAGTTTACTTTTAGTTTACTTTTAGTTTACTTTTAGTTTACTTTTAGTTTACTTTTAGTTTACTTTTAGTTTACTTTTAGTTTATTTTTAGTTTACTTTCAGTTCACTTCACAAATTTTTTAAAGAAAAAAATATATTTTGATTTCATCCAATTTGCATGGACTCACTTGCTCTAATTACCGTGCAGGCCATTCACACTCGTACGTTTTTTCGAGGTGGAGACAGAGGTGCGGTAGCTGTGGCCAATATTAAATTTGGAACCGTGTCGGCTGCCGGGGACGTGATTGTGACAAGTGGTCCCCAAAGTGGCCGGCCACACCACATCTAACGACGGGAGGTCGATACTCGCGCCGAAACCACACACACACACACACACACGCACACAGATTTTTCCCCGAAACCCAAAACTGTCAACTCCGCAGCAGCAGCGTGGCCAATAAATCTAAACCAGAGCTGCTGGGCTGCCAGCAAAAACAGTGCGTTTGTTCATAATTGTGCAAACTTTTTGCTAATCGAATTAAGCAGTGAGGGTGGTTGTCACTCCCCCTTAAAACCGATTGCCCCTAAATTATTCAAATTAGTTGCGAAAATGGAACCTTTTGGAGGCGGGCAGACTTTTCCCCGAGGGATGCTGCCAAGAGTTGGAGTCAAAAGTTAACCACAACCACTCCGATCTGACTGTGGTGTGTCTGTCTCAAGTCTCAAGAGTTGCGAGGCAAAAGTCAAAAAGTGAAGGATCCATTCATGTCAGACAATTGCACATTCCCTGTGGCTGTTTGAAGAAGAGGGGGGAAGGGGGAGGTTGCTGTTGAACCAACTTTCACACCACATGAAAATGACTCTCACGAGAAGTGCAAGACGGTTGGAGATAAGAAATGTTGTGTTTACCGCAGCCCGAGGTTATGCAATGTTCACATTTTCATATGAATGAGAAGGAGTTTTGCCAACAGTTTTGGAAGTCGTTTTCTTGTGGCTTCTCTATGTGAATTAATAATGTTAGAGGTTCAGTTATTGATTTGTTATGGTAAAAAGGGTGGTTTTTTCATGAAACCCTCACATGTTATATATTTTTAGAAAGCATACAAGAAGACCTTTCTTGTGGAATAAGAATTTTCAAGATCTGACTTACCTATCTAAAATTACAAGCAGTTTAAAAAATGGTCTGGATTTACAAAACCTAAAATGGTCCCGTTTGATCACTCCCGTGTAGAGGGATGCCATTTTCCTGAAAGGCGGTGTCTGTATAACGTTGACAAAAAGTCTATATGAAGTCTGTTTTATTTACTCGTCACTTATTTTTATTAGGACCTCTTAGATGCTGCGATCACGTTAGGGGAGATCCATAAACCATGCGGACACTTTAGGGGATTGTAATCACTCTATAAATGAGAGGAAGGCGCCAACCACCTAAAGGTGGATTAAGTTACGTTTTTAAATATGAAATAAAAATATATATATATAAATATACATATCTTACGAAAGAATTTTTTGATCAATTCGAAAAGTAGTAGGTCTCACTAAGAATGTTAAAAAAATTATTTATATTTATTTTAAATCAAATTTCACCATTAAACCGTGGACCCAGGATGCTACTGAATTAATAAATTTTTGAATGATTAATTTCTGTAATCTTAAAATAGAAATGCAGATGCTGATTCAAAATTGCATCAGAAAATGATTCCACAATTTTAGTAAAAAGTGAAACATTATGTATTATTTTCGAAAAATGTTTATTTTATTGCAATTTAAAATATTTCATGTAAGAAAAAAGACCAATGAAGAAAACATTTTGAAACAGCTGAGGCTAGATTGTCCGTCAGACGTGAACGCAGCCGTAGAATGATCTGTCAGCCAATCAATCTACAGGGGTTGCTTTGTTAAATGGTCAATGACAGGCAGGCTCAAAATTTTGCGTTTGCGTACGGGCCGGACGGACAATCTTGTTCTCAGCTTTAACCTACAATTTTCTTTTTTCGAATCGGATGATGGGAAAAGTGGTTACTGAGATACAGCAGCATAGAATATAAATTTTGTGAAAAATGTTTGATTTTTTTTTTATTTTTGATTGCATTCATAAAACAGATTTAAAAATTTCAAAATCAACTCTCACATTTCAAACGATCCAAAACTGCACGACAATCTGATATTCCATACTTTAAAAATGTGACGTTTTCACATTTTTAAGATTTATTTGTCATTTTTGGTCGTGCTTAAGAGAACAAAGTTAAAAAAATTTAAAGTAAATGGGGATTTGATCTAATCTAATACATAAGAAACAATCCAACTATTCCTCTGGTGAAAAAATCTCCCAAAAATTTAAAACGTTCAAAATAATTGGAGGCCACATTATTGATACAAAACAATTGAAAGATCAAACAAATTGTAAGATTTGAGGCGAATAATTGTAAAAAATGAAAAAAATCCCCAGAAATGTGTTTTGAAAATGTATTCTCTTTTGAAATGTGTATGATTTGATGTGTCAGAACTTCTCATTTCTGAAATAATGCACAGTCGTTCTGTTCTCTCTTTCGAAACAATTTGATAATTTGAAATCTCATAAACATCCAGGGTTGCCAGGTTGTCAGATAAATGCGAGGTTTTTCAACTGTGAACCAGAATAAAGATTTATCATTATCTGTGTCTGATTTTGACAGATTATGACAATTTTTATCATTTTCTGCCAATTTTAAACAATTTTTGCATTAAGATGAACGATTTTAATCAAAAATCGAAATATTAATACTTATTTCCTCGCAAACCTTTATGAGACTGAAATCATATTTAAAATTTTTGCATTATTTTTTATGAATTTATTATTATTTTCTCATTTTTCCTATTCGTAATTCTCGTTAACTTTTGCAAAAGGTCCTGTGTACATCAGGAATTCATGGCGCATTTGTTGTTTCAAAAAAGTAATCTAAAATTGTAAGATTTTCGTTTGCCATATTTCTCCTGATTTTTTATGGTGTTCGGCGAAATTGATTTGTTTTTTCATAAATCGCAATATTTTTTAATGGTTTTATAATATTTGTCAATAGTTTTCAGTTTATCACTTATTTATTTTCATGTAAATCGTATTTTTTGTTATATTTTACAAGCTAAACCAGACAAACTTCGTCTTGTCTTATTTCATTTCTTGACGTTTTCAGCTTGTTTGCTTATTCAGCCTCCTGTGATCAAAATTTGATTTTACGTCGAAATTTTTGATATTTTATCTGAATTCTTTTTTTTATGTTTCAGTTTTGCCTTCACAATTAAGTTTAATCCGGCCTAAAAAAAGTAAAAATATCATTAGAGTGATCATAACCTGATACAGGGTTGCAAGATCTTCAATGTTTTGGATCTGTTGGAAAGGTCTTTCACTTGGGGGGAGAGGGGGTAATATGCACTCTCGGGGCAAAATGCACCCCTCCTCCATTTTTCTCGGTATTCGGAAGAATTTTCCGAGAAAAAATCATAGAAATTGAAAGCTTATTATTGCTAAACCATGCTGGAAAAATTTGAGCTACGTATAAAAAAAGCTAAAATTATTTGCAAAACATTAAAATGTTGTGTTTTGATTTTTGGACAATATAAAAAGCATTTATTGCTATTGTATGTTTTGAGGTAGATAGTTTCAGCCATAATCTTCATTATTCTGTAGATAGATGAGTCCAAAAACATCAAAAATGCATTTTTAATTACATTTTCTACAAATAGCGTAGTCAGGGTAAAATGCACCGCTGTGAAGCGGTGTCATCTAGTGGTGACTAGTGAAAACTGCTATTACTCGGTGCATTTTGCTCCATGTTGTGGTGCATTTTGCCCCGTTGTTGTAGTGCATTTTGCCCCAATGCTACGGTGCATATTGTCCCGCATGGTTGTTTGAAATGAATCAGAAATGTTTTAGAATTTTGATATTTTTGAACAATTTTGAGGTTTTTTAAGACTTTTTTCACATGTCATCCAAGAAAAATAGTTGGTTTAGAACATCGAACAAAATTCTTCCACAGTAATGCTGTAATGGTTGATAAATCACAGTTTTCCCTAGGGGGTGCATATTACCCCCTCTCCCCCTACGTATCCAATGATGTGTAACAATTTCTGGCCATTTATCTAACATCCCGATGTATGAGAAAACACATTTTTATGTATAACTTTTAGAATACTTATCGATTTTGTCTAAAACTCGATCTATGAGACCTTAAACCAAGTCGAATGGGTTTGGTGCCGAGAAACATGAGCTAGTTTGTTGGTCACATACATACATACACAAACATACACACTTACACACAGACATTTGTTCAGTATACATGAAGGTAGGTCTACGAGGGATCGAAGCAATCTGTGCCTGTGGTCGGACGCATTTTTCGTTTGCTGTCATTTTCGACCCTAGATAATTTTTAAATTTTCTTTAAAATGAGTGAAATAAGTTAAAATACGAAGATCTCGATACTTCTCGGGTGCCAGTCATTTACAGTGGAAGTGGTGGAACCAATTTGTAAGCTTTTTGTTATGGAGCATGAGAAATTTGGTCCTACGACAACGGAACAAGAAAGGCAGGCCGCAGGAACAATAATTGCGAAGTGGCCATTAACTCAAGCGTTCCTGTGGGTCAAGTTCCTGCAACATAACATCCAGGAAGGCGTTGGGGACGTGTTTGATGGCTGATCCTTACCGACAACAACGTCAATCAAAAATAACTGACGAAGGTAGGGGTGATGATCATCGTCCAAGCACTTCAAAGCCGTGTGGTGCTTGCTGTATATCGTGCTGGATCAGGTCTACTGCCGGAAGTTCTGCTGATCAAGGCAGATTCAAGACAAGAACTCATGAAATCTAAAGATTCATGTGGAACGTGGCGAAACGATTGGAGTGAACGAGGGAGTGAAGCTGTTTTTGAAGATTTCGTGTTTTTGGTGAGAGCTTTCCATTATTTTTTTCAAATAACCCTTTCATCAATTCTAACATTCATACATTCCAATGAAGACAACTACGCCAATTTACTAAATACGCGGTAGGGTGTTCCCTTGGTCGTTCGCTGTGAGTTGTGGATTGCCTGCTTCTCTAATGAAGGTTCGACTGAGGGGGAATGCTTATTAATTTCTCGTCGCTCCATACCCTCAGTGACGTGATGGGAGCAAGGGCGTCTATGCGAAGTGTCCCTACACCCGCTACAAATTTCCGGCGCTTGGGGAGGGAAGAGGGAACCCATTTTGATCTATGCGCCGGTATTTGTAGCACTAAAATTCGTGCAAAAAAACTTATGCACGTGGGTGTACAGATTACGGAGTAAAAGATGATCGAATTGTTCACCTAGCGCTCACATGTGTTCCAGGACCAAGTTGCCTGCGGGTATGGGGATCATACATACATACATACATACATACATATATACATGAAGGTAGGTCTACGAACTTTTTATGAAAAGTTAATTTTTAGAGCAGGATTACTGCCTTACCTCAGTTAGGAAGGCAAAACGCTGCCCATTAAATTATAAGGAACTCTTCTCTTTAGAAGTGACGAATGACCTCTCTAGGTTAAAGTCACGTTAATAAAATAAAAAAACAACTTCTCTTTATAAAACCTTAAAGTAATCTAGGTCAATCTTCACTCTAAGAGAGATTCTTTCCAAAGCAACTTTTTCTTTTCATAAAAAACAAGTGACTCATTACTTCCCCCAATTTACGCCCAGGTGCCACCAGGTATTAGCCACCCTCATAAATTGAGGCCCTCTAATATGCTAATAAGCCCTGCTCCCGGTGCATAGTTTATTGCCAATAAGACACCTTAGCAAATTTTCCTCGCTTTCAGCAGACACCAAAACAACAACATGGAAAGCCCAAAAAACACGCAAGTGCGACCGGGGCGGAAAAGTTTGCTAATTAAGGTCACTTCCATGTCTTCCCCCGCTCGACGCAAATTCCACAGGACTTACATGCCGGCCATATCTCTGACCCCCCAAAATTAGTCGCCTGGAATGCCGTTCCAAGAAGTGGGAAGGTGACGTCCTGCTAATTCCGGGGGTCTTCTTCCAAGAAGGAAGTGCGTCGACGATACTAGAACAAACAAGAAGTGTATAGTAGGTATAGCCCTTATTGGTTCAAGTGTGGTTCACAGAACACGGCCGGCAACAACAACCTAACCAAATATTTATGCTCTACATGTTCCGAGCAGTAAGATGTTCTCAAAAGACTCTTCTTTCGAGCCCAACCAGCCCAATAAAACCGCAGCAGTAGAGGGAGTGAGGGAGAGTGTCCTGAAGTTCTTGAAGTTCTGCTCCTTGGAATGCCTGCTCCTCTCAAAACCAACTTCAAGTCTTGGACCAGAATGTGGTTGGTCTTTCAGTGTCCAAGTTGGCACATGCCCCAGTGGCCACCCGATAGGACATTGAGTGTAAGAAAAAACACATTTCTCTGAGGATACTACTCTCAAAAAGTATGTGGTCTTGAGGAGCAAGTTCTGTCGCCCAACTGTTGCCATTTCTTTGGAGAGAAGATGAATTTCATGGTCACATTTTTCCTCCCAGTCTTCGAAGAGGACCAAAGAAGGTGAGGTGAGGTTGGCCTCGAGTGCAATGTCGGACAAATTGTCCAACAGGGAAGGGGGGACTTCAATGAGGAAGACATGTTTGTCGAATAGTTATCACTCGCCGGGGCTAAACTTTGTCGTTTTCGGTGCGGAGATCCTCAAAGGAATTCGACAAGTTGCGGCCCCCGGAGGTCCTCAAATTCAGCTTAATCTTGTTCCGGATTATAACCCCTCTTGAACCAACGAGAGGTGGGATGAGGTGTTTATTGCGTGTTGGAAAGTGTCATCCACCTCCCCAAAGAAGGTCGAATTGAGTGAGTGGGGACGCGGTAATGGAAATGGGAAGGAAAATTTAATTAAAATTGATATTAGTCTCTCAGCACTGAGAGAGTGTGTGTGGGTCTCTTCACTTTGACGCATATTATCATAACCCGGATGACATTGCCCCCTTGTCTGTCTTAAGACTGTTGAGAGAAGGAATAAGTTTGCCGCAGAGAGTTTGTCTGGTTTAATTTAATCTAAAGTTGATTTGATTAGATCGTCACCAGCGGGGCTGTTTGATTCGTTAAAGTTGTTAAAGTCATGTCATGAAATTTTGTTCAATTCATATCATTGAAATTTGAATTCTGGAATTTAAGATTTATCATTTCAACAACATAATCAATAATCAAAATCAACACAAAATAGTAAATCAGCAATCAACAATACAAAAAAATCAAAAACAATTCATTAACAATTCAACAACTATTCAACAATATTTAAAAAACAATTCAACAAAACATCAACAACAACAACAATTCAGCAACAATTCAACAACAATTCAACAACAATTCAACAAAAACTCAACAACATTTCAACAACAATTCAACAACAATTCAACACAATTCAACAACAATTAAACAACAATTCAACAACAATTCAACAACAATTCAACAACAATTCAACACTATTCAACAACAATTTAACAACGATTCAACAACGATTCAATAACAATCCAATAACAATTTGACAACAGTTCAACAACAGTTCAACAACAATTTCACAACAATTCAACAATAATTCAACACAATTCAACAACAATTCAGCAATAATTCAACAAAAAATCAACAACAATTCAACAACAATTCAACAGCAATTCAACAACAATTCAACAACCATTCAACACTATTCAACAACAATTTAACAACGATTCAACAACAATTCAATAACAATTCAACAACAATTCAACAACAATTCAATAACAATTCAACAACAATTCAATAACAATTCAACAACAATTCAACAATAATTCAACACAATTCAACAACAATTTAACAACAATTCAACAACAATTCAATAACAATTCAATAACAATTCAACAACAATTCAACAACAATTCAACAACAATTCAACTACAATTCAACAACAATTCAACACAATTCAACAACAACTCATCAAAAATTTCAGCAATAGTTCAACAACGATTCAACAACAATCCAATAACAATTTAACAACAGTTCAACAACAGTTCAACAACAATTCAACAACAATTCAACAGCAATTCAACAGCAATTCAACAACAATTCAACACTATTCAACAACAATTTAACAACGATTCAACAACAATTCAATAACAATTCAACAACAATTCAACAACAATTCAATACCAATTCAACAACAATTCAACAATAATTCAACACAATTCAACAACAATTTAACAACAATTCAACAACAATTCAATAACAATTCAATAACAATTCAACAACAATTCAACACAATTCAACAACAATTCAACACAATTCAACAACAACTCATCAAAAATTTCAGCAGTAGTTCAACAACTATTTGACAACGATTCAACAAAAATCCAATAACAATTTAACAACAGTTCAATAACAGTTCAACAACAATTTCACAACAATTCAACAATAATTCAAAAACAATACAACAACAATCAACAATTCAACAACTCAAAAATTCAACAAACTAACAACTCAACAACTCAACAACCTACAAGACAGCCTTTGTTTAAGAAACTCATGATTTTTTTATGTTTTCAAAATCGTTTCATTTACTTTCCATTTCCAATAAAAAGCTCTCCTAAAATGTTCATGGCCCCTCTCAAATGCCATAACAATCAACAGCGATCGTTTAAAGTGCTAAATTTACCACCCACCTGCACCTGCAGCACATTCGCCAAATAGTGCAACACGAAAATTACCCGGAAGGGGCCAAACTTATGTAAACAATTAGGTGAATAATAAATATCTCCAAGACTGCGGCTCCTGCAAGTTCATGGCGCGCCGTTACATCGTTGGAAGCACCTGGCCAAAACTCCCAGCAGAGTCGTCTTAAGGCACTGCAAAATGGCGCTGCAACACACTTCAAGGTAATGCTGAAAAGCGTTCTCGATTTTCCCGTTTTCGACGCGGGCGATATTGCATCTCTCTATTTCAGAGCCCCATGTCTTCGGGAACGTCAGTCGACGCGGGAATGTTCAATCTCTTGTGGCAATTTTTCACTTTCGATACGCTTCAACGGCGGCGTGCATCGATAACTGAGCGCAGAAGGGGAAGAGCCGCGTCGAGTGCTGCCACCTTGCGGGAAGCTTTTCAAACAAGGCAGACGACAACTGCTGCTCCGTCGGAGCTTACCAAGATCGACGGCGGTGAAAACGGAATGGAAAATGAATATGTTCGCAATATTGATACCGAAATTTATTGCACGTTGGTATCAACACTTCAGTGACGAAGTCTGGAATTTTCAACAAAACAGGAAATGCAACCTTGTTTCCGGATGTTCAGCCCTGTTTTGCGGCGTCACATGTCTCATCCGGTGACAATCTCATTTCCCGGTTTCACACACCCAGCCACCACGATTCGATTCTAACCGCACCACCTCCTCTGGTGCAACCTGCATACAAAGAGGTAAGCCAAGTAATATGAACTGCAACTATGACTTTGATGGCATCGCGAGGGCAGAAAACGCGATTTCATGGCAGCACAAGCACACACGTGTGTGACGACAAAAGGTTTGCATTTGCAATGTGGTGCGGTGTCGTCTCGGGGAGTGACTTGCGAATAACTTGGGGAAGTAGATCAAATTTAAGTATTTTGAGAGTCGTAACCAAATAGAAAACTGTAAAGGACTAAATAAAATGCAACGAATCAACTCTGCGGTTAACGGCTCAAAGTGTGTCTGGCGAATTTGATAGTTGTTCGGTTGATGAGTTGTTGAGTTGTTGAGTTGTTGAGTTGTTGAGTTGTTGAGTTGTTGAGTTGTTAAGTTGTTGAGTTGTTGAGTTGTTATTGTGTTGTTATTGCATTGTTGTTGAATAGTCTTTGAATAGTTGTTGAATAGTTGTTGAATAGTTGTTGAATAGTTGTTCAGTAGTTGTTGAATAGTTGTTCAGTAGTTGTTGAATAGTTGTTGAATAGTTGTTGAAAAGTTATTGAAAAGTTGTTGAATAGTTGTTGAATAGTTGTTGAATAGTTGTTGAATAGTTGTTGAATAGTTGTTGAATAGTTGTTGAATAGTTGTTGAATAGTTGTTGAATAGTTGTTGAATAGTTGTTGAATAGTTGTTGAATAGTTGTTGAATAGTTGTTGAATAGTTGTTGAATAGTTGTTGAATAGTTGTTGAATAGTTGTTGAATAGTTGTTGAATAGTTGTTGCATAGTTGTTGCATAGTTGTTGAATAGTTGTTGAAAAGTTGAAAAGTTGATTGTTGATTGTTGATTGTTGATTGTTGATTGTTGATTGTTGATTGTTGATTGTTGATTGTTGATTGTTGATTGTTGATTGTTGATTGTTGATTGTTGATTGTTGATTGTTGATTGTTGATTGTTGATTGTTGATTGTTGATTGTTGATTGTTGATTGTTGATTGTTGATTGTTGATTGTTGATTGTTGATTGTTGATTGTTGATTGTTGATTGTTGATTGTTGATTGTTGATTGTTGATTGTTGATTGTTGATTGTTGATTGTTGATTGTTGATTGTTGATTGTTGATTGTTGATTGTTGATTGTTGATTGTTGATTGTTGATTGGTGAATGTTGTTTAAAGCAGTAAAAATTCCCACCATTTTTAATTTCAAATGAGAAATTGAATCTAAAATTCATAACATTAATCGATTCAAAACTGTAACAAAACCCCATTCCATCTGACAACAAACATTCAGCAGCAGACCTAACATACAAGATTCTTAATTCAAATTCTTCCTGACAGAAGAAACCCGGTCAGCATTCCTGAGACCAAACCGGACGGGTTTCCAGAGAAAAAACTAAAACCTGCTCGTCTCGATGATTGACACACAAAAGAGAATTCTAAAATTCATACTCAAAACAACTATCGTCGGTGTCCATCTTTGGGAAAATCGGGGATGTAACTAACAAGAGGTTGGGAAGGGACTCATGTACACCCAACTGTGATTGTGGTTTGTATGGGGAGCACATTCCACAGCACCCCGGAGAGATCACTTGTAGGGTAAGTGGGCCAAATTTGGACCAAGTTCAAAATCAGAATTCCTAGTTGAAATTCAGCTGCATCAACCTTTCGCATGAAGAATGGACCCAACGTGTAGGAAAAACGATTCGAATAACCATAACAATGCTGGAAAGGTCCCAGAATGGGCATCTAATTCAAACCCCATTCTGACAGCTACTGGAGATGGACGTCGACAACGGTTGAACAATTTTTCCCTGAAATGACCATTTTCAAAAGGTCCTTTTGCATGACTTTTTCGGACCCTACGGAAGTAAACTGGGAAACTACGTTTCACCTGGAACCCTGGAAAATTGCGTGGCCAATGTGGTGACACCAAAATTAGCGTGCATTTCTGCTCTCTAAATGGTGTTGCAGGGAAGCATGTTTATGATTTAAATGCGGTCATCATAAGTGGATTACGCTTTTGATTCAATTTTATAGTGGCAAGATTATGACCGGATTGTTTTCCAGCGGGTCGTTTTATGGTCGCAGGTCGAGTGCAGAGAAGAGGTGTTGTCGAGGTTGGGATTGTGGTCACTTTTTGGTGTGGCACTTGAATTGTTTCCGGGTTGGACTATTATTTCCCTTTTTGAATTCTAATGAACAATATCAGTCTTCATATTTACTATGTTTCAATTCATTCTATTTCTTTCATTCCATTTGTATCATTCCTAATAATCCTTTAACTGCTTAATTTGCAATAAAAACAGTGTTTCATGTGAAGAGACGTATATACAATGCATTGGTTTTCCACATCTAAGTAAAAATAATTTACGCCAATAATTTACTCTACAGACTTAAAAGAGAACACACACACACTCTAGCTCACTAATTGCTCGCTAAACCGCACACTCCACTATCGCGATTTGGCTTGTTTCATGCAGTGCTGAGCAAGAACAGGAGTAACAAAAAATCCGGACTCTTCCCCGTGCATGTCGACAGTTCCACACACATTCAGCGACGCTGCAGAACCGGTTCCACTTCCGGTTTTCACCATGCAGTCAGCGCCGGAAAGCCGTGTCGGAGTCACGTGGCTGTGTGTGCTTTTTGTGTCTCGCTCTAACCAGGCTCTTCTTCATAAATTTCAACACAAGCAATTTGCTCTTTGTTTATCTCATTTGTGCGCTTGGGATTTTTTTTTTGTGTCGTGTGTGTGAACTTTTCTGTGTTTGCACTAACATCGTCGTCGTCCTCTTTTCGTTGCTTTAGTCCTTGCTACAAGGTACAAACATGCCGACTAGAAAGAACTTTAAACACTTTTGGAGGCACTCTCCCGTGTGGTGCCTTGTGGGTATGATGAAACGATTCCTTTTGGTAGGAAGCATCTTTTGGTTTCCTCTTAAGTTATGCTAAGTTTTTTTCTCTTTGAAAAGGGTATGGTGCAAAATTAAACATTTTTTCAGAAAGATAAGATTAATATTTTTAAATTTCTGTTTCCATTTTAAATTCATGAGATGGCTTTAAAAGACAAGGTTTTGTATAAAAACAAAGAATAGAAAGATTAAAAGGAATAGAAAGAATAGAAACAACAGAAAGAATAAAAAGAATAGAGAGAACAGAGAAAATAGAAAGAATAGACAGAATAAACAGAATAGAAAGAATAGAGAGGATAGACATAATAGAAAAAATAGAAAGAATAGGAGCAACTCTCTACGAAATCGGCCGATTTCGACCTTTTTTATTTTTTGTATTTTTTGATTTGACTAAAACTTTGTAGGGGCCTTCCCTATGATCAAATAAGCTATTTTGCGTAATTGGTTCACCCATACAAGTCTCCATACAATTTTGGCTGCTGTGCATACAAAAATGGTATGTAAATATTCAAACAGCTGTAACTTTTGAGTGAATTTTCTGATCAATTTGGTGTCTTCGGCAAAGTTGTAGATATTGTTGAGGACTTTTGAGACAAAAATAGGTACACGGAAACAAAATTTGCAGATTTTTTTATCAACTTTTTTTTCACTAAAACTCAATTTCCCAAAATACGTATTTTTTTATTTTCGAGATTTTTTGATATGTTTTAGGGGACAAAAATCCGCAACTTTTGAGCCATAGAAAAACATGGTCAAAAAATCTGCCGCCGAGTTATGAATTTTTGAAAAAAACAGTGATTTTTGGAAAAAATTGAAGTTTCATGCAAAAACAAGTTTGACATTATTTCTTAACGCAAAATTGAATTTGCAATCGAAAAGTACTTTACAGATTTTTTGATAAAGGGCTCCGTTTTCAAGATATAGCCACCGAAAGTTTGATTTTAGCGAAATATTTGCAGTTTTCCAATTTTAAAAAAAAATAGTGACCATTTCCAAAAATATTTTTATTTTTTTTAGAAGTTCAGAAAATTTGCTATAAAATTGTCTAAGAGACATTGAAGATTGGACCTCAGGTTGCTGAGATAGAGCCGCTTTAAGAAAAAGAAACACGAAAATTGAAGTTTTCTCAATCTCACCAAAATAACCCACCATTTTCTAATTTTTTTGAGGGTGTAATAGTGTTTCTTTTATTTATTTATTAAAATCATCCGACCACATGGTCTTAATGAAGTTTTGTTGTTGTTGGTCAAGTAATTAAAAAAAAAACAGCATGTAAACACTAAACAGAAAACGCTAAACGACGAATGCACGATCATCACCACCTACAAAAAAAAGGTCCGGTAGAATACTGAATGTAGAGCATAACTTAAGGAACGGTAATCACCTGGTAGATCGACGAGGACGTTCATTCTCCCCGGCGTTGTCACGTCGTCCCCTGATGCTTAGTCTCGATGTTAGTTTAGTTCGAAATGATGTAGTTGATTCTCCAAACTCGAACAAGTCGAAGAAATCGTTGAATATCGAACACATCGAACGGAATGGCGAGTGTCGCATGTACTCGGTAGTGCTGAGCGTACGATGCAAAAATCCGCTGCGAGTACGAAGAGATCTAGCTTGAACTGCGGCGCCTAGTTGTTCGAGAAGGTTAGAACAGTCCAGTTCACCCGTGAGCAGCTTGGCAGCAAACATGGCTTTCGACAGCTTCCGTCTGTTCTCGAGCGTCATCAACCCCAGCAGCTCGCATCTGTGTTCATACGGGGGAAGATTTGAAGGGTCACGCCAGTTAAAGTTTCTAGCAGCAAACCAGACGAACTTTCGCTGAATACGTTCGATCCTGTCGATCCAGTTCTGATGGTAAGGTGCCCAGATAATACAGGAGGTTTCCAGATGGGATCGTACGAGAGCATAATACAGAGTACGAAGGCAAGCGGGATCGTCGAACTCACGGGTAGCTCGGAACATGAAGCCGAGTTGGCGATTAGCCTTTTCGATGACTGATGCTTGCTGCTGGCGAAATGTCAAGTTAAAGTCGAGCAAGGCTCCTAAATCCTTCACGCAATCGACTCGCTGTATGGGCTGGTTGAGGAGTGTGTAGTCGAATGTGAAAACGTGCCGTTTCGTTTTGCGATGGAATGAGATGACCATGCACTTTTCGATGCTTAATGTCATGCGATTAAGGCGACACCATTCAGCGAAGGCATCAATGTGCGATTGGAGAACGTAACAATCAGCAAGGCTCTCGATGGTTGTGAATAACTTGAGGTCATCTGCGTAAATTAACTTGCAATTTCCGTGAAGTGATAGCCCAGCATCGTTGTAGAAGAGTGCAAAGCCGATCGGTCCAAGATTGCTACCTTGGGGAACGCCAGACCAATTGGAAAATTCTACTGATAAACTGCTTCCAATCTTCACCTGCAACCGTCTTCCCTTGAGGTACGATTCTAGCCAGCTGCAAATGCGGGACGAGAATCCTAGTTTGGCAAATTTCATCAGTGCAATATCATGGTCAATGCGGTCAAAGGCGGCCTTGAGATCAGTATAAACAGCATCAACTTGTAACCCCTCAGACATACTGTTGAAACAAGTGGTGACAAACTCCATCAGGTTCGTTGTAACCGATCTGCCGGCGACGAACCCATGTTGCTCAAAAGTTATATAGTTACGGCAGTTGAACATGAGATAATCACACATGATAAGTTCTAGAACCTTTGAGCACGAGCACAGTGAAGTTATTCCTCGATAGTTTTCAACACGCCGCTTTTCTCCTTTCTTGAAAACTGGGAACATGTACGACTTCTTCCATTCTTCTGGGAAAGTTGCCTCAGTCATAGACATGTTGAATATTTTGAGCAAAGGCACCTCCAGCATACTTCCGCAACGTTTGATTACAGCGGCAGGAATACCATCAGGCCCAGCAACGAATGATGACTTCAGCTTTGCAATCGCCTTACGCAGCATACTTCTGGTGATGTCAAACGTGTCCACGCTTACGAGATTGGACGGAACAGCATCGAGGCAAGCAGGATCAATGTCGTTCTGGACATCTGGCTTATTAAAAACAGACGCGAAGTGCTCAGCGAACAGGGTACATTTTTCTTCCGAATTTGACGCTACACGACTTCCGTACACCATCGACGAGGGCAGACCGTTCTCTTTGTATTTAGTTTTTACAAATGACCAGAATTTCTTCGGGTTTCGCTTGAGATCGCATTGTGTTTTGTGGACGTACTGCCTGTACCGGAGTTTGTTGTAACGCTTGTAAGTTGAACATGCCTTTTTGTACCTCCGCCGACAAATGGTACAGTGGTCATGGGAGTACTGACGTAAAGCTGCAGACCGAATCTTCTTTAACCATTTAAGGTGAGCGTCCGACCAAGGTGGTTTACGTGGTGGACGACGTCGTGGCGTCAGACGTTGCAGATGTAAGCGAACGATAATACCAAACTGTGTGACAGCATCATTAACATTCGTGCAGGTAAGAACGGGCGACCAGTCCACGGCAGCCAGGTTGGTGCACATCGTTGCGAAGTCTGTTCTCCGGTAGTTGAGCGAATATGGGTCAAAATCGTCTTGAAATGCAACGCGCTGCACAGCCTCGATTTCAAACCAAACAGCGGGGTGGTGGGAGTCCAGAGGAACCAGTGGATCTTCAACACAATGGACAGTTGGTAGCGATTCATCATCTGATATGAAAATAAGGTCCAGAATCCGGTTGTTGGCATTGCGAACCGTCTGGATCTGGCGTAGGTTACAAATGGCCATACCGTCCAAAAGTGTTTCATGTGAAGCACGCTCAGTACGTAAACGAGCATGAGTTTCAGCTAAATCAGCCGTCGCGTACCCTCTGCCATCATCACGCCAAACAAGATAACTTTGGTTGTAGTCTCCGGCTGCAATGATGATGTCTTCAGATCGAGCAAGTTCACAAACTGTTGTCACAGAATTTATGTGCTTTTCCAGCAGATTATGCTCCAATCGTTTCTCGTACGGCAGGTAGAAAGCACAAATGTGAAGGTTGATATGTGCCAAACGTACCGTGACAAAAACTTGCTCGAGGATGTCAACCATTCCTTCATTGCATACGGAAGAATCGAGTAGCCGCCTGACAGCAATCAATACACCACCTCCAACGATTCTTACACTGTTCTTCTTGCCACGATTTACAGCGTAAACATGATATTCATCCCCAAACAGTTGCACAAAAGTGACCGAATCATCCAGCCAAGTCTCAATTAGTATTATTATATCAAACTCCAATTCGCTGCAGGCAAGAAAGAATTCATCGATTTTGCTTTTTAGGCCTCGCACGTTCTGATAATATACAGAGAGCGGCTTTAAGCTAGAGTTCGGCGGAATTAGTTGTACTGGCGGATGAACTTCCGGTGGGTCGCTCGAGCACCCGTGTTGCGAAGTCATGGAGAGTTGTTGACTGAAACTGGGAGACACATCAGGGCAAGCATCAATATCAGCTGAACGTGAATACTCGCCAGAGAACAGATTCTGGATGACTCCGTTTCCGGTGCCGAACACAGGGCCGGGACGACTTGGATGGCAGGAACAGTGTTGTTGATTGCAGCAGAGCGGTGGCACGACTGTGTCGGTGGATCGGGAGTCATCCATAGCGCGATAAGTCGAGCGTCCCGGGTCAGCATGTTCAGCATCAATGTCGTGAATCGCTGTTGTTGTTGTTGCATGGCGTGGACTGAAATTCGGGAGTACATCAGGGCGAGCAATGTCATCAGGAAGGTACAGGTACTTGCCAGAGTTCCCAGTGTGGATGGCTCCGTTTCCGGTACCGAACACAGGGCCGGGACGACTTGGACGGCAGGAACAGTGTTGTTGATTACAGCAGAGCGGTGGCGCGACTGTGTCGGTGGATTGGGAGCCATCCATGTCGCTTTTGAACGAGCGTCCCGGGTCAGCCTGATTGTCGCTGTAGCCGCTAGAGTGACCCGTTGTAGATAGTGTAGATCGTTGGCTGAAACTTGAGAGGACATCAGGGCGAGCAAGTAAATCGAAGCGAGACGTGTACTTGCCTGAGTTCTCAGTTTGGATGACCCCGTTTCCGCGACCGGACACAGGGCCGGGACGGCTTGGATGGCAGGTACAATTGGCAGGAATACCGCAGAGCGATGGCGCGACTGTGCCGGTGGATCGGGGGTCATCCCTAATTCTGTATAACGTGCGTCCCGGGTCAGCAGTAACAGCAGCAGGATGGTTTCGAGACGATGATGGTAGAACGGCAGCGGTCAAGTGATGAGGTTCAGTGATGAGTTTGCGACAGCGAGGTGGACACACTAATCTAGCCGACGCCTTGAGAACCCCATTGGAGTTACGCTAGGCGCAGGTCGATTGTTCATGTCGACGAATTCCCGGAATGCCAGGCCCTCTGGCCAGTTACTCGGGTCCAGAGATGACTCGCGGTAATCCCGACTGACTCCGACCTTGAACGTGATTGATGTCAGTGTAGAAATGTCGACGCCCTTCTTCACCAGCATCTTAACCGCGATGGGGTCGTCGTCATCAACGGACAGGCACTCCTTCACCATCAGGCGGATATCGTCTTCCGTGACGCTCGGCGGGAAACTCGATAGCCAGATATACCACAAATCATCCTGTTCTGCGCTGGCGAGGACAGGAACTGTGGTCATTGCCTTCGTACCGCGTGAGGCGGAGGGGATGCTGACTTGGATGACCATATCTCAGCAACTAATGGTCCGATTATCAATCTTAATACACGAAACATTCGTGAAATTTTCCGATCTTTTCGAAAAAAATGCTTTGAAAATTATTAAATCAAGACTAACATTTTAAAAGGTCCAAAAATTGAATATTACGCCCATTTAAAATGCTATTCTTGATTTAATAAAATTTCAAAATATTTTTTTCGAAGAGATCGAAAAACGAATTTTTCATGTATTAACATTGAAAATCGGACCATTATTTGCTGAGATATCGTCATTAGAAAATGGTGGGCTGTTTGGGTGAGACTTAGAAAACTTCAATTTTCGTGTTTCTTTTTCTTAAAGCGGCTCTATCTCAGCAACCCGAGGTCCAATCTTCAATGTCTCTTAGACAATTTTATAGCAAATGTTCTGAACTTTTCAAAAAAAATATTTTTAGAGACGGTCACTCATGGTCAATATTTTGAAAAATTGAAAAACTGCAAATATTTCGCTAAAATCAAACTTTCGCTGGCTATATCTTGAAAACGGAGCCCTTTATCAAAAAATCTGTGAAGTACTTTTCGATTGAAAATTCAATTTTGCATTAAAAAATAATATCAAACTTGTTTTTGCACGAAACTTCGATTTTTTCCAAAAATCACTGTTTTTTCAAAAATTTATAACTCGGCCACAGATTTTTTGACCATGGTTCTCTATGGTTCAAAAGTTGCGGATTTTTGTCCCCTAAATCATATCAAAAAATCTCGAAAATAAAAAAATACGTATTTTGGGAAATTGAGTTTTAGTGAAAAAAAGTTGATTAAAAAATCTGCAATTTTTTTCCGTGTACCTATTTTTTTCTCAAAAGTCCTCAACAATACCTACAACTTTGTCGAAGACACCAAATTGATCAGAAAATTCACTCAAAAGTTACAGCTGTTTGAATATTTACATACCATTTTTGTATGACAGCAGCCAAAATTGTATGGAGACTTGTATGGATGAACCAATCACACAAAATAGTTTATTTGGTCATAGGGAAGGCCCCCACAAAGTTTGAGCCAAAAATACAAATAAAATTCATTTCCGGTTTTGGTAAAAAATTGCTCATAGACAGAATAGAAAGAATAGAAAGAATAGAGGGAATGGAGAGAATAGAAAGATTAGAAAGAATAGAAAAAATAGAAAGAATAGACAGAATAGAAAAAAATTGAAAGAATATACAGAATAGAAAGAATATACAGAATAGAAAGAATAGAGGGAATGGAGAGAATAGAAAGATTAGAAAGAATAGAAAGAATAGACAGAATAGACATAATAGAAAAAAATAGAAAGTATAGACAGAATAGAAAGAATATACAGAATAGAAAGAATAGAGATAATGAAGAGAATAAAAAGTTTAGAAAGAATAGAAAAAAATGAAAAAAAAAATAGAAACAATAGACAGAATAGAAAAAAATAGAAAGAATAGACAGAATAGAAAGAATATACAGAATAGAAAGAATAGAGGGAATGGTGAGAATAGAAAGATTAGATAGAATAGAAAGAATAGAAAGAATAGACAGAATAGACAGAATAGAAAAAATAGAAAGAATTGACAGAATAGAAAGAATATACAGAATAGAAAGAATAGAGGGAATGGAGATAATAGAAAGATTAGAAAGAATTGAAAAAAATAGATAGAATAGACAGAATAGACAGAATAGAACGAATAGAAAGAATAGAAATAATTAGAAGACTGGGAGACTTACCCATAATATATTAAAAGGCAAACTACTGTCACAACTCGTCCAATGTGTGTGGATTTTCCAAAGACGACGACATCAAATATAGAGAATTCTACTCATTGAAAAAATACTCGATCAGTTTAGCAAAATTGTCCTTTCGTATTTTTCAGACATTCTCATCTCATCATCATCCCTAGCTAAAAAATTGCGAAATGTACTGTAAATACCAGATAAAAAAAAGCCTGTTGCAACACATCTAAACCTACCAAATCGGCTTCCTTCGTCATTTTTACCTCGCAGTTATTTCAACCCTCTTCACGTTTGATCGCTTGTTCAAAGTCCCTCTTCCGGAAGCTCGTTTGATCAAGCACTCTTCACCGTGTCAGACATTAATTTTCGCCGGCAGTCGAAATTACCCTCCCCTCTTCCAAGGAAGCATCGCCACCCAAAATCGACCAATTATCACCGCCAACCTTGGCTTTATTACCCCACGGGAAATCAAGTCACGTTCCGTTTAAAATATCGCAGCAGCAAAGTGGCACCAACCACCTTAAGAGGAGGACCTGCTATCATCTCCGTCCCCGTAAGAACCCACTTGAATTAAGTCAGAACTTCAACAAAGTACAGCCAAAATCGGTCGCGAATTGCTAATGGCATCTTCCAACCCCAACTCAAAAATCTCGAACCCCAAGGATCATCAACCAACACTTTCAAACGGAGAGAGAGAGAGGCAACACAATTGAATCCGAACAATTCATGCAACATAAATTTTCGGGGAAATTTTTAAGCTGGTAGAATGAGAGTTGAAGTTTACCAGACTTGCCGAAATCACGAATTCAACTCTATCATTTAACAGCCCCCCCTTTTTAGTGACTCAACAGTGTATTCTTCCATAATAATGGTGCGAAAAGGATGGAGATTTGAGTGCGAGTTTTCCATTTGCAGGACTGGATAGAGTGCTGGTGTACGGTCTAGTCTGGGAGTTTGAATGTCAAATGTTGAATTGGGTGGAAGACGACGGTCTTCTTTTAAAAGGAAACTAGCGACGATTATGATGGTTTTAGGAAAGGAGAAGTGTTCGCGTCAGGGTTGAATGAATCTGGTAAAACAGAATTAGTTTATTGATTTTTAAGCCCTTTTTGGAAAAAAGTACGGCAATAATGAACATTATATTTTTTTTCAAGGGGCAGATTCAAATAATACCAAAATCTGAGTGCTTGTTTTTTTTCCATTCAATTTCATAAATTTCTTATATATCGGTTTGAATTTAATCTTCCTGCTTAAAAACACATATTTGTCCAAATTGCATTTTTAGCACGTTTTGAGTTTTAACCATATCCAAATTTAGATAAAAGTAACAAAAAAAAGACAATTCAAATGACAAATTTCCATATAAAACACATGGCAAAAAGAAGAATTCTCAATGTTCAGATTTTGTACAAATTTTCAACTAGTCAATTTGAAATGTTAATAATATTTGAAAGTATTTGCCTGTAAAATGATTTTTTGGTTGACTAACATTAGTCTATTTTTTTCATTTTTTAACATAAATTTTTCTGACAAAATTTTGTCTTTTGTGCAAGGGTCCTGATTTTCGGTTCAATGAACAGAAACCACTCACTCATCGCCTATCCATTCGTCGCCTATTCTTACCCGTTAGCATTCATGAGCGAATGATACTCGCAAGCAGCCAGCGAGTGGCCCGAACTGTTCACTCAGCGAACAAATACATCGTGAAAATATTTGCCTACTCCGTAGCTCGACGACACTCACACACTACCATGCTCAGCGAAGAGCCATTCTCTCAAAATGCCAGCGCGGCAGTCTTTTTGTTTTCCCGCCCTCAGTTTGCCATCAATTTGATTTTTTCTTGGTGGATGTTTCTTTGAATGGTGTCTATAATGTTATGAAATCAAAATAAATGCACAATTTAATTGATAACATTGATTTTAGGCAACCCAAATCAATGAGTATAACGCAGCGCATCAGAGAAAAAATGTTTTCAGTACAGAGTGATCGGCGACGTTCGGCCTGCCTGAGCCGTTCGGAGACTGAGCCGATCAGAGAGAGAAGGAGAGTAGAAAAGAGAGTGTTCGAGAGCGAATGGTTTCAAAGTGACAAACAGTAGGAATTCATCAGGGCAGTATCGCGTCGCCTGCTATTTATGCTCGCGAATGGAGTGGTTGATTTTGAGCAATCAGGACCCTTGCTTTTGTGTACACTCACTGAATATAAATTCAAGAAAATTTCAAAGAAACATAACATTGTAATTAACGAATCGAGTATTCATAATAAATTTAAACATTATGTGCATTATACTACATTTATTAATTAAATTATAAAAATTAAATAATGTGCTTTTTTTCATTCGAAGAAACAATACAATTGGATTCAAAAAGTAAGCTAATAGAAAATACTGAAATTCAAACACTACTCAATTCAGCAGCACTATTGGGAAACTTATGGGAAATTGGCCGAGCTTTCTGGTTACACATATTTTTGAACTGTAAAATCAATAAAAAAAATCAAGTCTGTTATACAGAACTGACTAAAACCCACAATAAAATGAAAGAACTTCTGCTTTGTCAACATTTTTATTTTTAAAATCACTGTATTTTCACAAGAATTGGACTTAGAACAATTGTCAATAGAGATAATTTTATGAAAATTGTTTGGAGAAGCGGTTCCCGCGATAAAATTTTAAATTTTCAAATTAACTTATGTTCTTAATTTATTTATAATAAATTAAAGTTATATTCCAACTCCTCAAATTAATGGTACTCAAACACAAACTTCAACCTTGCACCTTTTCTCGGCCAGAACCATCGCTGTCACCCACATCAAAACTAACACTTTTTGAAGCAAGGGAACCAACAGTTGTTAAAAGTTGGCCATTCTTTCGCACTTTTGTGCAACGTCTGTGTCTTTTACCAAGAGAGTTTCCAGCCAACTGTCGCAGTTAAATTTACTTTCAACTCAATTGCTTCATAAAGGAAAAATGGTTGGCCATTCCATGAACTTGACAGGCAGACACGCGCCAAAATCGCAGCAAAATCAAATTTACTTGACATTAAAAGTGTCGTTAAAAGTTGAGGAAGTGGCTCTTCCTGACCAGTTTCATTTTAACGTGTAGTGTGTTTTTCTCTGCAGAGCAATTATATTTGATGGTTTTGCTAAAATGCTAAAAAAAAATACAGAATCTTTTTAAATTTCATGTGCCAACCAACTAACGTTTAAAAGCATAAACTTCATTCGCAGCCACAGCTGAAGGAAAGGTGTAATAATCCGCTTTTCAGATTAGCGAAAACAATACCTTTTTCACACCTGTCAAGTGGCAGAGAGTGGCTCTTTTCACGCCAAATTCATCAAGTCGATTCGCGGAACGATTGCTGTGCTACCCCTTAAGCTTACTCAATTACAGCAAAGCCACCCTCGCACACACTCACATTAGCATTGTATTTCATAAATAATTGCCAAAATCATACCACCACACAGGTTCGTTTGGGCATAATCATCTCTCATCATCTCGTCCGGAGTCTGGACGTCATTTTGGGGTGGACGTGTGTTGAAGTAATAATAGATTTTGTTGGCGGAAAAACATACAGGGTGAGGGGGTGGTGAGTCTGGCTGAAACAAATGACTCTCTCTCTGTGTCGGTGTCCAGGATATGTTGCTGACTTTAATATCTCATCTGCCGTTGGCAGAGCATAACTTCCATCATCGTGGATTTGTAGCATGAGGGCTAGACAAGTGGACGTTGGATTGTTTTATCTGCCATTTTCGGATTCATTTTGAAACAAAATACAGATGCCATTGCTGGTTGTCAATATCCAAGAGGGTCCATCGAGGAAGAGAAGCATCAATTTACAGAACGAGGAGTGAGATCCAAACAATTCTTCAAGCAAGAGAGGGCATCGAGGAAAGAAGAGCATCGAAGTGTGAAGAGATTGAAGAAATCTAGCAAAACATTGCAATAGGGCCGAAGCCGGAGTGTAAACAAAGAGTCTATCCTGCTCGTTCCTAATGTACACCCAAAACTGGCAGCGCTAGTCCGAGAGAATGATGGTCTCGAGTCGAGAGAATAGTGGTACCATTCACGGACGCAGAGAACACAGCTCGAGATGGGCGATAGAACTATTCTCTCGAGGTTCATTTGCAAAAAAAGTTCATCCGTCAAACAAAAAACCAAAAGTGTCGACAACGGGAATCGAACCAGAGACCTTTGACAAATCAATCCAATGGCTTAGCTGCCTCGGCCACCACAGCTTGGTGACCAAGGAGAAGTCAGAAGTCGATGTATGACACTTGTTGGAGATTTATTGATTCAACTAACGAATGAACTCATTTGTTATGATGGTGTGAGTTGGTACCATTATTCTATCGATTTTGGCACTGAGCCCTCAATAAATTTTGAGAGAACGATTATCTCGACTCTGAATTTTGGGTGTAAATATTAACTGACGTGAGCAGCATAGACTCTTTGTTTACAGTTCGGCTTCGACCCTATTACAATGTTTTGCTAGAAATCATCGATAGATGGAGTAATATCGAGAAGATCAACAACCAGGGAGTCGATAATACGTTTTAATTTTGGAATCTCATGAAATACTCAATATTGATTTACGCTGAACGTAATGAGCAATGTTAATACAAAGCCATCTTAGACTTAAATTATTAAAAAAAACTTTTAACTGATCTGAAATCTGTGATTCCAGCATAAATGGATGATGCTTCCCTTCCCCGATGATGGAAACGGTCCGTGGTCCTTCTCCCGTCCACGTGAAACGATTGCCATATCTTCCCCATCAACGACAGTGCCATCGCTCCACCTGTCCGCCTCCCGCAACCCTTGGCCACTTCAAGACCGGGAACTTTTCCTGATGTTCCATCACAAATAATGACGATGTGTGTGTGTGCGAGCAATTCACATTATAATCGACAGATAACAAAGTAGTCCGTGCCATGCTATCTAGGTTGGGGGAGGAAATTGGCAACATAAAGTGGCAACGCGCGCACAGTAATCATAACCTCAACATGGCCACACTCCCACAGTAGGCGTTGATGGCGGCAACACCACGCCGGCTTAGCTGCTGATGATGATGGTGATGATTATGATGTGCCAAAATGGAACTGTTCCAAATGAAAGGGAAAATTGGCAGAGTGATTTTTCCGGCATTTTCCACAACAACAACAATGGGCGAGAATTTCCCGGCAGTGTGGTCTATAAATTTGGTTGCCGCGATGACGCCCTCTATTTAAGTTTGAATAGCAAAGAAAATTTGGTAACTCGACACTGTAAAGAGAATTTTTTAAATGGAATTAAAACTGTCAAACTAGTAGAGTTTGACTGTGGTAGGAAAGCCATAGATCAACCGGAACCGGATTGCACCGAATTGACAGTTTGGGGTGGCATCCGACGACCAGGGCTATCATGTCTGGTTTTAATTAGCCACACTGACCATCGCCTACTGATACTGCAAGCCAAACAGAAAACAGACATTAATTATGCCAACCCTCCAGAGTGAGGGTTGAACTTAAACTGATTCTAATGTGGCTCAGAGGGAAAGACGGTGCAGACGTTTAGAAGTTGGAATTAAATAGCTGTGTATTATTTTGTGGAAAGGAAATCGGAGTTTTAAATAGAGGTTGAGTCTATTTTCAATTGCATTATCAAAAGTACTGTAGACAACAGTAACAGTTGACAATCGATTGTTTTGTGGAATGTTCTTCTTTGCTTCGCGAAATTCTCAGCAAAAAGAATTGCCAATCTCCAGCTAGTGATTACACAATCTCATGTGACATTCTACTTTTTTTTGTCATTTCCACATTCACAACCAATCACCGTAAACGGTGCGAAGACACAAAGCCGCCACAGCACAAAAATTTTCCAACGCAGTTTAACTCACTTTCTTTCATTCCCGTTTTTTGAGAAAACAAAAGAATCTTCAGCGAGTGTACGTAAACGCGAAAAAGAGAAGGAGTGATAGAAAGAGAATGCTCATGCTGGCAATCACGAGATGAACGTAGATTACTCACAAGCTATACTGATGGTCGCTATACCTTCTGACGTGTTGGTGCAGGAATCATCAAATGATAGTTTTGTTTTTTTCTATCATTTATTTACAACACTGCAGTGGTGCCATCAGAAAAGTCGAAAGAACTAGCTTTATTCGTTCATAAAAACTAGACTTATTCGTTTTGATTTTCACACTGCCCTCATATAATCGAATGTTCAAACGGGATACTATGTGAACATTAAAAAAAAACTTAGTTATTTATTTATTCATCTGAAAATTTCAACCTAACAAGATGAAACGCTGCCTGACACGTGCCACTATTCTCTCACGTTCCACTTTAGGTCAGTGCAGCAGCAGCAGTTTCTGCCACTATAAACATAATCGCCAACATGAAAAATAAGCTCGATGAAAGCCAATCGATATTTTTAAATTTATATGTTTCACGGTCCTCCGCGGCGCCATGTGTTTGATCACCCAGTCGGGCACCAACCAGTTCTGACGTCTCGTCAGCATCCTCGTTCAACGGAGCAGTCCTCTAAGCAAGCCATGAAAAAAGTTGCCGCTGCTGCAAACGAAAAGTGCATTCATGTGTACTGGAAATCGGTTGAAATAAATGGGTTATCGATGTGGGACGGACACGTGTGCAATCCGTTCAAGGAACATCTCACTCTCCCGCGAGAGAACCGGAACGTCATCATCGTCATCGACGGTCCCGGAAACGTCAGGTTGTGTGATGTGACAGAGATGTATACTGGATTGGTTTTTTTTCCTCCGTGCCTGTCAGATTTAAAAGTGACGTTGATGTTGTGCTATCATGGCGTAGTTGAGATCTCACGTTACTCTTTACAATTCTAGCAAAACAATGCCAAAGGGCCGTTACGGGTTTGTAAACAAAGAGTGTATCCCTTTCATGCCAGATGTAAACATCCTCTAGCGTGAGCAGGACACACTCTTTGTTTACAAACCCACAACGGCCCTTTGGCATTGTTTTGCTTGAATTCATCGTTGTAGTTGTCGCCCGTGCATTTTGGGCCAAATTGAGTTAAGAACGCCATTTTGTGCAGCTCACAATGCCTCACCTTTTGGCATCCACAGATCTACAAAATTGGATTTCAATCCTGAGATATGCAAAAAAAAAAACTAAAAGAAACTCTATGCATTAATTTGTTGTAAGTGCGACAACTGGCCAGGGAATTTAGTCAGAAGCAATTTGACACACGTATATGCCCGACTACTGTGAACATTTTTAAATCATAACTCAGTCAAACAAAACGTGTTTGTTATTGTTTAAATTGCGTGCTCTAGTTTTTGTACATTCAAGGTAGGAACGTCAAAAAGGGACGTGTGGCAAGATAGCACGACAACGTTACAACACCGTTGACATATATTGGGACCATACAAGAGTGGAATTGAGCTGACAGTTCTGTCACATGCAGGTTAGGGAATCCCTGCTGGGTCTTACTTCCAGGCCATGGTCATTCCGCAAGGTACCCAGTACATGAAAATGTCATTGTGTGTCGACTTTTTTTTCCTAGAGTGTGCACATTGTTTGCACTAAAAACCGTGCCCTCACAACTGATTACGTCAATTTGGACACCACACCACACTCGTGTGTGAGTGGGGCGACGATTCGATTGGAAAACTCTCGGCAGGGAAAACAGCACGTCATCGAGCTGTTTCTAGAAATTTGCAAACTACAGGTACAGTCATCCCACATATTCGGAACACCCACAAATTCGGAACACTTTTGTGATAATTTGTCAATAGCATGCCAAATGCAGCTTTTCTCTCGACCCTACTATTTTTAGGACCTTTATTTGAACATTATCTTGCTATTTCACTAGTAAAAGAAGTACTTTTTGAACAAAAAACTTCATTTCAAGACTATTTTATCCTGAGCAGCAAAACACTGCCTCCAAATTGCCTGTTTCATGATTGTGGGATGTTATTATGCCTCCCACAATTGTGGAACACCTAAATTTAACTGATATTTTCACAAAAAAAAGTTATCAGACATCACTAAGCTTGAGTTTCACCGGTTGCAGTGTGTGAAGTCATTATTTTGTTACAAATCTGTACTCCTGGAGAGATCCAAAGTTTGTTTACATCCATAAGAAAAAAGTGTTCCGAATTTGTGGATTTCAAGGGTCAAAGTTTTTCTTCAAAAACTTGATATAAAAGTAAAAATTTGCAGTTGTTCGATACAGCATTCGAAAGATCGCATAAAAAGCTTTCAAATGAAGGTAAAAGCGAATTATTAAGTTCAATTATCGATTTACTATGATTTTGTTAACATTGGTCGATCTGTAAACTGTTCCGAACATGAGGGATGACTGTACGACACTTGTTGTGCTTGGAATAAATTTGAAAAATTTACGTTGTGCAAAGTGGTGAAGATCTGCGATGAAGGAACTGCAATCTGAATCGTACAAGAGAAATGTCAAACTAGTCAAGGTTGATTGATTTGAAGGTTGGACATTGTTGGGTTTTTAATTGTGCATTAAACTTCCACTAGTTTGGCATCTACCTTGAAATAATGTCATGCCTTCAATCTTCTTCTATAACCTTGATATTTTTAAGAAACCTTCTATTTTCATTTCGCAAACAGTTTTCGTCATTCCCTTGTGGACCACCGATCAGTGAGGTACTCCTGGATATTAGCTCCTGAAAAGTGCTTTAAAAGTGCAAAAATGCCTCACGGCAAGAAAAAGGGGCGGTCCTCACCAGCAGGATCGGCAGATTTGAAGAAGCTAAAGCATGCCGAAGCGCTACCTGCAAAGCCAGGCAGTTTGAGCAAGGACGCTCAAAATTCGTCTGGAAACCAGTTTGCTACCCACCCTGTGGACGTGAGCGAGAAGGAAGAATTTGAAAGACGGGAAAAGTTGCAACCCATTTTTGTGAAAACATCGTCATCGGATTCGGTGCGAAAGTGGCTGACCGGGTTTATCAAATCTGGTGCTTTACGAGCTTCCATTCGCTTGTGTGCTGATGGACTCAAAATTCTGCTACCTACCAGAAAGGATTACAACTACGTTCGGGATTTCCTGAACAACACAAAGATCGAATACTACAGTCATGACGAACCAGGTAAACGCCCCATGAAACAGGTCCTCCGAGGCCTGTATGACATGGATGTGAGTGTGCTGAAAGAAGAGCTCAAAACTTTTAAGTTGAACGTGATCGAAGTCTTCAAGATGACGAGACACAACAAGGACATCAAGTATCGTGATCAACTGTACCTGATTCATCTCGAGAAAGGATCGACAACGCCGTCTGAGCTGAAAGCAGTTCGGGCAATTTTCAATATCATCGTGACTTGGGAACGTTATCGTCCAGTGCACCGTGACGTGACACAATGTTCGAACTGCTTGCAGTTTGGGTATGGTGGAAGGAACTGTTTCATCAAGAGTCGTTGTGCAACCTGCGGAGGTGAGCACAAAACACAAGCTTGCGAAACAATCAACGAGAACATTGAAGCCAAATGCTTCAATTGCGGCGGCGACCATTCGACCAAGAATCGAAGCTGCCCAAAACGTGCTGAGTTTGTAAAAATTCGGCAGCAAGCGACGACGAGGCACCAACCAAATCGCCGCAAAACACCACCAACTTTCACCGACGTGGATTTTCCTGCTTTGGCGTCACCTGGAGCGGGATCTGTTCGAGTGGTTCCAAATCTGCAGCCATTGCCGTTGAATCAGCGGCAAAGAGTTGCAGAGAATACAACACCTCCAGGCTTCAGTCAGCAACCGAGGGAAAACCAACCAGTATCAACGGATGAAGGCAGTAGTGACCTGTTTTCACCGCAAGAACTTCTAAACATTTTCATCGAGATGACAACAACTCTGCGTGGTTGCAAAACTCGCCAGGAACAAGTAAGAACGCTTGGAGCATTCATCTTAAAATACAGTTCATAGTTTACTCGTTCTAATGATTTTAAATAATTCAAAGAGTTTTTATTTTAGTTTTAAGTTAGGATTAGTTGTTAAAGTGATTTTTTCTTTTTTTTTTACCCAAATGTATTCGATTAAATGCAAAAATGTAAAACTATTTGAAATAAATGAATGAATGTGAACAGTAATAATAAAACGAAAAATACAACAAAGATGAAGAGCATTTAGCCATACCACTTAGAATGTAAATGAAATGTAATTATTATAAGAAAGTTCAATAAAGACATATTTAATTTCCAAAAAAAAAAAACAGTTTTCGTAGAATTTCTTCAGATTACGATTCCTTTACACCAGGCTTCCAGTTACCTACAGGTGGGAAGAGCAATTCCTCGTACCATGTAAGTACCTGGGATTATTCACTTTGCATAATTAGTATCAAGCAGATACGAACAGTTTACAAAAGAATTTCAAGAATGAAATTCATACCCACTCTTACACTCGCACTCACACATTTGTAATTCGAAATAAAACTTTAAAAAGTTCCCCCTTAGAAAAAGCAGCTGCGCTGCAACAAAGCTGAAAGAAAAGTTTCACTTGAAATTAAAAATTCATTGTTTCGCCGCATTACGACAGAATTCGCTTCGTGTATAGTTTTGGAAGACTTGGGCACGTGGAAGGAAAGAACTCGACACACGTGACGCACGGTAAGGCAGAGAGAGCTCATAAATTATGGTGGCAACTTAATGCAGGGATCATGCATGGAGCTGCTGCTGCTGCTGCTAGGTGAGAGTATGTGATGATGGAAATTTATGTTTTAATTGCAGCTTACGGGAGCTTTGAGATGGGGTTGAAAAAGTTGTCAAAAAAACTCAAAGTTAAGGTGAAATTTTTTAAAGAAATTTCTATGCAATGAAAATCATTCTAAGATTCTTCATTTCAAATTGCTTTATGACGCCCAGCGATAGATGAATCGTTGCCAAGATAGTTTCTTCCCTGAGCAATTCCATGTCAAATAGGGAATCGGTTGTACCCGACCCTCTCCGATTTCAATGAAACTTTATAGATATGTTATCCTACGCTCTAAACATGGAAATTTTCAAAAAACGAGCACGAGAGTCGATTCTCCTGACAATTTTACAAAAAAAGTCTCCATATTGACCATTGTCCTAAGTCCATCCACATTAACGACCCCCGGGTCTTTTGTGGTCTCTATTGCAAGTTTCTGCTCGAACCTAGGAGTCCGAAGGCTTGAATGGGGAGATCACCCAAACCTCTTTTTACTCCAAGGAACCTTCCACCCCAGTGTTTGAATTGACGACCTTTGGATTGCGAGTCCAACCGCCGCCAGCGATTCCACCGGAGTAGGCCGGAGTGGTTTGGTGTGTTGTTTGTACTTATGGCATAGAGACGACTCCTACACCTGGAATGACTTAACGGCCTAACAACCAAGGCCGGGACCGACATTTTACTTCTTCATCCGATGGAAGGTTGCAGCAGATGGGAATCGAACCCAGAATCATCCGCTTACAAATGAAGTTACAGTGGTTTAAAAAATAAAATTGTTGAAAAAATAGGGTTTTTATTTTTTATTTTTTCAACCGCTGTAACTTCACAAGGATTGGACTAAGGACAATGGTCAATAAAGAGACTTTTTTTGTAAAGTTGTCTGGAAAATCGACTCTCGTGTTCGGTTTTTGCACATTTTGATGTTTAGAGGCAAATCACGCAACATAAAATCGCTCCTGAACTTCTTTTGATGATGATTGTGTCATCGCTGAGAATAACACAAATATTTCATTTGAAATTCCTTCCTAAATCTGCACCTTTTGTTTTAATAATTCATTATTAAATCATCATTTATTTATATTCTTTTTGCATTGAAACTGAATAACGCGTTTGACATAAAAAAAAAACAAATTATTCGCTCTACAGCATTGCCTTGGTGTTCTCGATTACGAGATTCCTACTCGAAACTACAGTATGTCAAAAAAGTATTTACACCCCTTGGGCACTATGCACATTTTGTGATGAAACATGTAAAAAATTTAAAGTTTGACAGGAACCTAGTACTACGTTTTGTTCAAAAACTCATGCCAAACATTTTGGAACAAAAAGCTCATGAAAAGATGATTTCTATAAAAAGTTATATAACAAATACTATTACGAAAATAAAAAAGGTGCAAAAAAAGTTTGTACACCTTTCGAAAAATTAACATAAATAATGTTATTTGTTGACAAATCACCATAAATCCAGTCTCCCAACTCCAAATAGGCATCCGTGACTGATTAAAAAAATAATTTGGATTGAATATAAAGTTTACTAACTACTTAGTATAATAGTTTATATAACTCTGGAAATTCTATATAAAACTTATTTTAATTTAATTTTGCAAACTTTTAATTCAACTAAATGACAATATATTACCATAGAATTGCTAAATAAACATTTTGGAGTGGGTATAATACCGTTTTGGGGGTATTTGTATCGATAGAATAGATTTTTCGTTGGAATTTCGTACCAACCCGGAATTACGTCGTCGGAAAATCCGCCGGCATCTGAACCGGTCCACAATTCACAAGTCAACCTATTTGGCATCAGAAAAGGCATAAAATTTCCGATCTTTTGATACCCATACATCCAGGTTTCCAATAAAACCCACGTTTTTAAATACCTAAGCAAAAACGTTGTTATGGTTTCGTTTGAGCATCCTGCCAAAATGTATGGAATTTCGTAATTTTTGTTCTCGTGGATCAAACTT
This sequence comes from Culex pipiens pallens, assembly GCF_016801865.2. Classification (NCBI taxonomy): domain Eukaryota; kingdom Metazoa; phylum Arthropoda; class Insecta; order Diptera; family Culicidae; genus Culex; species Culex pipiens. Next base: position 127,771,860 of record NC_068938.1, on the reverse strand, counting down.
ACTTTTTGACCCAGACATAAAGAAAAAATCCCCCCATAACATTTCCAACCGATCTGTCTCGTTAATGAAAGCAAATAATTTAAATGAAATCAATTTCGCAGACAGAGTATAAATTTCAATATCCCCTCCGCTTAAAAGTTCAAACCTAGCAAATTTGTTGTAAGAAAAAAGAATCGCAAAAAAGAGATAAAGAAATCCTTCAGACCAAAGACAGCAGCATCACAAACGAACGTTACATTAATATTAATCTTCCCTGCATGCATAATGTTTCGCGAAGCAGGCAGAAGGATTCCCCGTCTTTTAGCTTCTCATCCCGGCAATGCCCGGAAATCCACGGAAGCCAACCTGCCTGGAGAGGAAGGGTTCCCATCGCGATAGCATTTTCATTCCTGGAAGATGCCACGATCGAGTGCATTTTCTGAATGCGCGGAAATGTGCTGCTCTTTTGAATATTTTGTTCCTTTTTTTTCTTTTGAGCGTCGCGACGTCGGAAAACTCGCGGCATTATGAAGTGCAATCGAAGCATGAAGGTTTGCCCTTTTTTGGGGGGTTTATTTTATTTTTTTTTTGAGGAAAAGTTACAGGACATTATCCAAATTGTTTAATGCGTCTGCCGGGAGGTTCTGGCAGTTGGATTCCATTATCTCTGGTCCATTCAGGAACTGTTTGCGGGGAAAACGTGAAGGAAAATGCTGCCTGATGGCATCAAAACTCATTAAAACTTTTTGATTTCATTTGTGAATGGCGAAAGTGAACGTAAGTCGCGTTTCCGGGTTGATAATTTTCAGAATGGGATTTTCTTTGTTTGCGGTTTTGATGGAATGTGACTGATATGGAATTGAAAATTTAAAAAAATATTCCGAACAAATAATTTAAACAATTAGCTTTTTTCAACCAAAAATTGTTCATTTATTTATAAAACAGTCTCAAATCTAACGATACCATCAGTGAAAACCCTCATTTTAATATTCATTGATGCGGCTAGCCAACATAATCCAATTAAATGACGACATCGTACCCCAAAATTTACACCAGCTAGAATCAAAACATCAACTGAAGCTGATCACCGCGAGTTGATCAATTAGTCCAGAAAAGGTCGGTTGGTTTGACGCTATCACACGTGACAAATCTACCCTCGAACAAAAATCGTGAATCTTCTCCAAATCCTCGGCTGGGAACGGTTCCACCTGACCTTCGGGCTAATTTGGCACCCCGGGATTAAAGTCAGACTAGGCTGGGGGGAGGGAATACAAAAAGCCGTTGAAATGACTGTATTATTTTTAATCCTTTCAACCTAACATTCTGGCTGGAGTAATCCAGGAAGCAAATAAACAACATTCCACATATCAGAACCACGTGGTACCCTCAACATTAGATACAGAAATTTTAGAAAAGGGGGGACCCAATCTACCGTGACACCCGAAACAGTGTAACGAATCCTTGGTTGTTGGAAAACCACTCCGAAAATGACATTGAAAGAAATACTTGAAAAAAAGGCGCAATTTAGAAAAAGAGTTTGGTGAAAAAGGGGACTTAATCTACAACCATGGAAATTACATTTTTGAACCCCCAGCAAAAATCGAAATGTTTCAACTTCTGAAGGTATTCTGAAGCTGGAATTATTTTCAACTTTGTTTGGAGGGGCAACGTATGAGTTGCTGATTCTGAAAATCAGAATGTCCCCATTTTGTATAATCCTTAAGGGGTTAGTAGTTTACGTTAAATTAGTGATACTTACTTTATTTGAAACAATAATGTTTGTATTGATTTTTTTTCACATATGATCTTTTATTCGAACAAAGTGAATAATTTAAACGACTCAAACTTTTTGGGGACTTTTTGGGAAAGATTCAACCTCTGGTTGCTCAAATACATGAGCATGAGCATGAGCATGAGAGATCACCCATGGTTGCCCCTCCGTTGCTGAACAGAACCGTAATATCCTTTCAGCACTACTGATTATATGCTTCGACGATCTAGTGATGTTTCCCTTATCAACAGCATGTATGAATGCGCTGAAAAGATAAAACACCATGATTGCTAAAGCTAGATCAGTTGCGAATAGCTAACAGTCATTGGCCACCAACGGCGCCCGCCATGTCAGTTTGTAGATCTCGATTTTAAGGGACGGGAATGTTAGTTAGCGCAGGTTGCTACTAGGGCAGCTGATTTACTCTGTGCTTACACCCCACAAGCGCCAGGAACCTGAAAATTTGTTAGTAGGATAGGGTGTTTGGTCAGGATTCATCATAGAAGATGATGATGCGACCCAAAATCATAGTGTTTGTTGAAAGGTATTATGTTTTAATCTCAAGGCAAGCAATCGGATGCTGCGGATGAGTCATTTCCCGTTTATCGGCTGTTAACTTTTAATTGAAATGGATTTATCTTAGACAGCCGGCTGTGGAAAGATAGAACCAAAATTATTTGTAATTAAATGATGAAGAATTTAACAGTCTGACTTTTTAATTGAGATGTTTTTACGAGTTTTACATGATTCATGTTTAGTGGGGTACTGATTAACGAAGCGAACGACGAGTTACGATGTTTATCGAGCTGAAATGGTATGATAAGGTTTTGTTGTTATTGCACACCGACGACGAACGCGAAAAAAACCTGCGACCCGACCGAAAGGCATCGCAAATAAGACTGGCTCAATTGTCATCGATGACAACCAGAACCAGCCGCACTTTTACACACATACACGCACGCGAAAAAAAAACGAAAAACACACCGACGACGAACGCGAAAAAAAAACACGACCCGACGGAAAGGCATCGCAAATCAAACTGAGGAAATGGAGAGAAAGAAAATAACATAAAAAATAAAACCTAATCACATAAAACCTACTCACATAAAACCAATCACCCCATGCACACAAATAGCAACACAAAAGAGACGAAAATTATCACGAAAAAACAGAACTGCGCGTCCCAAGAAGCACTGCACTTTTGATGGCATTATTCAGTTATTATGCCCAATCACCTCATGCACACAAAGAGCGACACAAAAGAGACGAAAATTATCACGAAAAAACAGGACTGCGCGTCCACCGAAGCACCGCACTTCTGATGGCATTATTCAATTATTATGCCCAATCACCCCATGCACACAAAGAGCGACACAAAAGAGACGAAAATTTTCACGAAAAAACAGAACTGCGCGTCCCAAGAAGCACTGCACTTTTGATGGCATTATTCAATTATTATGCCCAATCACCCCATGCACACAAAGAGCGACACAAAAGAGACGAAAATTATCACGAAAAAACAGAACTGCGCGTCCCAAGAAGCACTGCACTTTTGATGGCATTATTCAGTTATTATGCCCAATCACCCCATGCACACAAAGAGCGACACAAAAGAGACGAAAATTTTCACGAAAAAACAGAACTGCGCGTCCCAAGAAGCACTGCACTTTTTTCAACCTCTGGTTGCTCAAATACAGCAAATAAAATAAAATAAAACGAATGATCTCATTTCACTGTAAAAAAACATTGATGACATTTTCTGATCCTTTCGGAAACTATGTTGAAAATTTTAGAATCAAGACTAACACTTCAAAAAGGTCAAATATTCTAAGTTACGCCGAGTAACTCTCTACCTTTATTTCAAAAATCATAAGGCCGTTGCAAATATTTTCCAAAAGTTATAATCATATTTAGCATGTTCTCCTTTAAAAACGTTTTGAATTTTTATGAAATGCCAATGCACATTGGTCCAGATCGCAAAATTAGGTGGAAAATGGATTTTCCTAAAAAAATTAAAGTTTTGGAGCTTTGGTGTCTTCTAAAGAGTTGTTGCAAATGAAAAGGGGCAACTTTTGGCTTGGTTCAATATTAGGGTGGTTCACGATGAGGGTGATTTAGAAAATCTAACTTTTCAGAAATATTTTTGGGATTATTTTCGTCTTCTAAAAAGTTGTTGGGCTCGCTAATCCAAGCAACTTTTTAGAAGACACCAAAATTTTATCTACGCCTTCAACCAAATTAAGAGAAAGCATCTGAGCACACCTTCAAAAATAAATTTTTGAACGTAGCAATCCAGGCACTTTTAGAGCTCTAAAAAACGAACATTTTTATTTTTAGACAAGTCAGCCGACAAAATTACATGGAAAAGATATATTTGGACGATTTTAGAATTTAAGGTTTTATCATGTGGTTTTCCCTTGAAAATCAGATTTTTTCAAATCAAGATATCTGGAGTTTAAAGAAACACACCCCTGAGATTTTTTCAGCGTTTGTAGTGCTAGATCTCTTCTTTTGAATGCAACCTGGTGCTTGATATTTGGCTTGCGCCTTTTCGAGATATTTAAATTTTAAATTTGCACCATTTTTACCTTGAAATGGCCGTAACTTTTGACCCTTAAGTCCAAATTGAGATGTAAAAAAATAAAAAATGTTCATTTTTTAAAGCTTTTAAAGTGCTTCGATCATCACTTTTCTCTAAAACTTAACCCTGAATTGACACGTTCAAAAAACTGATTTTTGAAGGTTTGCTCAGAGTCTTTCTATGAATTTGGTCATAGAAGGCGTAGACTACGAGATAAAATTTTGGTGTCTTGGACAAAGTTGCTTGAATTAGCGAGCCCAACTACGAAAAAAAAATCCCAAAAATATTCCTGATTCACCCTAATCGTGAACCACCCTAATTTTCAACCAAACCAAAAGTTACCCCTTTTAATTTGCAACAACTCTTTGAAGACACCAGAGCTCCAAAACTTCACCAATTTTCGGAAAATTCATTTTCCACTTTATTTTGTGATCTGTTTTTTATGTTTTTTATTTATTTGCACCCTATTGTGGATTAAGTTGGTAGCAGGATTTTCTGGCATCTTCTCACGGTCATTGGAAACGGTCGTGGATAGACCTAGGGGTTCTTAATTGGAGTGAAAAAGTTCAAGTTATAGAAAAAATATGGATTAAATTTTTAATTTGTAATCACTTCTCCGTCATTAGGAATAATTGTTTGAACATGCTCGCAAATTTTTTATTCAGTCGGAAAAAAATATTTTTCTTGAAAAAAGTTTCATTTTTAACCACCTGATCACCCCTAATTCTGGCTTGATGCCGCCATCACGCGACCGCGTGCTCCGTTTGTTTGTCAACAAAGCTGCTGCTGGATGGTTAGACGAAGTGAGAGAGGAGAGGTTTTGACATTTTTATGCCCGCATCTGGCCCGCCGCCTATTTCGTCGGTTGTTGAGTTGACGGTCGTTTCCAACGACCGAGTCCAGCAAGGTACTGATCGTACAATACCATAAACTTCAAAAAATATTTGCAACTGCCTAAATCATCGACAAAATTTTAGTCCATTTTCTATGGCTCAAAAGTTGCGTTTTTTGTCCCCTAAATCATATTTAAAAAAATCAAAAATTATGGATTTGGGAAATAGATTTTTTGAGAAAAAAGTGAATCAAAAAATCGGCATTTTTTCCATGTACCATATTTTTCCTAAATAGTTTTTATCAATAACTACAACTTTGCCGAAGACACCAAACCAATCACAAAATTCTTTCAAAAGATACAGTAGGCCAGCCCTAATGCGTTGCATTAGCGGGAGGGATGATTTCGTGAAAAAATCACATTAAGTGTGAAATGTGAAATTTTCACAGAATCTACAGGGTAGGAAGGATTCGTGGACATACCGTAGCAATCGCTCCGGAGATTAACATTTTGTTTTGGTGAGATTTTTTAATTGTTAACACTATCTAACCCCTTAATCACAACTCTGTTAAAAACAAGGGGCGTTCGAAATCCCGTTAATGTCCCCATATGGAGTGGGGGTTTGCGAGTCTTTTGATTTTGCCAACATTCCAACATTTGGTTCAAGGGTAAATTGTGTTATTTTGTACCCGGAACGCACGACATGGTGCCGGATTTAGCTCGGGAATTAATGGGGGGAAACCGTTCGAAAATTAAATGTCATCACCGCTGGTTGGTAACCGATGTTGATTCAAAAAGGGATGTCCTTGCTTGAGAAGGGGGATGGGTTTATTTGAAAAAAAAAATGGCAAAAGAATTTCAGAATTAAAAACTTTTTTTTGAACCGAAAGTAGCTAGGTATTTACGAGCAAAACGAATCACAAAATCAACGTTGTCACATTCGAAACAAGACATTTGTTTAACTGATTTAATAGATCTCTTCCCAAAACCAAGCTTAATCACCATTTAGTGATATCCCCTTCCTCCCTTGCTCCCCTTGGCAAACCCAAATTGCCAAATTGCCAATACAACAAATGAGCAAATCGGTTGTAAATTCATTGCTTTTTTTTACATTCCAAGCACACACCAGACCAGTTCCGAGAGCCCGCGGAACAATTTCGATTACCAGAGCCCTTCACGCATCGATTGCGGCGGAAAATTCCTCTCCTGGCAGGCCACTTATTTACCCCACCCTACTCTTCCAGCAGACTGGAAAAACGCGCGAAAATTCAAGCGGAAATAATTTCACAATCCTGCTTCAGAAACCGGGAACTCGTTTGTTTTTTTTGTTCTCTCTCTTTTTTCTGGGGCTTGTTATCAGATTCGAAGTAATTTATTGATTTTGATAAAGCTTTGATTTCGTAAACGAGGGCGAACTTGTAAATTGAGCTGAAAAAAGGGGGAAACCGGAAATGGTGAAACGCAAATTAGCTTGATTTTCATGGGAGGGCGGCGTATTTTTTTTTTGTTTTAAGGAAAAAAAACGGAAATAACATGGTCTGATTGTTAAAAAATTGGGCCAACTCAAACTCGTAAATATCGTCATAATTCTGAGCTTCCGCCAAGATGTTTAAATTTTTAAAACGCAAACCAATTTCCGCACCCTGACCAACTTCCCAAGTTTAAATAAACTTGCTCCTGGATTGGCCTTTCAGGGTGGAGGAAAGTTCGTGCACAGAGCCAAACAAAAAAGAGCGAATTAATACTTTAGAAGATGCTCTCCACCAGGATAGGAAAAGGGGAGTGGAAATTCTGTCTTAATTTAGTTATACCCGGGAAAACTATGGCTGCTAGTGCAGGAAAAACGTACCTCCGCCATGGTATCGACAGTGTTGTACAGGACCACTAGTATTACACAGACAAACAGATAAAAAACTCTATTACAAAATTTGAATTTTGAAGATAAAAAGTTCTACACTGAAACCCCGATGGTTTAACACCAACTGTTGTCAAACGAATGGAGTCACTTTTTAGTTTGACATCCCTTTTACACCAAGTTCACACACATTACCAAACGTTGGTTTTGATAGTGTGCGTGAGCGCCGAGTAAAAAGTGACAGTTCGTCACTTTTTAGTTTGACAAACCAACGGGGTACAAACTAAAAAGTGTCAAACGAAATAGTAACCAACCACCGGGGGTTGAGTGTATTTTTCAAACTTATAAAATTTAAAACATCATTCGAAAAAAAAATCGTCCAAAAATCTTTGAATTTAGAATGTACCAGAACAGTCAGGGTAAAATGAAGCCAAAACCAACTGCTGGTGGTGCAGGTGCACCACCCGGTGTTGTGTGCGTGTGTAAATAAAAGTGGAGATAATTTTAATTTGCATCTCTAATTTAATTAACACTCCATTTGACTGTTTGCTGCACCCCGACAGTGGAGCGACTTTAATTTGCCGGGACAAATGGAGCGGTGCTTAGGAAAAGCTTGTGAAAAAAGAAGATGTTTCAAATAGAAAGGGGGAACTTTTGGTTTGGTTGTAAATTAATTCAAAAAACAGTTTTTTTTTAATAAAGCAGTGTTTAGTTTTAGAGAAAAGTGATATTCGGTGCACTTTTTGAACTCTGAGAAACAATTTTTTTTGACAAGTTTATTTGGACCTCAGGGTCAAAAGTTGAAGTTTTTTTAAGGTAAAAAAGATGCAAATTTGAAACCTAAATAGCTCGAAAAGGCACAAGCCAAATATAAAGCGCCAGGTTACAGTCGGCCCTTTGTTTTTCTTTCAAATGCATCTCAGCTTGCATTGATTGGTCCAAAATTTATGTAAAACGTGACTTCTAAAAGTAAAAAAAGGTCAAAAACGAAGAATAAAAAACACTTTATCAAAAATTACGTAAAATAAATCCAAAGTATTTTTAATGCTCATTTGTTATGCAAAATAGATAAACATCTTTTCTGGTCCCTAACTGTGTTTCCGAATATTTATTTTTCACTACACATAATGTAAATTTTTGAAAAAGAATGAAAAAGTGAATCAAAACAGTATCAAGTTCAAGAAAAATCGCACAGAGTTTTCAAGGTTTTCGTCGAATATCTTAGAATTGAAATATGATCAAGAATATGATGCTTGGCATCTGTGAATTTCAAAATGGCGTTCTTAACTCAAAAGGGTCCTAAAGTATGTTTACATTACAGCTGGACGTTTGTTTGCATCAGATTTCCTATCTCTTTCTAGTTTTTTGTCAGGCGACTTCTAGCTGTTTTTTTACTGACCGCCCTATATGCCAGTCAACATATTTTGCAGGGCGGTGGATGCTCGAGCTCGATCATTGTTTGCATCAGGACACTGTGATGAAAAGTTCGTAATTTTTGGGTTAAATTATCTATTTTTTCATTGGGCCTAGAAAGCCTTATGTGATTGTTTGTGTATAGCGGTAAAAAGACGATTTTCATTTTAGGCCGTTGCAAATATTTTTTGAAGTTTATGTCCCTTGACTCTGACTAAAGGGAAAAGGGGGAGGAGGGGCAAAAAATAGAAAAGTAAAAAAAATAAATTACAGGCCACGGTTTCAACATTTGAATGAAAAAAGTGTTTTAAAATGCATTACACATCTGTCCAGTTGTTTTGCGATTATAAGTTTCCAAAATTTCTAAGTATTGACGAAAATTTTATTTCTGCGAAATAAAAAGATTTTGCAGTGATGTACATTGGAATTCCATCAAAAGTTCAAAATATATTTAACTACTTTAAAAGTTAAAAACAACTACTTCCAATGAAACTTTCCAGTTTTTTGGAAAAAATGTTGTTTTGACCCCTGATTTTTTACCAATTTTGAAAGGGGGGGTGACATAAACTTTAAAAAATATTTGCAACGGCCTTAATGCAAAAAAATGACAAGACAACATTTTAAGATGGATCAACTATGGTCGCCTTGAAACAAGCTGCCAAGTAGGAAGCTGTCTGTCGAAATGGGCCGCGAAGTTATTTTTTTAATGAATTTAAAATTAATTTTAAATCCCTTGGCATCGTGCAATAAGTAATTGTACTAAGAAAAATAAGCTTTATCTGTGTGAACAATAATATCAGCAATTTATGCTTCATTTAAGGACCCAATTAATCCAAGAATGCACGAGCGTGATCTGTGAGTGTGATCTGAACTCAAGAGATTATATTATCTTTCATGATAAGCAAAGCAATAAACAAAATTGCAAAGTAAATTAACACATTACATCAATAAAACGCACATCACCAGATTGCCAGCCAGATCCCCTCGAACGCATCAAAATCACACTCTGATTTGTCCCACCCTCCCCCATCAAACAATCCTTCGGATGAGCCGCGTTCAACAGATTTATAGCCTCTCCTTAAGTACCGTACGACACCCTGTATTTCTGCTGCAATCATTTCGGCGCCTGATGCTGCTGCTGCTGATGGTATAATCCTCCTCCAACTGCCAATTGAAACACTTGAAGTAATGCATCCAGCACCATCATCGTCCACACAGTCCAGCGAATCTTCTGCTCGAAAAGCTCATAAAATTAATCCGTCGTAAATCTAAGTCACGCGCCACCCCGCCAGCCATGCAACAAATCTCGGCGCGACCTCACTGAAGGAAGACTTGGGGCGCCAAGGATCGTTTGGAGTCTTGTGAGTAGATTTCAAAGATAGGTATAGATTGACTGCTTATGTCTTGGCACGGAATCTGTTACGCAGTTTTCAAACGAAGTTGTGAACCGTAATTGAATTAAATTTTGTTCGGTAAAGTGAGCAAGAGTGTACTTGTTGTTTGCAAAAAGGGGGAAACAACTCCATATATACTATAGTAGGTTGCATGAAGTGTAACAAATTTATTTATGATTCATTGGATTTCTTCAGACTTTTTTTATTTTTTTTTAGATTTTGTTAGATTTCGTTACATTTCTTTTCATTTCATTAGATTTCATTAGATTTCATTAGATTTCATTAGATTTCATTAGATTTCATATGATTTCATTGAATTTATTTTTTATAAGCTTTAAAACAATTCAAAAATTATTTTTGTCAAAACTGAGTGTTCCTTTCCAAATGATTTCACAGTAATCCTTAGGATTAAACAACCTAGAAAAAATGCAAAATTCAATCATTTCAAGCAAGTCCGTTAAAATGGCGTCGCCGTAGTTTCTGCACATGCAATTTTGTTCGAGGCGTCGTCGTGGGTTGTCGTTGGCTGCAAAGATATCAGATTATTCCGGCCGAGCGGAGCGTACTAATAATCGCCTTACACAGAGAGAGCTACAATTGAATTTCTTCGGGCTGCCGAGTGGAAATGAATTATACATCTCCTTTTTTCCCTCCCACTCATTGTTTGAGCAGGGCAGAGGTTAAGGTTGCAAGTGTGAAAAAAGTTGGCTGGAAATGCTTTATGATGTTTTTGTAGAAAATTAAAGTCTTACCACTGAAATGTTTTTTAATGAAATTTATACTCGGGATTTACCTGTAAGAAAAAAGAGAAACAGAAAATTATTTATTAGTTATTTTAAATTTTAATAAATATATCTAGTAAGCAAATAACTAAGAATTCAGAAATTCATATTTTTTAGCAAATAGAATTAAAGCCCACTAATTCGCATTTATCTTAAAGTGCTTCCAAAATAACCATGCAAAGCGATTTTCCAACGTGTGATTTTGAATTCACATGGCTAATTTTCTGCTGCATAACCATTATTTTTTTACCTCCCAGCTCCACGTCCGGCCATTTAGCTCAAGCTGCATACAATTTTAGTTTCCCATTGCGCTTTTCCTGCCTCCACGAAATGGGCGCAACAAAAAAAGCTCCCCCACCAAAAGCTCGCGCGCACACTTTTTTCCCTCCCTCTTATTGCACTTTGGGGTGCATTTTGAACGAGCCTCGCGGGACTAAACTTGAATATACTAGCTATGCTTTTTTTTACCGTTGGATCCGACTCTATTTACACGCTCCGGAGGAAAACTCGGACGCCCAACGTGGCACTAACCGGCTTTATGGAGTGGAATAATGAAAGCCTTTTTTTATTAATTTCAAGGTTGATGATCATCCTGGAGAACTAGCGGCGCACTTAAAAAAGAGGCTAGTGTCAAAGGCCTCTTGGTAACGGAAATAGAACGAGTTGAGTGGCCCATGTTCCCCCGGGGGTCGTTGGAAGGCCGGATGTGGAACTCGGGCCAAAGTGAGACAGTAAAACAACTTCATTAACACGATTACACACTCGAGAGGGTGCTTGGTGAGCCTCGTGATGATGATGATGGCGCCGACGGGGACATTCATGAGAAGAAAAGAACATACAGGATTAATAGAGTCAGATTTTATAAAAAAAATACAATTTAACAAAACACGATTTTAAGTAACTCGAACTTATCATGTTTCAAATCAGTTAGATATTTAAATAATTGATAACCCAAAATTTTATCATATGTTTCCGAGACTTTTTGTTCCACGAAAACTCTTCATATTGTTTTTTTCTCGAGTGTTTGAAATCTAATAATCAACATTTTCGAATTTCTTTAAAAAAAATCAAATTTTGGTCTGGAAATTCAGATTTGGTTATGGAAATAGAGGAACAGTTGAATACTTAGTAATCGATAAGAATTTCAAAGCATTTGAATTTGTATTCGTCAAACATCAAAATTAATTTAGCATATCAGGGAAAATTAATAAAAAAAATGTTTACAGATCTGCAAAATGCCTAGCACTTTCAATATTTTCAAATTATTAAATTTTAATTGCTTTAAAATCTCCTGTACCTATTAAAACTGTAGTTCTGATTTTTTCCCAGTTGGCGTTAGTGACTTAAAGATAATATGTAAAATATATTTTATAAAAAAAACATAAAATTTTAAACTGACCTCAAATTTTACATTGACTGATATCATTTAATTGGTTTTATTGTAGACGGCTTCAAATTTTTTTTTTGAAATTGGATCAAAAACTATGGTTTATTTTTATTTCTATTAAGCTATTAAAAGCTGCTGTCCTTGTTTAGGTTGAAGTGAGGGTAATCGCCATTTAGAATTATCGAGCTTATTCAAAATTTGAAGCTTAAAAACATAAAAATATAATAAAAACAAAGATTGTTTTAAAAAATTTCCGGTTCCCGGAATTCAAGAAATATTTTTCCCGTTTCCCGGGAAAATTGGACACAGCAACGCCCATCTTAGTCGAATTTGTATGGTTGATTGCCTAATAAATTAGCAAATGCATTTTCTCAATATTATTTAAAAAAACTTTACATCACTTTAGAGTATTTAAGGGGTTTATCTTGATTTTTTTTTTTTTGCAAAGGGCTTATTGATTGTTAAAATCAATTTTCAAAAAGTTTTTGTCATGTTTCAACATTTGTCTTTGTGCCGATTCAGAAAAATCACGTGATACAAGATTTTAGGAAATAAAAAAAATTGTTGTGTTAATTTTTTATTAGATTGATTTTTTAAATTTATTTTCGATTGGTTATACCAAATTCTGAGTTTGTATTCGGTTAAGGAGACATTAGACTATGACAAACAAACAAACAAACAAAATCAAACTTTTTGACAGTTTGACAGTTTGCCTGAATTTGTCTGCAGAAACGTCAGCCTGTCAGGTTTGCGTCTTTGGCAATCTGTCAAACACGAAAAAGTGCGAGTTTGTTTATGTGTTTGTCCTATGGTACGTTCGATTGAGGGCTAGTGGAAAAGCATCTAATTCCAGCGTGCCTCTTATGTTGCCATATCAGCACTTTGACATTCAATTACAGCTCATTAGAAGCGTTTTCAACTGAAATCGAGTGATAAATAGCTCAATAGGAAGTGAGCAAGCAAGGTTCTACAAAAAGTTTTGCAAAATTTGTTGTTTAAATAGTGAAAATCAGCCACGTTAGTTCTGCACGAGTTTTGCCGCTATCTTGGAACTAAAACTCTAGCGCTAGCTTGATTTTTTTTTTCAGTTTCATGCGAGTTCCATGGTTGCTTAAAAAAATATGTTCGATGGAACGAACATACCAATTGGAACCTAAGGTTAAGCTTAAATTGCAAATTTTATTGTTCACAACGATAAAACATATATTTCTGAGTACAATGACCCTTTGTACGACAACAAAGAGTTCAAAATGAATTTTTAAATCAATTTTGAAAAATTAAACTAGCGGTCCCTCTTGCCAGGAAAGGTCTAAAGGGAGCGTTATTTTATTACGTAACGCAAAAAATCGGATTTTAACCCCCCCCCCCCCCCCCCTTCGTAACAAAATTTCCAAACAAATTTAAAAAAGGTACAGGTGGTTATGTTACACATGACCAGTATGACAAAGAACTTTGCAAGATGATTGTTGAAATTTTCGATTAGAATGTCCGGTCCAAATTCCCCCCTTATAATAACCGTCCTATCGAACTAAGGGAACGGAAATTGCAAGTGGAGCTGATATAGAAATCGAAGTGAAATCAATTTACTTTCCTTCACCACTCGAAAGTTACCAAGATGCGGGAATGTTTTTGCAAGGTTGTTGCAAGCAATCGGCGGCAGTAAAGGAAATTTGAACAGCAGACATTAAAAACAACCCTTTACAGGGCTCTTAATGATTACGAGATAGTTATTGTAAATTTCCAGAAACAGATTTTCGCAGTGGCACAAAAAAATGTGCATCGCAGTAATCTATTTATTACTTCCTGCCTAATAAGCAATATATTTTAACTGCTTAATTTCAGATAATGGCCAAATGCAACTTTTTATGTCCATTATCAAAAATCATAAAGTTTGATACCCATATTGCCCCAACTCTTACGGTTTGGCAAATGTCACCCCATCGGAACATCCGCGGGGCCTCCGGCCACTCCGGATTGTGGCCACTACTGCTGAAATGTCAAATTTCATGTCCAGTATCAAAAACTCCGGATTGTGGCCACTACTGCCGCAATGTCAAATTTCATGTCCAGTATAAAAAAACATAAAGTTTGATACCCATATTGCCCCAACTCTTACGGTCCGGCAAATGTCCCCCCATCGGAACATCCGCGGGGCCTCCGGCCACTCCGGATTGTGGCCACTACTGCCGCAATGTCAAATTTCATATCCAGTATCAAAAACCATAAAGTTTGATACCCATATTACCCATATGGCCACTACTGCCGAAATGTCAAATTTCATGTCCAGTATCAAAAACCATAAAGTTTGATACCCATATTGCCCCAACTCTTACAGTTTGGCAAATGTCCCCCCATCGGAACATCCGCGGGGCCTCCGGCCCCTCCGGATTGTGGCCACTACTGCCGAAATGTCAAATTTCATGTCCGGTATCAAAAACCATAAAGTTTGATACCCATATTGCCCCAACTCTTACGGTTTGGCAAATGTCCCCCCATCGGAACATCCGCGGGGCCTCCGGCCACTCCGGATTATGGCCACTACTGCCGAAATGTCAAATTTCATGTCCGGTATCGAAAACCGTAAAGTTTGATACCCATATTGCCCCAACTCTTACGGTCCGGCAAATGTCCCCCCCATCGGAACATCCGCGGGGCCTCCGGCCACTCCGGATTGTGGCCACTACTGCCGAAATGTCAAATTTCATGTCCGGTATCAAAAACCATAAAGTTTGATACCCATATTGCCCCAACTCTTACGGTTTGGCAAATGTCCCCCCATCGGAACATCCGCGGGGCCTCCGGCCACTCCGGATTATGGCCACTACTGCCGAAATGTCAAATTTCATGTCCGGTATCAAAAACCATAAAGTTTGATACCCATATTACCCCAACTCTTACGGTCCGGCAAATGTCCCCCCATCGGAACATCCGCGGGGCCTCCGGCCACTCCGGATTGTGGCCACTACTGCCGCAATGTCAAATTTCATATCCAGTATCAAAAACCATAAAGTTTGATACCCATATTGCCCCAACTCTTACAGTTTGGCAAATGTTCCCCCATCGGAACATCCGCGGGGCCTCCGGCCCCTCCGGATTGTGGCCACTACTGCCGAAATGTCAAATTTCATGTCCGGTATCGAAAACCGTAAAGTTTGATACCCATATTGCCCCAACTCTAACGGTCCGGCAAATGTCCCCCCATCGGAACATCTGCGGGGCCTCCGGCCACTCCGGATTGTGGCCACTACTGCCGAAATGTCAAATTTCATGTCCAGTATCAAAAACCATAAAGTTTGATACCCATATTGCCCCAACTCTTACAGTTTGGCAAATGTCCCCCCATCGGAACATCCGCGGGGCCTCCGGCCACTCCGGATTGTGGCCACTACTGCCGAAATGTCAAATTTCATGTCCAGTATCAAAAACCATAAAGTTTGATACCCATATTGCCCCAACTCTTACAGTTTGGCAAATGTCCCCCCATCGGAACATCCGCGGGGCCTCCGGCCCCTCCGGATTGTGGCCACTACTGCCGAAATGTCAAATTTCATGTCCGGTATCGAAAACCGTAAAGTTTGATACCCATATTGCCCCAACTCTTACAGTTTGGCAAATGTCCCCCCATCGGAACATCCGCGGGGCCTCCGGCCACTCCGGATTGTGGCCACTACTGCCGAAATGTCAAATTTCATGTCCAGTATCAAAAACCATAAAGTTTGATACCCATATTGCCCCAACTCTTACAGTTTGGCAAATGTCCCCCCATCGGAACATCCGCGGGGCCTCCGGCCCCTCCGGATTGTGGCCACTACTGCCGAAATGTCAAATTTCATGTCCGGTATCGAAAACCGTAAAGTTTGATACCCATATTGCCCCAACTCTTACGGTCCGGCAAATGTCCCCCCATCGGAACATCTGCGGGGCCTCCGGCCACTCCGGATTGTGGCCACTGCTGCCGAAATGTCAAATTTCATGTCCAGTATCAAAAACCATAAAGTTTGATACCCATATTGCCCCAACTCTTACGGTTTGGCAAATGTCCCCCCATCGGAACATCCGCGGGGCCTCCGGCCGCTCCGGATTGTGTCCACTACTGCCGAAATGTCAAATTTCATGTCCAGTATCAAAAACCATAAAGTTTGATACCCATATTGCCCCAACTCTTACGGTTTGGCAAATGTCCCCCCATCGGAACATCCGCGGGGCCTCCGGCCGCTCCGGATTGTGTCCACTACTGCCGAAATGTCAAATTTCATGTCCGGTATCAAAAACCATAAAGTTTGATACCCATATTGCCCCAACTCTTACGGTCCGGCAAATGTCCCCCCATCGGAACATCCGCGGGGCCTCCGGCCGCTCCGGATTGTGTCCACTACTGCCGAAATGTCAAATTTCATGTCCGGTATCAAAAACCATAAAGTTTGATACCCATATTGCCCCAACTCTTACGGTTTGGCAAATGTCCCCCCATCGGAACATCCGCGGGGCCTCCGGCCACTCCGGATTGTGGCCACTACTGCCGAAATGTCAAATTTCATGTCCAGTATCAAAAACCAGAAAGTTTGATACTAATATTGCCCCAACTCTTACGGTCCGGCAAATGTCCCCCCATCGGAACATCCGCGAGGCCTCCGGCCACTCCAGTCCAGGTGGTGGCCAGTTCCAATGATCGACTCCCGCGACTGGCATGTCTTAGCTGGTCCTTGCCTCCAAGCTATCTGCTCCCGGACCTCCAGGCCGTCTGCTACCGGGCCACGAGGCCATCTGCTTCTGATGTTTTCTCGTCGACGTCCAGCAATAGAATGAATTTTCGGGATTTTTTTTTTGCATTAAATCAAATTTTGTTTTATTTCGTCGGTTTAAAATCCAGGGGTTTACAGAGTAAGGGATTCAGCACAACTGCTTTTCAAGCTTAGTTATTATGGTGTTCAAGTGAACTGCAATTTTAAACTAATTCTAAAGTCTACATCGCGCATTTCAGGCTGCTGTTTTTTTGAATTATTAAAATATCCTACCTAGCTTAATCAGAAAGCACTGAATTTTCGGGACCGACCGAGCCGAGTTTTGTTGGCTCGTCGACGATCCGAAAATTATGAGGTGGAGTGGGGGTTATTTTAGATACATCAATCTCACGTCTCTCGATTGACTGATTGGAAAATGTTCGTTCATCCAATCAGCGTGCTCCAAAAAGAGGGGAAATTTGCCGAGAGGGGAATTCGTCACGTAACGTTTTCGCTTCGCGAAAATTTTGGATTGACACCACGTATAGAAACCTTAGGACAAAGTTCTTTGTCAAAAATTGTATGGAGCGTAACACGACCTCGGACCCCCCCCCCCGTCCCCCCCCCAACTGCGTTACGTAATAAAAGAACGCTCCCTTACTTGACGGCTCGTTCCAAGGGGACTAAGTTGATCCATCGAAAAAGGTTGTCTTGTCAGCTTTTTTTTTGCAGAGAAATAACAAAAAGTGATCAGAAATTGTTTTGAGCGTGATTTTTACCGTTGTAGGCTAATACCTCCTTTAATATTTACTGTAGACTGCAATACGGAAATTTTCAGTAAGTTTTTCGTTGAATTTCAGTTAAAATTTGTATGGAGCTATAATTCACTATATAATCAATTAATTTTGCTAAGCTTTTGATAGGGTACGTTATCCATTAGTGGACCCCTTTCCTATAGTGGACCCTCTGAAGGGTTTTTGATGAAAAATTCAATAAAATCACAATTTCAAGCATGTTGTTGTGTACAAATCTTTTAATTGGCCTGTTCAGCATAATTTAACACAATGTTGACTAACATTGAATTGTCCTTTGCACCAAAATAAGTGTTTTGAGTTCGACATCTGAAATCTGTTAAGGCCACTAGCATTTTCACAACAAAACTGCATTTATGTTTTATGATTTAATTAGCTATCCAATCATTTTTGGACTGATTATTTAACTTTAGCAAGTCGAAATAATGTAATTTTAAGTAACTTTACTAAAATAAAACGAATCAAAACTATATTTAATTGTACTTAACTGAAACATCAAAATTGAAGTTTGAAATGATATTTTAAAATGATAAATTAATAACAAAACATATTTGGAAAATAAACACGCGTGATTTTATCAGTAACTGTAAACAAATCTATTGTTTTGTTTCGGTCAACTATTTGTAATTGTATATGTAATTAATATGAATAAATGCATCAAAATTACTTTTTTAATAATTTCTATGTTTACAGTAGTTTTTGAAACGTTTTCTCTGATCCTTTACGGAAATAAATGTGTTTAAATGTCTGTTAGGTTTTTTGTTGTTTTAAGCTGTTGTTTTGTAACAAAACATATTTGTTTATGAAGAAAAGTGAGCAAAATTCATCTTTTATTAATTATATCTATCATTAGACCTACACCATGCATCAAAACATCAAATATCGGTGAAATTTGGTATAAAAATAACAGTTTTCCTATAGTGGACCACACCGAAAAACGACGTTTGATTTAATTGTTTTTCTCAAAATATGTACAAATTTGTATTTTTTTCGACACAACCGTGCAATGTCTCTTTATTGAAGTTCAAATAAAGTTTTCTAACAAGTTAATTGCCACATTTTTCAATGTTTTGATCATAACATCAATGCATATTTGTGAAAAATAGTGATTTTTTCAACATTTTTTTCCTGTTCAACTCGTTTGCTGATGTGTCAATATTAGGTATCCGACGGAAATACATGCTATTTCCCTAGTTCTTCTTTCAGAGAACAATATTGTTGAAGAGTTTGAAGAGTATTTTCACTCTGAAGAATGTTACAGAATTTATATCATCGCCTAAAACTGCCTACTTCTGCCTTGACCCAGGAATGACTCAAATATGTTTTCAAAATTTAATATTAGGACTAAAATTTGAAAAGAGCCAAATTATATCAGTGTGAATTATGATTCTTAATTCGCCCTTCGCTCTGCAATCCGCACAACACCACTTTCACGCTTGCGCCCCTCGCTAGGCAGCACGCGCCGATGGGCGCGACCCGCTGCCGCCGATCCTCTCGGCAGGTAAAATTTCAAACAGCTGTCAGTTTCAGTGTAACCGTCGTTTGTTTTCCACACAAAAACACACGCACACATCGACAGCTGCGTCGTTCGACCGTCAACCCAAACTTCAATGTGGACACGAAAAACAAGCAGCGCGTCGTCGCAAATCATCCAGCAAAAAGTTTTGTTTTTAGCGGCGAATTTCGCGGAATTGAGAGGAAATTAAATCGTTGGGATAGTGATTAGTGAGTGCGCGGCGGGATTAGTAAAGATTTAGTGAAATTACGTGCGAACCAACCGGATTAGCGCTTGGTACGGAAATCAACAAGAAATAGTTCCGGATTTTGGCGGCTGGAGAAAAGCAAGCGAAATCATGACGCCAGTTGCCGCGGTAGAATCGCCGCTGCGGCGTTCCGACGCGTCGCGACTCTTCCGGACGCCCCGGGCCGTATCCACCGAGGTAAGCGCCGGCGTGGCCTACTTTGAGTAGAATCGTCCCCCCCTTGTTTTCCAGTTTGATTCTGGCTTGCATCATTTTGCGCATGGCATCCTGTTCTAATTGGGTGGTAAAAGGGAATTTCTTGATTATTCTTTGCTTTCTCCCATTTCTTCCACCCCAACAGGAGGTGAACGACGATGAGGCGGAGCGGAGACACCGGCGCTCGGCGGCGTCCCTCGACGACAGTTCTGTGTCCGGCGGGG
The DNA here is from genome assembly GCF_016801865.2 of Culex pipiens pallens. Classification (NCBI taxonomy): domain Eukaryota; kingdom Metazoa; phylum Arthropoda; class Insecta; order Diptera; family Culicidae; genus Culex; species Culex pipiens. The sequence continues at coordinate 127,752,151 of NC_068938.1, read as the reverse complement.
CAACCGTCGAGGACAACGAAAACATCAAAATGTGCCTCCAGCTGTACTCGGACAATGTGAGTAAATTAAGGGGGATGTTTTGCATTTGGGACAGTGTTGATTGAACCCTCTACTGACCAATTTCTTTTGATATATTTTTGCCTTCCTCACTTTACTGAGGAAAGGCTATAAAATCACTCGAAAAACGAAATTCTTAATTTGACCTCCTAGACCCACCTTCATGTTTACTTATCGACTCAGAATCACATTCTGAGCAAATCTCGGCACTGGCTGAACCGATTTGGACCGTATTGGTCTCATTCGATCCGTCTTTGGGTCCCATAAGTCACTATCAAAAATTATAAAGTTTAGTTAAGTACTTCAAAAGTTATGCTAAAAAAACGATTGTAGCAAAAGTCCGGAAGATTGTAAAAAGGGTGGTTTTTGTAAGAAATCCCGTCATGTTATACATTTAGAAAGGTATTCGAAAGACCTTTCCAATGAGTTCAAAAGTTAAAAGATCTGACAACCCTATCAAAAGTTATGCGCACTTAAGTGTTATTTATGAACTTTTTAGAGACCGGATCTCATATATTTCGATGAGAACGTTGTCCGGATCTATCATGCGACCTGTCGATGGATAAGTAATCAAAAGACCTTTCCAAAGAGTTCATTAGATTGCAGATCTGACAAACCTATCAAAATTTATAAACACATATGTGCTCTGAATTATGAAGATCTGACTACCCAATCTGATGGTATGAATAATGAATCAAGTTGATAGAACACTGAAAGGTCTGCCCTTGTGTTTCTATTTTGGACAGCATTACCCTCTAAATGTGAGGAAGGCAACAATCACCAAAGGTGGATTAAGTAACTTTTTTTTATTTATTCCGTGCAAATTTAAAAGCAAAAACAGTAACAAGATTTTTTTTACAAACAAAAATAATAATAATAATTAACAGCAAAGAGACCGTTGCAAATATTTTTTGAAGTTTATGTCCCTCGGCTCTGACCTAAGTCAAAGGGGGTGGCAATGAACTCAAAAAAATATAAAATTTAACATTTCAATGAAAAAAGTGTTTTAAAATACATTTTACAGCAGTCCATTTTATTTGCAATCACTAGTTTTGAATAAAATGTAAGTACTAACGAAAACTTTTTTTTCGCAAAAACTGTACATTATAATTTCACAACAATTCATAATATTTTTAATCGAAACCAAACATGCTAAATATAGGTTTTAATGCAGGAAAATGCATTTTAAATTGTTTTCAGTTGATATAACTTCTGTTTCCATTTAACTTTTGAAGTTTGTGTAAAAAGGGTTTTTTTGCCGTCTGATTTTTTGGGCCGATTTTGAAGGAGGGGGGCGATATAAACATTGAAAAATAATTGCAACGGCTTAATATATTTTCTCTCAGAATTTTTGAAGGGAGAAAAAAATTAAACGTTGTTCGGTTTTATGTAAAGAAAAATCTTAGGCGTCGATTTCACGCGAATGGCAATTTTGATAAATAAATAAATTTAGAGAGATATAATTACTTTCAAGTTATTCAGAAAAATATAATCAGCAATAGAAAAAAAACATGATTTTTTAGCTGAGTGCAAAAACTAGCTTTCTTAAAATTCATTTTTTTCAGAAAATGTTTGTTTGTATTTACTTAATAAGACTGGTACAATTTTAGTTTAGGTCACAATGTCACTTAAAACAAATAAAACTTGCTACTCATAAATTTTCTAAAATTTTAAGAGTACTTCTTTCCAATTCTTTTTAAAGATCAAAAATTGGCAGAAAAGTGGATTTTTGGCAATTTTTTAAATCAAACCCCGCCTAAAGGGTTGGGAGGGTTGTAGAGGGATATATGATAAGAATTGCAGAATTCTAAAATTCTGGATCTTTAACAAAATGAAAAACTATTAAATTCTTAAATGCTGCTATTTTCGTCATCATCTTAGTTAACAGAAAATCTGATAACTTTGGAGTATTTTTGGATTTTTGAACACACATTTTAGGTTATAGAAATTGTGGGAAGAAAATGATACAAATTTCATGCTTCGATTTTTCTGAGTGAAACTATGACGATGATCATCGAGTACCTACAAACTGTAGCCCTTAAACACAAAACGAGTTTAATTTATTTTTTCAAAAACTTTCTTTTGTTCTCATAAAAAAATGAAATCAATAAAGTACGAACTAAGAGCATCTCCTCTGCTGCGCTCCTAACTGAGTGACTATTTTATTCACCGACGGCGCTTCTATTTCATTTAATTCACCTTTCCCACACCGGTCGTTGATAAAAAAACGTTGATAATCTGCCAACTCCACCGGGGGTGATAAAGAAAGCTGCTCATTTGGTTTCAAAATAACACAAATAGAATCTTTGGTTGACTGGACACAACTCAGATTGGTCCGGTTTCCCCAGGGAATGTTACGTTGAAGTAACATTGGCAGTACCGTATGAAAACGGGCAAAAAGGGGGACATACTTTATGTTTTTAAACTTAACATTTTTAGTGGACTGGTCACGAAGCATGCCATCTTGGCGCGCTAGGCATAGAAACAACGATGATCGGTAGTCATGGAAACAGCGTGGTTTACTGTGCGTACCTTCTAGTCAAGCACAGTTCCGAGTTGTCCGTGCAGGCGAACAGTTATCTGTTGAGAAAGTTAATCCGTGTGAGAGTGAAAATGGAATTCATCGATTAAGATTCGAGTGATGACGAGCTAACCCTCATGGCGGAAATACTGATCCAGCGCAAAGGCTAACTTGGGCACGATGGACGAAGGCAAGGATGGACTCATCAAGCAAAAACGATTTTCAACAACCTACATTTAAAAAAAATCTGTTAAGTTCAATGCATATTAGTACACTGTGCCTTTTGACGTTTATAGACATGACATACTTTTATACGTTTCAATGGCGATGGACGAAATTACTGAGATTAAACATGATTTTTTTTCTAATCTCCATTTGTAAACTCAACGTTGCAAAAATGAGTTTTTTATACGTGCTTGAAGTGAAACACCCTTTGAAACTACCTTTGAAAACTCTATGTAGAATTTAGAAAAACTAATCTCAGGCACTTAAATCTGAAGTCCGTGACTGGGAAGCGGTTATCTAAATCGCTTAGTGGAGAAACCAACCAAACTCAGATTCAATCACAAGTCAAAAGTTAAAGCAATTTTTATATTTTCTTTTAATTCTATTCCCCCTCTCCCCCCGCAGAAACTAAGCAAAGACAACGCGTGGTCGGTGACGATCATCGACGCCTTCTCGAAGCTGATGTCGCGCCACTCGAGCTCGCTGCACAACTTCCAGGTCGCCGGTTCGACGCTGGAAGCGTCGACGAAGGTGTACGGCCTGCGCGTCGACTCGGTCCACACGGACGTGATGCGGATGTGCTCGGAGCTGACGCGCCAGTCGGCCCGCACGATGGACAACAACCGGGACGGGGGTGAGGATGAGGACGACGAGGATGGTGGCGCGAACAAGGAGAATGACACGACGGTTGGAGGGGGTGGGGGTGAGGGTGCCGGTGGAGCGACACAGGAGAAGGTGAAGAAGAAGCGCGCCCGCAAGCACGTCAGTACGATCACGAAGAACAAGGAGACGATCAACGCGGCGTTAGACACGAACCCGTTTACGGATCCGTTCTTTGCGAAGCTGAACTCGGTGGTGGGGGATGTGAACAGTTCGAGCCGGTTGATGCAGAACATTGTTCCGACGAGGGACGCCGAGTTGCTGCTGAGGATGGACTACAACTTTTGGGACGATTCGGAAGCTCCGGAGTTGGAGTTGGAGGTGGAGGAGACGTACGACAACTGCGAGCTGACCACGGCCACGATGTTCAACGTGAACCGGCAATCGCACAAGCTGCACACGATGCTGGCCGGGTACGTAATTACGGACGCCCCCGCGGAAGATGACGACGATGACGATGCTGCCAACCAATTGAAGGATATTCAGGACGCCCGGGTTCGTGACGCCGAGGACGACCTGCACCCGAACAACCGATCCGCCCTGGAAGTTCAGTTCGACATTGATGCCGAGGTGGAACCGATTCCGGTCGGAGACGCGTACATCATCGATTACGCTTCGGCGGACGCCATGGGCGACGGAGGTGCCGACAACGACGACGAATTCAACGAGGAGGATCATCTGGCTCTGCAAAACTGCCGCGGTCTCAAGCGCAAGACCGTCGTCATCGAGGACATGCGGCCGATCGATTCGTCCTCGATCAACCTGGAATATTCCTACCGCGCCCTGGACAACATCTCCCAGTTCTGGGCCGGTCCGTCCCACTGGAAGTTCAAGCGCTCGAAAGGCCCGTCATCGCTGCGCTTCAGCACCGTAAGCGGTGGCGCCGCCGGTCCGGATGGCAAAGCCACCAAAGGCAAACCGACGACGCGGAAGAAAAAACGCTTCGATGAGCACGTCATCGACGACATCATCAGCGTCGAGGAGGACCTGTTTGTGGCGTACAATCCGCTTCGGCCGACGATCAAGAACATCACCCACCAGAAGAGTATGATCTGCAAAAAGTGGGACTCGAAGAAGCTGAAGCTGCCGACGGATTACCACCTGGAGCGGAACCGGTTCGACGTGAACGCGTACGCGCGGGGCTTGAAGGTGCGGGACTTTGATGCGGCGCCCGAGCCGGATCTACCGGTGGACGACGAGTACGACTACGGCAATCCGGTGGACCAGAACTACTGCAGCAGGGTGATGGTAAGTGGAATGGGGATTTGGGGGAAAAGGTAGAGCAAATGTGGGCATTAAGTGCGCCAACTGTGATGGAAACCATACCAGCAATTATCGTGGATGTGCGCGAGAAAACGTCTTACTTGAGAGAACTAGGAATATTATGCACAGGGTGGCCACTCAAGTCGGGAAATCGGGAAAGTCGGGAAAAAGTCGGAAATTCGCCAAAATCCGCCAAAAATCGGGAAAAAGTCGGGAATTAATGATTTTTTGTCAAAAAGTCGGGAAAAGTCGGGAATTGTGAGCATACTTGTTTGAAAATTATTTTTTAACTCTTTAATAATTTTGTAATATTTTGTACAATTTTCAAATTGAATTCACTCATTTCTACTCTAGTAACTTACTTTAAATTTAAGGTTCTTTTCACTATTTTACTATGCCGGGACCGTGGTGTAGGGGTAAGCGTGATTGCCTCTAATCCAGTCGGCCTGGGTTCGATTTCAGATAGTCCCGGTGGCAAATTTTGAGACGAGATTTGTCTGATCACGCCTTCCGTCGGACGGGAAGTAAATGTTGGCCCCGGACTAACCCAAAAAGGTTAGGTCGTTAGCTCAGTCCAGGTTTAGGAGTCGTCTCCCTGGCAGGGTTGATGAATAGACACACACGAATTTTCTAAGTGTACTTTGATTTGGCTCTGCACATGACAAATTGCTGAGCAGTGCGCGTGCTTATATTTAAATTACAGTTTTAAACACAGCCACATCCTTTTTAATCAACGAACTCGATGAGAGTTGGTCCAAGCTCAAACTGGTGTGATAAAATGGCCTTATTAGTAAACGGTTCTCAAAACCCCAGTACTTCAAAAACATGAAACATGTTTTCGGTTAAATTTGTAGAGCGCAGATTATAAAAAAAAGCTATCGCTTTGCCGTCGTTGGAACCAAGAGGCCAGTCACAGAGCATCCACCTTGCCACTGATTTGTCGGACTAAGTAGCATGAATCAGTAAAAGGACTACAACCCGTAGTTTAGTGGTCGACCACCCTCAGCCCTTACCTTCAAAGTAGGGTTACTTGCATAAGCAAGTGCTGGGGCCGCCACTGAGCTATGACGAATAGCCAAGACGCCTACCTGTTGGAACTAGCAAAGTCCGCTGGTCATCCATAAACCCGGAACCGGCATGAAGTTCAAAAACGAAACCATCCGCGCAAATCAGCGATGGAAACTGCATCCGGCAACTTAAGACAGGATTATCGCAACCAACAACAGGCCTCAGAACCGGCAAATAACACTCCCGGCTAGATTGTAAAGTCGATTTGATTTGCCGTCGAATTTTCCATTAATTTATGTGTTTTATTCTCAATCTAAAACATAAAAGAGCTTTTTAATGTTAAAAATTATTATTTTACAAACCTTATTTATTGTAGTTTCAAAAAAATCCGCTTGAAATAAGCACACGTGCAGTTATGTGCTTGTCAAGTGACGTGCTTACCAGAAAAGTAAGCACGAGAAAAGAAAAAAGTGACGTGCATCACCATAGGCACTGAAAAACATGCGTGCTTGGTGACGACTTGATACCCGTCTCCTATGATTCAAGCACGACACCGTGCATATCAATCAACCCTGCTCCCTGGGTCCTGTCTCGGTGGAGTCGCTGGTAGGCGTTTGGACTCACATTCCAAAGGTCGTCAGTTCGAATCCCGGGGTGGATGGAAGCTAAGGTGTAAAAAGAGGTTTGCAATTGCCTCAACAATCAAGCTCTCGGACACCTAGTTTCAAGTAGGAATCTCGCCATCGAGAACTCCAAGGAAATGCTGTAGAGCGAAAATTTGATTTTTTTTTTCACTATTTCAATATATTTGAGTATGGAAAAGCTGATTAAGACATTCAAAATCTTTATGAATATTGGAGTCTTTTTTTATTAATGAAATGATCGTTATTAATTTTTGTTCATAAAACAAGAGGTAAAGTTAATGAAAAACTAATATAATAATAGAGCCTAATGGCCGGCTTAGAATTATGATTCTATTTCATTTTGTCAGATAATTGAATATTTAAACTTGAGTTTGGCAATGGTTTTTTTTTTGGGTATATATTTGTAATTGTTTTACTAAATTCATTAAGTTGTTTAAAATATGTTTTTTTTTCCAAATGTTGCCCTTGATCTTTTTTTTTGTGAGTATGGGTAAATCACCTACCATAGATAAAGCTTGATTTTCATTTTGCGGAAAACTTAAATATCGAAAAAAATCCAAAATTGAAAAACATTTTTACGTTTTAAAAACATAAAGAAAATATTGAAATTGCAAAAAAAAATCCATTTTACATTTGGGTTTTTTTTAATTCATTGAGATTTTTTTTTGGTGGTTAATATTGACTTTTCTTATAGACAGTTTTTGTTTGAGATCATTCATTAAATAAGAAATGCCTATTTTTTGAGCATTCTGGAAAAGTCTGGAAAAAGTCGGGAATTTGAAAATGGAATTTGAGTGGTCACCCTGTATGCAGTATTTAAAAATGCATTGATTCTGCGCCCGAAATATGTGCTTCCCTGACACCGACGTGAATATCAAATACTACAGGATATAAGCAAAACACACTCATTATTTTGACAGTTGACACATAGGTTATTTTTTTTTTCATTAAATCTTTCAAATATAAATTTTGGTCTGATTGCGACAACATTTCCAAGACATTTTGCAATTTTGTTATGCTATTTAGTCAAGCTGTCGTTGGTTTGACTTTGTACTTCACTTGCTAGGATTACATCATCTGCTTCTTCACGTCCGTGTTTGGGAAGTGCATTTTGTGATGTTGAAATTTTTCGATAAAGGACCACAAAATTCACGCTGCGGAATGCATTTCGAACACCTTGCATTGTTTTGAAAGTGTTTCTTTTCATAATTATCAACACAATATTTGGACCGTTCTTCCGCAGAACGAAGCCGGCGACGACGTCGCGGAACACCAGGGTGCGGGCGGATTCGGCGACGCAGCCGCCGACGACCATCACACCTTCGACGACCTCGCCGGGCCCGCGTCCGTCTCGGGCGGCGGCACCACCCTCAACACCAGCCTCGACTTTATACCCACCGAGTTCCAGGGCGCGCCCGATAAGGTGAGAATCAGTCAAAAAGTGAAGTTTTATCAAATTTTAATGAGGCTTTTTTGTTCAGGTGGCCAAAATCAACATTGCGTACGCGAAAACGGCCAAAGTGGTGGACATGAAGCAGCTCAAGTCGTGCTGCTGGCGGCTCATCACCGAACAGGTCTGCGCGACCCAAGCCACCCCCAGCGAAGAAGGCGACGCCACCACCGCCAGTGAAGCACATTCCGGCAAGGCTCGGTTTTCGGAAATCTACCGCGAGCTGCCTCACATCCTGTCCAAGACGATGAGCGAGAACATCTCCAAGTCGTTGGCGTTCTACTCCGTGCTGCACCTGAGCAACGAGCGGTCACTGCGGCTCGTGCGGCAGGACGACCTCGAGGACTTTCAGATACTGGCGCCGGTGTAGAGGGCGTAGAATTGCGTAGATTAAGCACCTGATTTGGGTTTCCGCGAATGAGGAGAAGGCCGGCTGGTTGCCTGTCTGAGTCGTGGGCGAGCAAAGTTTTACAATAAGTAACATGTATAATAGCAAACTGTTGATAGAGTATTAGTTTTGTAAATGCTGCTGTCGGCGTTGTTTCCCTCGGATGGAACGGAAAAGAAATTGTCATGAGGCCAACAGAAGAAATTGCGAGAGGCGTCAATATATTTTGAACTATTATCATATTTGTCGAACTTGAGGATTACTTCTGGAGCTTCGAAAATCCATTAAACGATTCACTAATATTTATTTCAGGGCTGCTGAGACGGGCGATTCCAGCTCTGACCCCGACTCCGACTGCACAGTCCTTGTTTAATTACAAGAGTGCAGAGAATTAGAAGACGCCTTGGCATTGAATGCTACATTTCACCACTGCAAAAACCGACTTTTCCTGACAGCTGAAAGATCCTAACCTTATCTTATCCGAATACCTTGTCTTTTTACAGCTCTTGTTGTGAAAGAAGTGACATTTTGAGCGTACCTCGTCGTTCACGTTAAGAAGAGCTGGACCACAATGTCAATATTCTCGCCTTTAATTGGAATTAGTTTTTTGCATCAAATTTTAGAGCAGACTTCAATTGCAAGCAGGTAAAACAAACGGCTTATGTTTGGTACATCCAAAGTTAGTCGATTCTTGCGTGACATCTTTTTATGTTACATACTAGCAATGAAGTCTTCTCAGTAGATTCGAACAGTTCAAGCTATCAACACCTTCTTCGTTCTCGGAATTAATTGTGCCAGGTTGAGTGTAATTTTTATGCAAATCTGTGCTCACTACAGGCTAACTTGTTGTTATGGAACTTTTCGGCAGCCGCGTTAGTTTATTTTTAGCCCCAGTGTTTCATTCAGAAAAAATGTTTCGAACAAAATGAGATTTGTTTAAACGTATCTATTAATCGTGACTCATTTTTTTATTTCAACGCGTTATCAACGAATTTATTTGGTGCGTTATGTTGCGCGACAACATCACGTTGCACCATGTGGGCTACATGCATTGAGGCGTTTAAGATTAGATAACATTTCTATCTAAGTTTCTGTCCAATGCGAGTGTTGTTTTTTCGTCCATTACGCTATAAGAACGCTTCCCTAGCCCACAAAGTTATCCAGCCATCCACCAACTTGTTCGACGCCGCGCTGAGTGACCGCATGAAGCTTCGTAATTTGTCGACTCACGATCGAGATTTCTCGATAGTAAGATTACGACTTACTATCGACAAATCTCGATCTACAAATTACGACTTACCATCGAGAAATTATGATCGTAATTTTACTGTTGAGAAATCTTGATCGTGGATCGTTAGATCGTTATTTTAATACCATTTTTTGAGTATTTTTTTAAAATTTAAATAGAATATTTAAAAAGAAAATCTACGTTAATTTTTTAAATGTAAAAAAAAACAATTAATTAATTTCTTTTTCATTTAAAACAATTTAAAAAATTAAACAATTCCTTTTTTAATTTTTTTTTTAATTTTTTTTATTTTTGGTGTTTTTAAAAAAAATTAAGGTTTTAAAAATTTAAAAAAAATTAATTTTTTTATAAATTTGAAACTTAAAAATTCTTTAATTTTTTTGAAATTATTTATTTTTTTTTATTTTTTATTGATATTTTGAATTTTAATATTTTTTTGATCTTGAAATTTTTGAACAATTTTGGAGTTTTTGAATTTTTTGAATATACCTGCTGATCTTTTAAATTTTCTGATTTTTCTTTAAATTTTTAAATATTTTGAATTTTGAAATATTTTGATTGCTTTGAATTTTTTGAGTTTTTATAATTTTTAGAATTGTTTTGGAATTGTTAAAATTTTTAATTCTTTTGAAAATTTTGAATGTTAAGAATTTTTTGCATTTATTTTTTTTTTATTTTTTAAATTTATATTTTTTTGAAATTTTTGATTTTTTTTAATTTGTGAGCTTAAGAATTTTTTAAATTTTTGAAAATCTTTGATTCGCTTTTGAATTGTTTAGTTTGTTTATTGAATCTTTTGCTATTTTTTTTGAATTTTCTTTGCATTGTTCCATTTTGTTGAGCTTTTTTTCAAATTTGTGGAGTTTTAGATATTTTGGAATTTTTTAAAAGATTTCTAATCTTTATTTTTTTGAATTTTGAATATTTAGAATTTTTGATTGTTTGAAATTTTTCAAATTTCTGTTTTTTTTAATTTTCGATTTTTTTTTTAATTTTTCTGAAATTTTTAATTTTAAAAATTTGAATAGTTTAAAAAATGTCAAAAATAGAAAATAATAAAAAAAAATTAAGCAATAAAAAAATTCAAAAGTTTTTTTTTAATTTGAGTTTTTGAATTTTTGAATATACCTTCCGATCTTTTTAATTTTAAATTATCTGATTTTTTTTAATTTTTCAATATTTAGAATTTTTTAAATATTTGAATTTTGAAATATTTTGATTGCTTTGAAATTTTTTAGTTTTTTATAATTTTAAGAATTGGTAAATTTTTAATTCTTTTGAAAATTTTGAATATAAAGAATTTTTTGAATCTAATTTTTATTTTTTTTTAATTTATAAATAAATTTTTGTGCTTAAGAATTTTCCAATTTTTTGGAATTCTTTGATTCGCTTTTGAATTGTTTTGTTTGTTTATTGAATCTATTGCTAATTTTTTTTGAATTTTCTTTGAATTGTTCCATTTTGTTGAGTTTTTTTTTAATTTGAGGAGTTGTAGAATTTTTAGAATTTTTGTAAATCTTTATTTTTTTTTAATTTTTTTTTTCAAATTTCTGTTTTTTATTTGAATTTGTTATTTTTTTGATTTTTTTGAAATTTATAAAAATATTGAAATTTAAAAAATTGCACTTTTTAAAACTTTTGAATTTTTTTGGATTTTTTTTGCTTTAAATTTTTTATTTATTTTTTAAATCTCAATCTACAAATTACGACTTACCATCGAGAAATTATGATCGTAATTTTACTGTTGAGAAATCTCGATCGTGGATCGAGAAATAACGAACGTTATTTTTAATACCATTTTTTGAGTATTTTTTTTAAATTTAAATAGAATATTTAAAAAGAAAATCCACGTTAATTTTTTAAATGTAAAAAAAAACAATTAATTAATTTCTTTTTCATTTAAAACAATTTAAAAAATTAAACAATTCCTTTTTTAATTTTTTTTTAATTTTTTTTATTTTTGGTGTTTTTAAAAAAAATTAAGGTTTTAAAAATTTAAAAAAATTTAAATTTTTTATAAATTTGAAACTTAAGAATTCTTTAATTTTTTTGAAATTATTTATTTTTTTTAATTTTTTATTGATATTTTGAATTTTAATATTTTTTTGATCTTGAAATTTTTGAACAATTTTGGAGTTTTTGAATTTTTTGTATATACCTGCTAATCTCTTTAATTTAAAATTTTCTGATTTTTCTTTAAATTTTTAAATATTTTGAATTTTGAAATATTTTGATTGCTTTGAATTTTTTGAGTTTTTATAATTTTTAGAATTGTTTTGGAATTGTTAAAATTTTTAATTCTTTTGAAAATTTTGAATGTTAAGAATTTTTTGAATTTTTTTTTTAAATTTATAATTTTTTGAAATTTTTGATTTTTTTAATTTGTGAGCTTAAGAATTTTTTAAATTTTTGAAAATCTTTGATTCGCTTTTGAATTGTTTAGTTTGTTTATTGAATCTTTTGCTATTTTTTTTGAATTTTCTTTGCATTGTTCCATTTTGTTGAGCTTTTTTTCAAATTTGTGGAGTTTTAGATATTTTGGAATTTTTTAAAAGATTTCTAATCTTTAGTTTTTTGAATTTTGAATATTTAGAATTTTTGATTGTTTGAAATTTTTCAAATTTCTGTTTTTTTTTAATTTTCGATTTTTTTTTATTTTTCTGAAATTTTTAATTTTAAAAATTTGAATAGTTTAAAAAATGTCAAAAATAGAAAATAATAAAAAAAATTAAGCAATAAAAAAATTCAAAAGTTTTTTTTTAATTTGAGTTTTTGAATTTTTTGAATATACCTTCCGATCTTTTTAATTTTAAATTATCTGATTTTTTTAATTTTTCAATATTTAGAATTTTTTTAAATATTTGAATTTTGAAATATTTTGATTGCTTTGAATTTTTTTAGTTTTTTATATTTCTTAGAATTGGTAAATTTTTAATTCTTTTGAAAATTTTGTATATAAAGAATTTTTTGAATCTAATTTTTATTTTTTTTTAATTTATAAATAAATTTTTGTGCTTAAGAATTTTCCAATTTTTTGGAATTCTTTGATTCGCTTTTGAATTGTTTTGTTTGTTTATTGAATCTATTGCTAATTTTTTTTGAATTTTCTTTGAATTGTTCCATTTTGTTGAGTTTTTTTTTAATTTGAGGAGTTGTAGAATTTTTAGAATTTTTGGAAATCTTTATTTTTTTTTATTTTTTTTTCAAATACAAGTACAAAAAGTGTCAAACGAAAAAGTGACCAACCACCGGTAGTTGAATGTATGTTTCTAATTCCAGTTTAACCATGGGCCAACCAATGTCCCGTCCCGAGCCGCGCATGGCTACACTGATTGCACTGGTGCAAGGTGCCAACAGGGCAGCGAGGCGTATCCAGAACTCCAACCCCCACGACATTCAGGTAGCAGAACGGTACAACGACCTGATGCACCTTAGGAGGGCATTCAACAGAGTGATGCTGAGGCAGATGAGTAGCGAGATTATACGGGACGAAGATTTGGCCGCCGATAGGGAAACGTTCGAACAATATTATTACGAAGCGAGGGAAATTCTGTGGAGACTCCTGGAAAGGTACAACCGGAACCCTAGGGTATGTGTTTAAGGTTCGGTCGAAAATCAGAAAATAGATAAAATATCTGTAAACCAATTTCATAGGAACGTACCGATCTGGAAAGAGAACACATAGGAGAGCACATTGAGCCGCCACCACTACGTTTACACGTTTTGGAAACACTTGTTGGCGCTACATGGAGGATCGCATTTGACGTTACCAGTGGCAGTATGGACTTCCGTAAGTGTACACCATTACGTAGTTGAAAAGGTAAATCTCAACCTATTTTTGTTTTTTTTTCTTTTTCAGGCTACGAACCTCAACAGACAAATGTTCTACCCCGCTAACAAAGAGCTTTTTTATGTTTATGAGATGTCATGTTGACAAAGCTCATTAAGCCGAAATTGTTGCATTCTCTATTTGTAAGAGGGCCTATAACCTATGCGATTCCCTTTGTTTATAGGGCCTTTTCAAATAAATCTCTGGTAATAAAATAGAACATACACTCAAAACAGAACTATCTCTTAAAATGGTACCACCCTGTTTTATTTTCCCCGTCTTCACTCCTGTCAAAATCAGTAAAAATACGGCACCCATTTCAACGGAGACGACAAGAGAACCTAAAGTAATTGGAGAAATCCGCCACGATGAGCACGGGTGCCGTTTGTCTGCCTGCAATGCTGGAGGCTTTGGTCCATGACTCGTGGTTCCGAATCAAATTTACATCCGTCCACTATCCTCAAGAGCTTGTAAACAAAGCCGTGGAGTGTTTACTAGCCGGACTGACCGGGTGCTGGAACTGCCGGAACATATCGAAGTTGACTTAATAGCTGTCGGCCACCATTGCTAGTACCAACCACTAGTGTCTTCCTTTTATCTACAAGGACTTCGCCGCCCTGGGCTCCTAAGTGTATGAGAGTATGGCACGGAGCGACGGCGCCGAATACCCATATTTACACAAAGAATTTTAGAGCGCCCGCCGCGGGATTCGAACCGGCGACCTCTGGATTGTGAGTCCAGTGCGCGGTCCGATTGATCCACACGGGCGGGACTATCCGGAACATATCCTCCTCCGGGATTCTGCTCCACTTTCTTCTCTGATGACAGCTCGGAGGTCTCTTCCACCTCGATCCGTCAAACAGCTCGAGGCCCGCAACGTTACCCTTAGCACGCACGTTACACACTTCTGCTCCTTAAATGCTGTCAAACTGCAATGATAACCCTTGATTGACAGCTTTAATTTTCAACCGGGGCTACTGCGCCGGTTGTCATCATGGTCGTCGCCGCTTGCTGTGAATCCGTCATTCAAATCATAACAAAATTTTAATATCTGACGCGCGCGCTTTGATTTCCGTTGCAAATTCCGGAAGTTGGTCTGTGTGTCACACCGGATCCGGTTGATGCGCTGACGACGAAACGAATAAAACGCCGGAAAATGTAGGCAAACTTGCTGTTGCTGCTACAGCGACGAAGGGTGCCCCGAATTTTAATAAATTTAAATTCGTTGCGTGAAAATCAAAGTCAGATAAAAATTACAACCGAGTGGTGATAAAAAGTTGGCAGGAATCTCGTTCCAAAGGGAACCACCGCGTTATTGCTGTTGGTTTCCGACCTTTTGGGTGAGAGGAGAAAAAGACATTAAATTTATGGAAATGTGGAACGAAAACATTTTCGCTATTTCCCACTTTTGAATGCATATCCAAAGAAGGATGAAATTAAATTCGCACCCCTCGGTTGCACTAGAAAACATAGAAAAGATAAAAAAGCAAAAAAAAACAGATTTCTTCACAAATGCAACCCATCAAAAAATGATATTGAAAATTCATTTCCTCACTTGAGTATTTCAAGCAAACTTTCGTCATTTTTGCTGATTTGATGTAAATTTTGCCCGTGGTTGCTCCGTAATGTATGCAACCGGTTGCCACCCCTTAAGGGGTGCTTTTGTTGCTGTTTGTGGTTTGCCATCACCCCCCAGATAGGGGTTGCGGAGATAGGTCATGTTCTGTGATGAAATGAACATTCCAGCTTCTGTGGAAAGCAGCATCAACATGACGCGTCACAGGTGTTTATGGGCTCGGTGCTCTCTCGGAAATTTCACCCCTCCCTTTTGGGTTCATGTTTATCTTTTTATTAAATCGGAAGGATCTTGAGTGATATTCGCAACTGTGGATATTTTTATCTTTTTTTGTTGGGTTTTTTGGTACTCACGAAAACATTGAAATTTCATTGACATTTCATTGAACATTGAGATTTCTGAGTGTCCACGTGGTTTATGGATGGTCCCAAACAAAAAAAAAACATATTTTCATTTCCAATATCAAAGCACACCAAGACACGATGGCCTAGTGGTTAGCATTTTTGCTTGCTACTTCAAAGGACGGGGGATCGAACCCCGACTCGAGCGACTTTGATTTTTCGTTCATGTTCAGAGTTTTAAGATTAATATTTCCTAAACTTTCTCGTTGGGAGCAGATGGGAATCGAACCCAGGACCATTCGCTTACAGAGCGAATACCGTAACCAGTCAGCCACGACCGCTCCTCCCCTGATGACGGTAATAGAATATCGTGAAAATAAAACAGAGCTTAGAAAAAACTGTAATGTTCTTAAAATGTGATTTAAAAAATCAATTATACTATTCATTTAATCTTGAGTAAACCAAGCTTGAATCTAAAAATTTCTTTCAAGGTATACAATTAAAAAAATGTATTACCGCGAATGGAAATATTACTCAATAATTTTATTTTCCTAAGAAATACTGTTATTGATACTCTAAAAAGCAATTTATTTTCAGAATATTTTTCTAGAATCCAATTGAATTCAATTTTTTATTCTATATTCTGATTGTTTGCTCCTCCAGTCAATAATATATTGACTCAGGAAAGAAAATGTTTCAACTGAATGTTACTTTTAAATGAATGTTTGCATTTAATTGTTTATAAAGGGACCATCCATAAATCACGTGGACACATTAGGGGGGGGGGGGGGGGTATGGCGATTGTCCAAGCACCATACAAAAAAGTTTATTTTTGTATGGACAATTGTCCACGATGGGGAGGGGAGGGGGGGCGGGGTTGAGATTTCCGAAAAAGTGTCCACGTGGTTTGTGGATGGTCCCAAAAATAAATCAATTCAATTCAAAAAAATCTCTGAATCCTTTACAAAATACATCACAATTTCAGTCAACTTTTTAAAAAATTTTGCTGAAAAGCCAAAATTTGTAAAAAAATAAACTTTTTCTTTCTGGTAAGGGAATAACTGCAATCAAACAATTTCCATACCCTTTTCCATCTTTTTTGTATGGAGAGTGCCCCCCTACGTCACGAATTTCTTCACGCTGTCCGCGAAATCGTGAAAATTCACTAATCCTATAACGTCTTGATTCGAAATCCGGAGACTTAGTAGCTGGGTGCGGAAAAGTGGTTCGCAAAGCGGCCTCAATTTAGGACTGTCAAAGCGGAACCAATTTGCTGTTCGCAAAATGATACCAAGGAGTGGCAAGTATTGTAATCGATCTATAATTTATTTTGTCGGTGGCGTCGAGTTTTTGAGATATTCGAAGTAAACAAAATCTTGAGAAGAGGGTAGAAATCGAGATTGGGTAAATTCGTAGCTAACATTTCAATGAGCTCTTTGGCTCTCGCAAAACTTTATGACGCTTTTGGAAATGTTAGCGACGAATTATCAATAACTATGAATGACACATGCCAAATAATATTGAATAATCTCACTCCAACATTATCACTGCGCTTCGAAGATACACAATCTCGGAACTTCGATTCGGTTGTTTTTCTGATGCACAAAACCACCCACTTCTGTCGCAATATTTCGTCACGTGGAAATCAAAACAGGCATCTATTGGCCGCCCATCGATTAGTCTACGAACTAAGAAGGTCGAAGCCCTTAATTTTTCGACGAAAATTTAAACATGAATCAAAAATCAAAAAAAGTCATTTCATCAGCAACAAATAGGTCACGCTTGAGCTTGAACCGGGGGGATGGCAACCCTATTCCGACCAAAGCAAACTGACAACAGTCGACATTAGCACGGTTGTCAAATGAGAGCCCACAACAAAAGCACTAGCTGTCAAATGGTAGCCCATAACAAATCATTGTTTGGGTTTTTTATTTTCAAATTTCCCGCAATTCAATCGATAAATACCTGAAAAAAAACACGTGAATTGTGTTGCTGATGGCAAATTCTATCATATCCTTGGAGATTCCATCCCAATATTGGCTGAAAATTCATATCGAAAAAAGTGATTTTTCTGTTTACCTTTTTTGCTTTTTTTCTTTTGGTCGATCAAACAGTGCGCCCGTACACTGTGAATCGGCATTACACATTTTTCAGTTTGGTTTTACACATTTGCATGGGACTTTTGAGTTTAACCAGGATAACACACTTCGTGTTACCAAAGTAATATGAATAATACTGATTCTGAGTGTTTGTTATCTGAACTTCCAAGATGGCGGCTTCTTCGCTACCCCCTGGCTTGAACATAGCCTGCCACTTTGTTTATGTTTACAGTTGTAGTGCAGATGTATTAGTGGGGAGCATTCGAAAATCACGTTACGCATTCTGTCTTTTCAGCACCCAGCTTAGTAGCATATCATTTTTGTTATAACTGCCAAAAATCATGTAACAATTTCTGCTTTGCTTCCCGGACTTTCCGATCTCTTAAAAAAATATTTAAATTTTTTTTAAACCCTGACTATCATTTTAAAAGGGCGTAATATTGAGTGTTTGGTCCGTTTTAAATGTTAGTCTTGATTTTAAATTTTTGAAAATATTTTTTTCGAAAAGATCGGAAAATTTCACGAATGTTTCATATTTTAAGATTGTCAATCGGACCATTAGTTGCTGAGATATCGACGTTAGAAAATAGTGGGTTGTTTGGGTGAGACTTGAAAAACATCAATTTTCGTGTTTTTGAACCTTTGCATGGCAATATCTCAGCAACTAAGGGTCGTATCAACAAAGTTCAAGAAAGCAAAATATAGAGAATTTTCTCAGCTCTTATTTTTTTTCAGAGGTGGGCAAACATGTGCACTAATTTAAAAAAATGAAAAATTGCGACTATTCTCAAAAAAGTTACCTAAAAATGGATTTAACTTGAAACGATGCTCTTTATCCAGGGGGGCGACATCTATATCTCACTACAGGCAGCTCGCCCGTAGCCAACACAAGCTGTCAACTTCGGCACCAGAACAAAAGGGAAATGTCAACTTCGGCTCCAGCACAACAGCTGTTCGTTATGGAACCAAAACAAAGCAACTGCGCACTGTAAAAAAAATACAAAAACTGCAGGCATAAAATGGAAATAAAGTAACTATTGTTTTTATGTAAAATTTTACCGCAATGTACGTTTAAAAGTTAGTGTATGTTTGTGAGATGATTTTTATCAACTTATTTGCAAAATAAATTACTAAGGTTGGGATTATTAAGCACACATCGGGCCGATGACCACATTCAAAGTTGTACTTTTATCACATGAAACGTTAAACTTAACTACTGTGTAATTTGTGTCCTAAAATGAAGCTTAGATTGCTGATATTATTGTTTACAGCGATAAAGCTTATTTTTCTGAGTACAATGACCCTTTGTACGACCACAAAGAGTTTAAAATGGATTTTTAAATCAATTTTGAAAAATTAACCTCGCTGTCCTTCTTGACAGAAAAGTTCCTACTTGACAGCTCGTTCCAAGGGGACCATAGTTTTTCCATCGAAAAAATGTTGTCTTGTCATTTTTTTTGCATTAAAATGAAAAAAAAAGTGATCAGAAATGGATTTTAATCGTGTTTTTTACCGTTGTACTTAAATATTGACATTGGACTTTAGTACCCAATTCTTATAACAAAAATTTAATTATTAAAAAAAGAAATATTTTTGTTTTCACTGTGCGCAGTTTGCACTCGTTATCAATCTCAATCACCCAAGATGGCGGTCTTTAGCATCCCCCTGTCTTTATCAAAATATCACTTAATTACTTTTTGATTGCAAATTTGATTTTACATCGAAAAATTAAGTTGAAAATTTGTTGCGGCCAATATTTCGATTTTTTGAAAAAATTAGTAGTGATTAAAAAATGATAACTCGGGAAAAGATTTTTTGCACAACCAGGAAATTTCTGAAAAGTTGGCATTTGATGTCCTCTAAGACATATCAGAAAATGAAAAAAAAAATAGATTTTTTTTGCAAATCAAGTTTTGGTGACAAAAAGTTAAATAAAAAATCACAATTTTTTTACCGTGTATCATTTTTTTTCCAGTGTTGCCCGTATCCGTATTTGCCGAAGACACCAAATCGATCAAAAAATTACAATCAAAAAATTTCTTCAAAAGATACAGATTTTTGAATTATCATGCATCATTTTTGTATGGACAGCTGCCAAATTTGTATGGAAAATTATATGGACAAGCTAACGATACAACATGGCTTTTCGATTCATGTGCAGTAAATAATGGAAAACACAATTTTCGATTAAAATATATGCGATTTTCAACGATGTCACAACATTCCCCTTATCCAAAGGGAGAATCTGCACCATGTGTAACGGATTTCATGCCTTCACTCCGAACGATTTAGAATCGCCCTCTTCCACCTCCTCCTCTATAATTCCCTCAGCAGTTGTTCTGACAACGGATTCACGGGAGCAGGAAATGATTTCGATACGAAATATTCATACCTTATTTCTTATTTAATATCAAATTTTTTTGTTGTTGCTATTGCAAATCCCCTAGCGATGTAAAAGTTGGCTCGTTCCGTCCATCGGTTGTCGACCCTCCGGAAACGAGCTGCCGAGCATATGTGAAACGTTCCGCCGACGAGGACTGATGGGAACCCGGGCGGTGGCAGAAGCTCATTTTTCATACGGTTTAATATGTAGGACGGTGACGGCGTAGAAACAGTGATTCGATTTCTGTCTTTCTCACTTTGCCATTTTCCTGCCCGGCACAGACAATTGGACGAAAATGGGATGTTAAATCAGTTTTGGAGAAATTTAATGTTGATTATTAAAAAAATATATTTCTGTAGAAAATGAAATTCAAAAAAAAAACTAAAATAAATTTGTCTTTGCCCCAAGACACGACCAAGCAAATCCTGTGAGGTGAGGTGAGGGTGCTGTACCGTCCTGGGTGAAATAACGAGGCAATAAAATCGGGAACATCGATCTCGCCGGCTCCCAGAGACTTGGGTGGGTGGAACATTGCACTCTAACGAACTCAATCTGTTTACAGCATCCAGCAGAGAGGACGGCGGCCAGGATGCAGCACGTCTGTCTATTTCTTCATTATTCAAACATTGATCTGTTTTAATGTCAGATTATTGAATAAAGTAAGACATTTGCAGCAGAAGCTGCTAAGCACAAGTTGCATACATGTGGGCGTGGGAGGGGGGTAAGGAGCTAACACTGATGCTCTTATGCTCGTTTGCGGGGCATTAAATCAAGTTAAGTTAGGTTAGGGAGAAGTACGGAGGGTGAGGGGAAATCTGCTCTTGGTGTAGCCCTGCAATAAAGTGATTGATGTTGCACAACCGACTGTAATAAACCCGATAACGTATGGTCAAAGGATGAGCTGCATAATAATGGTGAAAACTCAAAGAGAGAAAGCTGTTGCTGCTGCTGGGTCACAGTTGCAACGGGTTTCAGTTTCAGTTGAGAGATATTTATATCCCTAGTTAGGATGGGAGTATATTTCTTAATTATCGGGACGATTGAATTTAGAGTTTCACATTCGATCAGTTTAGAGTACCGTTGAAATAATTCATAGAACGAGGCGATCTAATGATTTACCAAAGAGTAGTTTTCTAGATTGGGACCCTCCCATCGACCACGTGGACTGCCGCTCTAATTGAGTCCGTCCCATATGTAAAAACAGCAAGCCGAGAAAAACGCAAGTCAAATTTGTCCCGCCCGTAAGGTTACGTGTTAGAATTTCACGAAAAAGTGAATTGTCTATGGTTTTCTGGAACAAAGTACAAACTGCATCATTAGTTCAATATTGACGAAATTACATATAGGACGGACTTGATTTGCGCGGCAGTGGACTCCATGCGGAATTTATGTGGAGATTTTCCCTTGTCTCCTTTAAAAAGTGGAGCATAAAACTTCCCGTCTTCCAAATCCCTTTTCCCTGTCCTTGGTGGAGATGGGAGCGACCGAGCTTCCGTGGCCGTGAGGTTACGGGTTTCGCCTTGTAAGCGGAAGGTGATGTGTTCGATTCCTGTCGGGCTTGGCAAAGTCAGAACTCTTCACAGAGTAAATCTGCTCACTGGGAATACTGACCGGGTTTCGACTATCGACGTGTTGAAATTCCAATCCAGAGGTTGTGAGTTCGATGTTTGTACCGGGATGATGAAGAATAAAAAAATAGATTTTGCATCATCATGGCTCAAAAGATGTATTTTTTAATCTCCTATAAGGCCGATGCAAATATTTAAAAAAGTTTTTGTCCCTCGGCCCTGGCCGAGGTCAAGGGGGGGGGGGGCAAAAAAATAAAAAAATATAAAAATTTAAATAACAAGCCATAGTCTTCACATTTAAATGAAAAAAGTGTTTTAAAATACATTTTACACTAGTTCAGTTGTTTTGCAATCTCTTGTTTTCAAAAAATCTAAGATCTGACAAAAAGATTTTTTAATAAACCCAAACATGCTAAAAATGATTTTAAACGCAGAAGAATGTATTTTGATTTGATTTCAGCTGGTTGCACTTGAATTTTCATTGAAATTTTGAAGTTTATTGTAAAAATATTTTTTTTGCCCCCTGATTTTTCGGGCCAATTTAGAAGGGGGGGGGGGGGGGGTGACAAAAACTTTTAAAAATATTTGTACCAGCCTAAAATAAAAAAATCGAAAATAAAAAAAAATCGAAATTCAACGTACTGTAAAACGGGGTGACTTTGATAGCCGGGGTGACTTTGAAAAGATTGAGATTTTTCCGCAAAATGAAGAGTATAAATTAAATATGAACGGAATGGTATGGGTTCATAAGTAAAAAAGTATTCAAAGCACTTCTAAAAGAAGCTTTCATAAAAGTTTAAAACTGTTAAAAAGTTATTTGACTATAAATAAATAAAAAATGTTGATGAATAGCATGATTTTAATACTCTCAAAATGTCATGAATTTCTCGTAAAAAAGAATACCGATTCTATAGATAATTTTCCGCTAGGTGAAAATAAAATATGTTTGTAAATAATAAATATTTTGTGTTTTTGAAGCATTTTTTTTTAAGAAAACTTCAAATTTATCCAGCTTTTTAAGCGAAAATGGCGTTCGAATAGTGAACGCCCGAAATGTCAAAATCACGCAGTGGTACCAACATTACGAAAAAAGTGTGCAATGGCATGACAGCCACATTTTTTTTCTAATGTTGGTGATCTTGCGCGATTTTGACATTTCGGACGTTCAACATTCGAACGCCATCTTCGCTTAAAAACCTGGATAGGCATTTCCAGTAGAACAAATTTCATACACAATGTGAAAACTTTTGATTTGTGCTTCAAATTCAGTTTTAATTGCAATATGAATCGGTAAATATAAGCAAAACTAGTTTTAACGGATTCTGGGCTAAATTGTGAGTTTTTAACAATTTTACCTAAAATGTATATGTATTTAAATAAAAAGTTTTTAAACTTCGTTGACTGAATATAAACATTGATATTTTTTTCTTAAAAACTATATCAGCAAACTTAGTGATGGTACATTTGACGTAAAAATAAAGTTTGCACACATTACATTTATAACGTTTATTATCCGAATTCCGAGATTTTTTATATTTTGTCTCGGGAATTCCCGAAATCGAAAAAAAAGTTTAGGTCTGGAAATTCCGATTTTGTTGTGGAAATAGATGAACAGTTGAATACTCAGTAATTGCTAAGAATTTTAAAGCATTGAAATTTGTATTTGGCATAAATTTTTCGTTTGCAGATTTCGTTTCGGTAACAGAGCGCTTCAAATATTTTCTATTGAGTTTTATTCATTTTTTGCCTTCCTCACCTCAATGAGGAAAGGCTATAAAATCACTCGGAAAATGAACTTCTCTATTCGACCTCGTAGACCCACCTTTACGTATACCTATCGACTCAGAATCAAATTCTGAACAAATGTCTGTGCGTGTGTATGTCTGTAAGTCCGTGCACCGAAAAATATGCACTCGATTATTTCCGGACTGGCTGAACCGTTTTGGTCTCTTTGATCCGTTTTGGGGTCCCACAAGACCCTAGTTAATATTGTTCGGCCCGATCGTCCAGTCCCCTACGTTGTGCATTACTGCGGGGACGTCCGGAACAAGAAACGAAACGAATATTACGACGGCGGACGAAGACAACGGGTGTCAAAACGCAACAGAACGAATTTATTTCACACAAATTACAATCAACATTCAAAACAATAACAAGTCAAGCAGACGTCAGTTGCCACCACTGACGTCTCTTTCGTACTCACCCCCCGTGCGACGGGGGGTGATAAATAGTCACCGATAATAGGGTCCGCGACCCAACAAATATTATGAAGTTTAAAAAAGTACTTCAAAATTATGCCAAAAAAATGATTTTAGCTAAACTTCGGAAGATTGTAAAAAGGGTGTGTTTGTAAGAAAACCCGTCATGCTATATACTGTCAGAAAGGTATTTGAAGGACCTTTCCAACGCGTTCAAAGGATTTTAAATCAAATAAACCCATCAAAAGTTATGATCACTTAAGTGTTATTTATACACTTCTTTGAGGCCGGATCTCACATATTTTGATGAAAAAGTTGTCCGGAGTTGTCGGACTCATCGTTGGATAGGTATTCAAAAGACCTTTCCAACAAGCCCAAAAGATTTAAGATCCGACAACCCTATCAAAAGTTATAAGCACTTTAGTGTTTTAATACACTTTTTTTGAGGCTGGATCTCAGATATTTTGATAGAAAATAAGTGTTATTTATACACTTTTCTTAGGCTGTGTAGTGTATTCACTTTATGAATGCGAGGAAGGCACCAACCACCAAGTTGGATTAAGTAACGTTTTTTGTTAATGGTTTGGTATTATATTTACATATATTTAGGATTTTCAATCCCAGGAATTTCCGGGATTTGATAATTATTTTTCCCGTTTCCCGGGACATTCAGAACCCGGGATAATTGGACGTCCTACATTGATAGTAGTAGTAGTTTCCAATATTCAACAAATATGATTAAGCGCGCCCTTTATTTATTTGTCCTGTTAGTTTGTTATTAATTTTAGTTTCACATTCCCGATCCCTTTGAATTGCATAAAAGTAGTTTTTTAATCAATTTTAAAACAAATGTTTGTCATAACTTTTCATCCATGCCAAACACAAATAATAATGATTTAATTTTCTTCTCCCCAATCTGTTTGATATCCAAATCAGAACTTTTCTTGCAAATCGTCCTAAACGGCTCTACAAATCCGTTTGATTACAGTTGGCAACGGCCGGGGACGGCACCCTCAGCAGGGGGTTCGTGCCTTTCTCCAATTCCAAAACCGGCCACACGGTTAACTTGCAGCAGGACACACATCCCCTCAGTCGGTGCACAGCATATATTCAAGTCTCATTTAGAGGGATTTTGTCACGCTGCTGCCACACACTCGATGCTGACGATGACGTTGATTGGGAAATATGTTACTGGCCTCGCACTAATCCGCTCAATCTCCAGGACTTGGGGTGCCAAAAGTTAGGTCCAATAGCCCAATTCAAATGTGAAGTCTGTAACGAGGTTCAATTTGGCAGCTATCCTGAAAAGGGATGGACCGTCTTTGGAGAGGGGGATTGAGACGCTGTCACACCCACCGAGATTAACTGCATAATGCAGGGGATTTGTTGTTGATGATTTTGGGCGCAATTTAATGAAGCAACAAATACACCGCATGTGAGTGAGAGCGCGCCAAAATGTGCCACGGAGAAAGGACATGGGGCGTTTAGCTGGAAATTTATGTCTGACATACAACATTGTAGTAGCAAAACATTACAGTTACAGTTTATATCCATGGTTTGAATATTTTAAATGAACTGCATGATTTTTCCTTAGAATCCATCTTATTGACCTTTAGAAACTATTCTGATTGACCAAACTCACCGTAATCATCATCATCATTCCGTAAAAGAAGGACCTTATGGTGCTGCGGTCACGCTAGTTTTCGACATTCCAGCACATTCATTGAAAAGAAAAAGTTTTCAATAATCGACCACCACCATGACCACCGCAGCACTGGCATCGTCCACACATTACGTGCCCTGGACGTGTGTCATATTTTTTGGGCGGACCAAATAGTGTCCCAATCTGCAGCTGGTGTGCAATTGTGGATCATTGTAGGGAAAAAAGGACGATGATTTTTTTTATTCCACAAATTTTCATGACATTCTGCGGAACAAACCTCGAACTGATCTGACGCCCTATCGAGCTGACCAGCTGGTGATCCCAGGAGAAGGTGGTCCTTTCTCCATTTACGGTCAACCAAGCGAACCGTATGAATTTTCTATCGAAAATTTACCGCCAAAGCTCCGCTGCATTTATTTGCGGTCGATTCTGTCTGAGGCTTTTGTTGGGGAGTCGGAGAAGAACAGCAAAGGGGTGGTGATTGTGTCCCACGTGGCCGGATCAGGACACCCAATAGGTCCGAAGGACCAGTGAAAGTGGATACTCGGTTATGGTACATTCAGTTGCTTGAAAGGATTGTAAACCTTTCTTAATTTCTTTAAACAATTTAAACGATAATTTCGACGTTCTCTCAAAAAAAAACGGTGGAACTATTCTCTCGGGGCCGAATTTTGGGTGTAGTTTTTATTTTTATTTTACGGTTCTTCAAATAGCAGTTTTTTTTTTCAAAATTGAAATATTTTCGAATTTTGCAATATTTAAAAAAAAATACTTTTGAAGCTAAATGTAGCGCTCCTCCTCAAACTGTAAAGGCAGCAGACACAAGGCCACACATTATAACTCATCCATAGGACGACCCCACCTCCCATTTCCCCACCTTACATATTGTTGTACAGTGTGGCCTGAACTTGGCTTGTGTGTTGAGGTTAGGGTTGTCGGGAAAGTGCATCATTACGTGATTGCAGCAGCAGCTGCACCATTGCCGGGAAAAATGTGTATGAAGAATCTCTTGTCCGGAAAAGCTGCAGCAAGTAGGACGAAAAGGACGTGAAAATATCTGGAACAAAACGTGCGCTGACATATTTACGATAGTTTGGTGGCGAAATTTATCACACAACTTTATTATATATGGAGTGGTCGGTCGTTCGAGTGTACGGGAGAGGAGAGCTTTTTTTATTAATAAGTTTTAAAGTGTCTGGTCTCAACCTCAGAATGCATTCCGCGTATTATAACTGTAACTGTCAATATTACTATTGTCAATTTAGTAGTCTTTTTGTTTTTACAGTATAACTAGTTTTAAAATCTCGAAAACTGACCAACTCCAAGCGAAACTTACTTGAGGATACCGAGGAGAATTTCACCCTTGAAAAGTGAAGCATTTCGTCTTTTAACACTGGAACACCCAACGCATGTCCAACTTTCACGGATGCCCATACATTTTCCGTAAAGGTGCTTCCAAAAACTCGAGTCATGTTGTAATATGGTGTTGCCATCCCCCCACTTTAACCGAAGTTCGATTATCCGAAGGTTTAAATGGAATTTCAAAATTAAAATAAGTAAAAATTCGAGATCATCTAACTCAGATTAGTCAAATATGTGTAATTGATTGCATGTTATATTACACCCAGAACTGGGCATCGGCATACGAGAGGATAAAGAGCACGATTCGGTAGTAAAATGGTACTGTGTGCAGACGGAGAGGATAAATCCCGAAATTACCGAGAGTACTTTACTCATGGTTCATTTTCCAAAAAAGTTCATCTTTAAAAAAAAAGTACTGGTACCGAGACTCGAAACCAAGACCTTCAACATGTTGAACCGTTCCCTTGCCGTATGGGCCACCATGGTTCGGTGACTAAGTGGCGGTCGTTTGTCCATATAAGCCACTCATAGGATGAACTGTTCCAATGAACGAATGAACACGCGAGAGGACTATACTCTCGCAATATAGCACTTTCCTCACGTTTCTTTTCGTGAGGACTATCCCCTCGTTCTTTAACTTTGGGTGTAAAAATAGGATTTTTTCAGCAAAATCACCTAATAATTGGCCACCATCCTAAATTACAAACTTCCAGAACCACAAAACCCAATAAACAAAAACTATTTTCAAAAAACTTATAATTGGACTAGAAATTTCGAATCTTTTAAATTTGAATCATTTTTGAAACTTACACAATTAGGCTGGTACAAATTTTATTTAATGTTTTCGTCACCCGTCACCGTCGTTTGCCCGAAAAGGAGAGCAAAAAATTTAAAATTTCAATGGAAATTTATGAGCAATCAGCTGAAATCAATTTAAAATGTATTTCTCTTCGTTTAGTATAATTTTAAGCATATTTGGGTTGATTTAAAATCACCTGAGTTTTTGAAAATTTTCGATGTTCACTATTGCGAAATGTTTTTTTTTCGTTAATATTTTTGTTTTAGTCACAACTTACATTTTTTGAAAACTAATGTTTGCAAAACAACTGAACTGTCCATGTTCGCATAAATGTCCCATATGCAAAAACG
Organism: Culex pipiens pallens; assembly: GCF_016801865.2. Classification (NCBI taxonomy): domain Eukaryota; kingdom Metazoa; phylum Arthropoda; class Insecta; order Diptera; family Culicidae; genus Culex; species Culex pipiens. The sequence continues at coordinate 127,724,518 of NC_068938.1, read as the reverse complement.
GCAACCTGAGAAAAACGCAAGGCAAGTTTGTCCCACACATAAGGCGTCATCCATAAAGTATGTCACGCTCTAGAGGGGGGGGGGAGGGGGAGTCTGAGAAAGTGTGACATTGCGTGTTGTAAGTATAGGGAAAGCGTGACAAAGGGGGGGGGGGGTAAATTTTGGCTCATTTTAGCGTGACGTACTTTATGGATGAAGCCTAAGGCTACGTGTTAAGTTTTCACGAAAAAACTGGATTTCCTCCAGATTTATAGAACAAAGTACTGGATGTTTTATGCTTTTCTGAAAGATCTCACGAAACAAAACTGCAACAATAACTCAAAAACGATGAAAATGCATATGGGACATTTATGCGATCAGGGGCAGTGAGCAAGTGTAAAATGCATTTTAAAACACTTTTCGCATTGAAATGCTGAGACTATGGCTTGTTATTTCAATGTTTATTTTTGACGTTTAGATCACTTTAAAAAAAAACAGTTTTAGATAATGATTTTTGTATTTTTTTAGGAATAGACATACAACTCTGCATTTTTCGTAAGTATTTTTGAAAAAAAAAAAACAATTTGAACGAAAAAAATCGTGACATCTCATTGAAAATTAACTTTTCAACTTAAAAATCTAAAAATCTTACAGAAGTGGCGTGTATTTTTATTTCAGTGTATTTTTTTCAAAAAGCCCGTCCAATTTCCTACAAGTTGTCTTTGACCACTTTTTGGCAAACGAGATAAAATACAAAAATATTTAAATAACCTACACCTTCTCAAACGTTGTTTTCGAGTACAATGGACTCCATATACACAAAAATGGCTTATATAGGCCTGGGATAACATGTCTACAAAGTTCCATTCAAATCGGAGAGGGTCGGGTACAAAGGTACCAGAAAAATCCTGAATTGAGCTGGAATTGCTCTATATAATAAAATATTGAAATTTTTTTGATTTACCGACCATTGTTTTATATTCTTAAAGGTTTACAAACTTTGTTTGATCGTTTTTTGCATGTTTTTTTTAAAAGTATTTGTTATTGTTTTTTTTATAGAAATCACCTTTTTTATAAGCTTTTTGTGGTAAAATGTTCGGCATAGGGAGCGGCCGTGGCTGACTGGTTACGGTGTTCGCTTTGTAAGCGAATGGTTCTGGGTTCGATTCCCATCTGCCCCCAACGAGAAAGTTAAGGACACAGAAATTTGAAATGATGAATATTTGAACGAAAAATCAAAGTCGCTCAGGACGGGGTTCGATCCCCCGTCCTTTGGATTAGTAAGCAAAAGTGCTAACCAGTAGGTCATGACACTAGGTAAGCTTGGACTGGAATTAGGAATATTGTTACAGATTATGTATTTTTTTTGCAAGTCAGTGTTATTTTTCCAAAATAGAATAATTTATCAATTTATCAATCAACATACCGTGCAAAAATTCTAATGATTGATTTTCTTGGAAAATTTTCGAAAAGAATTGGAATGAGATGTTTTTTGGAAAAAGCAATAATTTGGTATCGAAGATGAATCAATATTTGAATAATTATTTCTCTAAAAGATATTATTAAAAGTTATGACCGTTTAATGCGGATTTGAGCGAGGATTATGATTTTTCAGTAATAAAAGTCGTCTGAAAATTGATCTTTATCGTAGACCCCAATATCCCCTAATGTTCACCCAGCCGAGATTATATATGGGCCGGTTGACTGTGAAATAGTGCACCGTTTCTCATTTATCTTTTCCGCGATTCATGTGCAGCAGCAGCACCGTAGAAAGCCAATTTAAGAAGACCTCCATGGAACCACCTTCCCAAAATTGCCAACACCTTTCACCCTGCCAATGATTAATGTCCTCGACTCAAGTGTGTGCAGCTTAATCACATTAGTTTCAGCTCGCCTTGCTCGCTCGTCCATTACCTAATCCCTAACTAATCGAGCTGAATCAACTCCTTCCGAAACTCCCGAATGCATCGAAATTTCGGTGGCAAAAAGTTCCCTTCCCCGCCCCACCAAGAATCCTCGTGGGAACATCCTTCATCATTGGCCCCCTTAATCCTGCCCTGCTCGCCGAAGGGTGAACTAATGTAAATCAATTAAATAAATAAAGCTCAATCAAACTCTCGCAGTCTCTTTCTCTAGGGCAAGTGAAAAGCTTTTAACCTACCTCTCTCTGGTTCTAATCGAAGTTACACCTTCTGAACGAACACCATGTTATTCCCTGCGGCGATAGTCCTTTGCAATAGTGGCACGGTGTGATGAACGACTCGACTCGAAATAGATACATGAAGTGAAGTGCGGTGGTCGAACCTTTTTTGCAGTAAACTTGTTCCCAGGTGGGGAAACTCTTGGAAATTGCATCCCACAAAACACAGTAACTAAATTTGAGCTTTTTAATTTATTTTTTTTTAAACAAATTTAATGAAAAAAAGTCAGACATATTTCGAAAAAATAGTATTTGTGAAATGTGTTAACATTATTTTCATTGTGTAATCGTTGCAATAGAGTAAAAGCTTTTCAATAGATTTTATTGATTATTCCTGCATTAGCCGTAGTGTAATGCAGTGTGTTTGTGTGCTACTATTTCAGGATCGCCTATTTCTCTTTACACGTGTGTGAGCTCGATTAGAGGAGCAGAAAAGGATCAAACACATGGAAGAGGTAGGGTTGTACTACGCTGTTGAGAGTTCTTTCAGGATTGAAGAGCTCGCTCGATAAGCTCTCCTTTCAAGTACTATTTAACAACTTGAAAAGGAAAATTAGCAGGTAACTAGTTCAATGGAAATGTGGTGACTTGGATGTCCCTTTAGTGAGATTCTTAATTTTTAGATTTCTGTGGAATTTTTTAATACTATCAAAAGTTTGATTCTAGATGGCAGTATGAATTGCCGTATCTTTGAAATAAACAGTGCAGGATGTTATGTTCAAGACATGACCAGAACGACAAAGAAAACAGTTTGCTTATAAAAATACAAGGAATCTTGTCTGTTTGACATCATCCCTATTGCCATCTGGCATCCAGTTCCCGGAAAGGCCTCCAGGATCGCCATCAGCATGACCGCTTCAGGATTCCGACTTGTTCCGATCACGATCGAAAACCTTCATCGGTCGCGTAAACCCTGAAACCTCCCGCTCACGGTTGAACTACGAAATGATGATTTATGTGAAAGAGCGCACCGGAAACCCCTTTAGGCCATGGGGGTCACAAGCCCCAGTAATGGCCACCCCGAAGCGAACACTATCGAATTTGTTGTGGTGGCAAGATAAACTTTCCATCAGCCGAGGGGAGGGACGCTCCGGTAATAAAGTGATTTATACGCCTCCGCTACGAGCTATGAGTTGTGGCCGGTTTAAATGATTGGTACGACCTACTGGTTGCTTTGCTATCGCTGCTGGTAGGCGAGGTTGGATTTTCTGCTGATGCGTGCCTTTATAGGGATCGGTCGGGCAGGAATTCCTGCGGCCCCCCACCGAGAAAACGTGATTCGGTATCAATTTCCGGTTTTGTTTTCAACGTCCGGTGAATGGTTGAGAAGAATTTATGCTAAAGACTGGTCATTTATCCCAGTTGTCCCTTTTTGAGATAAGTCTCTACAAAACTGTTTTTTGTTTGCATACATATTTCATATACTTTTTGAAAAATTAACCCTCATCTGCTCGAATTCCTTTAGGAGTTAAGGTTTTTCCTAGCGTTCAGAAGGTAGCTTTGAGACAAATTTTGAGCTTTCTAAAATTTAAGTTGTCTTGTTTTGTTTTTTCTTCATTAAATTATTAAAATTCATTAAAATCAAACCAATAGTTTCCGAGATGCCATCAGTTTAGGAGATTAGGTGACACTTAATCAAAACTCTTTTCATCGATTCGGATTTTTTTGAGAGGCTGTATGTCAAAAACTAATTGAATCCTAAACCCCTATGTAAATTTTTATGTACAATGGTAAAAAGCACGATTAAAATCCATAATCTAATCTAATTTAATGTAATCTAATAAAACCCCTAGCGTAGCCAACTTTCGAAGGGATCCTGGAGAAAGCCTTAAGTTAGATTACAAAAAATCGTAGCTTGGAATCCTGTCAATGAATACCTCCCATTTTTGAGTATAAAGTAATTCCAGCTTAAATCAGGAATTTTTCTGGTAGTTTTGTACCCGACCCTCTCCGATTTCAATGAAACTTTGTAGGCCTGTTATCCTACGCTTATATGAGCCATTTTTGTGTATATGGAGCCAATAGTACTTGAAAATAACATTTGAAAAGGGCGTAAGGTATTTAAATATATTTGCATTTTGCAATTTAAAAATTACTGTATCTCGAAGCCGTTGCGTCGTATCAAAAAGTGGTCAAAGACAAACTTGTAGGAAATTGGACGGGCTTTCTGAAAAAATACACTGAAACAAAAATACACGCCACATCTATGAGATTTTTAGATTTTTAAGTCTAAAACATAAATTTAAAGGTGATGTCACGATTTTTTTCGTTCAAAATTTTTGAGGAAATAGCCTTAGATGTTAACAAAAGACTGACGAAAAATGCAGGATGGTATGTCTCTCCAAAAAAAATACAAAAATCGTTTACTAAAACTGTTTTTTTGAAAAGTGGTCTAAACGTCAAAACTTTTAAAAACCAGTAGTGAGGATCGATTCTCCAGACAATTTTACATAAAAGTCTCCATATTGACCATTGTCCTATGTCCAATCCTTGGGAAGATAAACAGCGGTTTTAAAAATAAAAATGTTGAAAAAACGTTTTTTTTTGTGGTTTTAGGCAATTTCTTTATGACAGAATTGGTTTTTCAGTCTCGTTAATACAGCCGTCCCCTAACATGACAGTTTTCGTGAGTTGCACATATCCACCGACAGATGGCATGTGGACCTCGTCGGAGTTCGCCCATTAAAAACGCAACTCAAAATTTGCATGGGAAACTTTTTTTTGTGACGGCTTTCGCGGCACACTCCCCCCAACTGTTCGAGGCTAATATTTTAACGTGACGTATCTTTAAACAAGTTTTTCAAGAAAATGATTCCAGAATGCTTATTTTGTCGTTTTAAACCGAAAGTAGGCAAAAGCTTTATTAATTTAAACTATTCGCCATTTTCAAATGTTTGGCTAGATGATATCAAAGGCCGCCATCTTAGGCCCACTGGGCCCACAAAAAGAGGTACGCTCAGTTTGTATGAGAGCTGTCAACATGCTCCCGGGCTGCGTTAATATGTTTACCAGAAAGCTCGTATAATTTCCCATAAGTTTGCCTTTGACAGCATTTCAATTGGATGTAAGGGCTTACAGATATAAGTTTAATTGCATTGCTAATGGGTAATTCTCTACCAACTCACACGAAATCGGGAAAAGTTGCCCCGACCCCTCTTCGATTTGCGTGAAACTTTGTCCTAAGGGGTAACTTTTGTCCCTGATCACGAATCCGAGGTCCGTTTTTTGATATCTCGTGACGGAGGGGCGGTACGACCCCTTCCATTTTTGAACATGCGAAAAAAGAGGTGTTTTTCAATAATTTGCAGCCTGAAACGGTGATGAGATAGAAATTTGGTGTCAAAGGGACTTTTATGTAAAATTAGACGCCCGATTTGATGGCGTACTCAGAATTCCGAAAAAACGTATTTTTCATCGAAAAAAACACTAAAAAAGTTTTAAAAATTCTCCCATTTTCCGTTACTCGACTGTAAAAAATTTTGGAACATGTCATTTTATGGGAAATTTAATGTAGTTTTCGAATCTACATTGTCCCAGAAGGGTCATTTTTTCATTTAGAACAAAATTTTTCATTTTAAAATTTCGTGTTTTTTCTAACTTTGCAGGGTTATTTTTTAGAGTGTAACAATGTTCTACAAAGTTGTAGAGCAGACAATTACAAAAATTTTAATATATATACATAAGGGGTTTGCTTATAAACATCACAAGTTATCGCGATTTTACGAAAAAAAGTTTTGAAAAAGTTACTTTTTGCGTTTCTCTTTGTTTCGTCGTCCGTGTCTGTCGCGGGTGACCATGAACGGCCATGATCGATGACGACCAACTTTTTTAAAACTTTTTTTCGTAAAATCGTGATAACTTGTGATGTTTATAAGCAAAACCCTTATGTATATATATTAAAATTTTTGTAATTGTCTGCTCTACAACTTTGTAGAACATTGTTACACTCTAAAAAATAACCCTGCAAAGTTAGAAAAAACACGAAATTTTAAAATGAAAAATTTTGTTCTAAATGAAAAAATGACCCTTCTGGGACAATGTAGATTCGAAAAGTACATTAAATTTCCCATAAAATGACATGTTCCAAAATTTTTTACAGTCGAGTAACGGAAAATGGGAGAATTTTTAAAACTTTTTTAGTGTTTTTTTCGATGAAAAATACGTTTTTTCGGAATTCTGAGTACGCCATCAAATCGGGCGTCTAATTTTACATAAAAGTCCCATTGACACCAAATTTCTATCTCATCACCGTTTCAGGCTGCAAATTATTGAAAAACACCTCTTTTTTCGCATGTTCAAAAATGGAAGGGGTCGTACCGCCCCTCCGTCACGAGATATCAAAAAACGGACCTCGGATTCGTGATCAGGGACAAAAGTTACCCCTTAGGACAAAGTTTCACGCAAATCGAAGAGGGGTCGGGGCAACTGCTGTGTGAGTTGGCGGAGAATTACCCTAATAACTGAAAATAGAACATTTTTCTCAGTGTAATAGAAACCAGGACAGTAAATTTGCTTAGGTAAATATAAAAACGATATAAATCAAAAAGCTGTCACAGGCAAACAAATTGGACGAGCTTTCCGGTAAAAATATTTACAAGACTGATAAACCATGTCTGTCATAAAGAAATTGCAAAAAACCACCAAAAAACCCGTTTTTCCAACATTTTTATTTTTAAAACCGCTGTATTTTCCCAAAGATTGGACATAGGGCAATGGTCAATATGGAGACTTTTATGTAAAATTGTCTGGAGAATCGATCCTCACTACTGGCTTTTAAAAGTTTTGACGTTTAGACCACAGTTTTAATAAATGATTTTTGTATTTTTTTAGGAGAGACATACCATCCTGCATTTTTCGTCAGTCTTTTGGTAACATTTTAGGCTATTTCCTCAAAAATTTTGAACGAAAAAAAATCGTGACATCACCTTTAAATTTATGTTTTAGACTTAAAAATAAAAAAACTCAAATAAGTGGCGTGTATTTTTGTTTCAGTGTATTTTTTTCAGAAAGCCCGTCCGATTTCCTAAAAGTTTATCTTTGACCACTTTTTGATACGACGCAACGGCTTCGAGATACAGTAATTTTTAAATTACAAAATACAAAAATATTTAAATACCTTACGCCCTTTTCAAATGTTATTTTCAAGTACTATTGGCTCCATATACACAAAAATGGCTCATATAAGCGTAGGATAACATGTCTACAAAGTTTCATTGAAATCGGAGAGGGTCGGGTACAAAAGTACCAGAAAAATTGCTGATTTGAGCTGGAATTGCTCTATATGCACTTTTTTTTTAGACATTGGCACTTTGGTCCAGACACCGTCAAAACGGCATTTTAATGTTTCATTGGACCTTTTTTATGTTAGATTTTTCAGTCTTTAATTTATTTTTCTTTGAAAGGCCAAATTATCATATTTTACTTGGGTCCTAGATAGCAAAAAACGGTTGTGAAAGCGCGGAGTTATGATTTTTTGAAAAATGTGGTTTATGCGAAAATTGGCGAAAATGGCAATTTTTGGGATCACCCTAGCACGATGCAGGTCATCCAAGCAAAAAACTACGGGTCTTATTATTTTGGTCGGGTGAACCAATGACACTAAATAGCTTCTTTGGTCATAGGGAAGGCACCCACAAAGTTTGAGCCAAATCAAAAAATACAAATAAAATCCATTTCCGGTTTTGGTAGAGAATTGCTCTCTTGCGAAAAAAAAAAACAATTTTTAATGATCGATAACAATACTCTCTACTTTTGGCGAACAATAAATTGGTTCTGCTTTGACAGTTCAAAATTGAGGCCGTTTTGCGAACCACAAACCACATTGTAAACAAAGTGGGATCATTCGATAATCACGAAACGCATTCTCTCTATTCATAACCTTCAGGTCAATACTGGGTGCAGAATAGTGGTCCGCAAAGCGACCTCAATTTAGAACTGTCAAAGCGGAACCAATTTACTGTTCTCAAAATGATACCAAGAAGTGGCAAGTATTGTGATCGATCTATAATTTATTTTTTCAGGAATAAAAAAAGTCGATGGCGTCAAACTATTGAGGTATTTGAAGAATAGGATTGAAATCGAGATTGGCGTCGTTAACATTCCAAAAAGCGCTATGTCTCACTCAAAACCAATGTTTATGACGCTTTTTGAAATGTTAGCAACGAATTATCAATAACTATGAATAGTACTTGCCAAATGAAATTAGATAATCTAACTCCGATATTATCCCTGCACATCAAAGATACATAATCTTGGAACTTCCATTGGGTTGCTCTTTGTTTCACGAAATTCCATCCACTTTTGACTCAATTTTCCATCACGTGGAAAACAAAAAAGGCCTCTTTTGGCCGCCCATCGTTTAGTCTACGAAGAAAAAAGGGCACCTTATTTTTCAGCGAAAACATCAACATCCACAGTTCTAAAATTTTTCAAAACAATTCACTCCAGCTGCAAAAAATATGTCACGTTTGAGCTTGAACATAGCCTTCTACTTTGTTTATGTTTATAGCTGTAGTGCAGTTGTATTAGTGAGGAGTCGTGGGGAGCTTTCGAAAATCACGTTACGCATTCTGTCTTTTCAGCACCCAGGTCAATATTGTTATATCTCGGAACACGTCCTGTCTTTTAACAGTATTCGTGTCACACGGTAGTACACAAACGATGATACGTGGCTGAAAAATCGTTTACAAAGTAAAGACCTAACATTCTTGACAAAATTTCCTGCCAGTCCCATTCGGGATAGTCTCAGAACCTTATCGGATTTCCGCTCCCTAATCAACCAGGTTAGGCCGAATTCCAGAATGGGCTTCGATTCGATACCACCGTTTGATTTTTTTTGTAACCTCAACCCAAAACCCAGTTGGGGCAGCTATCCCTTTGGGGTTGAACGGGTGGGGGTGAGCTTCGAAAGTGAATTAAATATCCTTTCAAGAAGCTTTAAAAAGCATAAAAAGGGCTAAACGAGCGGCGGCGGCGAGTGTGTGCTCGGGATAAGAATAATGACGGTTGTGACTTTTCACGTGGGAAACTTGCTTTGGTGGTGGTTGAAAAGAAGCTCGATCTCTCGACAATCGAGTCACGTTTTGCCAACAGCTTAGGACCCCTTCGGCCAGCGTGGCGGCGGATAGTCGGGCAAAAGGTTCAAGATCATAAAATATATACGGGGTAGGGATTTCGTGCGCCAGGGATGATTATATTTCACGACTTTGTCTGGTGGTTGGTGGTGGAATGTAGGTTAGTCGGAGCCCTTTTGGGGGCGAAGAAGTGCTAAGTGTGTGTTGTCGATAGAATTGTCAACTGTCGGGAGGATTTAAGACAGTTATAAAGACAATTGCAATCGATTGAGAAAATGGTTGTGACAGTTTTTTGGATCACGTTGAATAGAGCAAGAAATAAAAAAATATAGAGAATTGACATGAAATATAAAGCAATAAATTTGAGTTACAAAGAAAAGAAATATTTAAATACATTACACCGTTTTATTCGACCCAACTCTAATCTCGAGCAATTATTTAAACTAGGAACAGTGACCCCATGATCAATCAACACCATCTGTCGGCCACCAGCTTCATTCCAATACCGTGCTAAATTCAAACATTTGCCACGTGTACGTCCGCGCACACAAACACTATTCTGCTGGTCAAACACAAGCTAATTACGAATATGAAATTAATGTTTGTTAGCCGCTGGCATCCTCACACATACATTCCTGACGATTTTTCATCCTCATTTTCTAATCGTCTGCTGCTTCAACACCAACACCACCATCATAATCATCGTTCTAATTTCAAAACGAGGGTTGAACATATTTTCCCACGATCGATTTGCACGAAACGGGCAATATTTTCCTGTTTTTGTGCCCTCGCGAAAATGTTCACGTTATCATATTTATTTATTTGGCACTAGATCACAATCGACCGCCCAACCCCACCCGTTACCCCAAACTCCCCTACATTTTGCACTAAATAGTGGGTCGCAAATTACCAATTTTCGCAAGTGTCGCGTCATCTGATGGTGATGACGGTGCAGCTCACCACCACCACCAGCAGCCGGCAGCATGTTTTGTGATTATTGTGGCGCTGAACTTTGCCAGAAGTGTTAATGCAATATTATCGTAATCAGCAGACAAAATAATTTCGGGTTTTGGCACACGGTTGCGATTGGTGATAAATTAAAGGTGTCGAGCATTGTGGGTCTTTGGGGCAATTGCGTGGAGTTGGAGTCAACCTTTGCTCTCTCATTGTAAATTTTCATTGCATTTTTTTGAGTCTTGGAAATTATTATAACTTTGCAGGGATATTTCTCAGAGTGTATTAATGTCGGGATCCGCGGTGTAGGGGTAAGCGTGGTTGCCTCTCACCCAGTCGGCTTGGGTTCAATCCCAGACGGTCCCGGTGGCATTTTTCGAGACGAGATTTGTCTGACCACGCCTTCCGTCGGACGGGGAAGTAAATGTTGGTCCCGGTCTACGCTAGAGGTTAGTCCAGATGTAGGAGTCGTCTCCCTGGGTCCTGTCTCGGTGGAGTCGCTGGTAGGCAGTTGGACTAACAAACCAAAGGTCGTCAGTTCGAATCCCGGGGTGGATGGATGCTTAGGTGTAAAAAGAGGTTTGCAATTGCCTCAACAATCAAGCCTTCAGACACCTAGTTTCGAGTAGGAATCTCGCAATCGAGAACGCCAAGGCAATGCTGAAGAGCGAATAATTTTGATTAATGTTTGTAGAGCAGACAATTGAAAAAATGTTGATATTTATATAAACATAAGGAGTTTGGTTGTAACCATCACGAGTTATCGCGATTTTACGAAAAATAGTTTTAAAAACTAACTTAATCCACCTATGTGGTTGGTGCCTTCCTCACTCTTTTCCAACAATGGGTGATATGTAATATGATGGATTTGGACACAAATTTGATCCAAAAAAACACACATATCACTCAAGGGCTCATAAGTGGTCAGAACTCGAGGCAGGGTTGCCAGATCTTCAATGTTGTGGACTCGTTGGAAAGGTATCTCGATTACCTAATCAACGATGGGTCGGATGATGGATCCGGACATTGTTTACATACATTTAAGTGAGATCCGGCTACAAAAAAGTACATAAATATCACTTAAGTGGTCATAACACGAGACAGGGTTGCCAGATCTTCAATGTTGTGGACTCGTTGGAAAGGTCTTTCGATTACCTAACCAACGATGGGTCGGATGATGGATTCGGACATTGTTTACATACATTTAAGTGAGATCCGGCTACAAAAAAAGTACATAAATATCACTTAAGTGGTCAGAACTCGAGACAGGGTTGCCAGATCTTCAATGTTTAAGACTCGTTGGAAAGGTCTTTAAATTACCTAACCAACTATGGGTCGGATGATGGATCCGGACATTGTTTACATACATTTAAGTGAGATCCGGCTACAAAAAAGTACATCAATATCACTTAAGTGGGCAGAACTCGAGACAGGGTTGCCAGATCTTAAATGTTTAAGACTCGTTGGAAAGGTCTTTTAATTACCTAACCAATGATGGGTCGGATGATGGATCCGGACATTGTTTACATACATTTAAGTAAGATCCGGCTACAAAAAAAGTACATAAATATCACTTAAGTGGTCAGAACTCGAGACAGGGTTGCCAGATCTTCAATGTTGTGGACTCGTTGGAAAGATCTTTTAATTACCTAACCAACGATGGGTCGGATGATGGATCCGGATATTGTTTACATACATTTAAGTGAGATCCGGCTACAAAAAAGTACATATATATCACTTAAGTGGTCATAACTCGAGACAGGGTAGCCAGATCTTCAATGTTGTGGACTCGTTGGAAAGGTCTTTTAATTACCTAACCAACGATGGGTCGGATGATGGATCCGGACATTGTTTACATACATTTAAGTGAGATCCGGCTACAAAAAAGTACATAAATATCACTTAAGTGGTCAGAACTCGAGACAGGGTTGCCAGATCTTAAATGTTTTGGACTCGTTGGAAAGGTCTTTCGATTAGCTAACCAACGATGGGTCGGATGATCGATCCGGACATAGTTTACATACATTTAAGTGAGATCCGGCTTCTAAAAAGTACATAAATATCACTTAAGTGGTCGGAACTCGAGACAGGGTTGCCAGATCTTCAATGTTGTGGACTCGTTGGATAGGTCTTTTGATTACCTAATCAACGATGGGTCGGATGATGGATACGGACATTGTTTACATACATTTAAATGAGATCCGGCTACAAAAAAAAGTACATAAATATCACTTAAGTGGTTATAACTCGAGACAGGGTTGCCAGATCTTCAATGTTGTGGACTCGTTGGAAAGGTCTTTTAATTACCTAAATAACGATGTATAACATGATGATGTTTGGTTAAGTTTACTGCCATTTATTCATCTTCCGAAAATATGCGAAAACACATTTTTATACATAACTTTTGAACTACTTATCGAAACTTCAAACAATTCAATAGCACCGTATGGGACCCTAAACCAAGTCGAATGCGACTGGTTTGGTCAAAATCGGTTCAGCCAGTGCTGAGAAAACTGCGTGACATTATTGGTCACATACACACACACATACACACACACATACCCACACACATACCCACACACATACACACACACATACACACACATACACACACACATACACACAGACATTTGTTCAGTTTTCGATTCTGAGTCGATATGTATACATCAAGGTGGGTTTTCGAGCTTTTAATTAAAAGTTCAATTTTAGAGCAGGATTATAGCCTTACCTCAGTGAGGAAGGCAAAACGTTGGTTGTCGTTGATCATGGCCGTTCATCGTCACCTGCGACCAGACTCGAACGAAGAAACAAAGAGAAACGCAAAAAATAACTTTTTCAAAACTATTTTTTCGAAAAATCACGATAACTTGTGATGATTACAAGCAAATTTCTTATGTTAATGGGTAATTTTCCGCCAACTCACACAGCAGTTGCCCCAACCTCTTTTCGATTTGCTTGATTTTTTTTCCTAAGGGGTAACTTTTGTCCCTGATCACGAATCCGAGGTCCGTTTTTTGATATCTCGTGACGGAGGAGCGGTGCGACTCCTTCCATTTTTGAAAATGCGAAAAAAGAGGTGTTTTTCAATTATTTGCAGCCTGAAACGGTGATGAGATATAAATTTGGTGTAAAAGGGACTGTTACAACAAAAATTAATAAAAAAAATTAAAATAAAATTAGACGCCCGATTTGATGGCGTACTCAGATTTCTGAAAAAACGTATTTTTCATCGAAAAAAACACTAAAAATGTTTCAAAAACTCAGCCATTTTCCGTTACACGACTGTAAAAAAATTTGAACATGTCATTTTAAGGAAAATTTAATGTACTTTTCGAATCTACATTGACTCAGAAGGGTCATGTTTTCATTTAGAACAAAATTTTTCATTTTAAAATTTCGTGTTTTTTTCTAACTTTGCAAGGTTATTTTTGAGAGTGTAATAATGTTCTACAAAGTTGTAGAGCAGAAAATCACAAAATTTTTGATATATAAACATAAGGGGTTTATAAACATCGCGAGTTATCGCGATTTAAAGAAAAAAAGTTTTGGAATTATTGGTGAAGTACTTTTTTATTGGAAATTGATTTAGCTTTCAACAATTATTCGGGAAGCATTTTCGTTTTTTTTTCAAAACTATATTATCTGAATGTGTAAATCTGGTAAATCTTAATAAAGATTCAGATTAAGGCCATGTTTGTTTAAGAAAAACATTCAAATCTTGATTCAGAATGTTTCAATCAAAAAAAGTTTTCTTTGTGTTGTTTGCAGATCGTCAGCTGTGTGCTATGCAGGGTTGCGAATGAGCGAGCGCTCACGGAAAGCTTGCTCGCTCCAGCTGGAGCGTGAGTTTTTATCAGGTAGCTCGTGCTCGCTCACGCTCACCGGAGCGTTTTGCGCTCACGTGAGCCGGTGAGCCAAAGTAGGTAGTTGTTTTTTACTGTTGAAGCATCTGCCTGTTTGAAACGAAGTTTCTAGAACTATCTCAGCACAGGCAGCAAAAACAAACAAGAAAGTGGTCGAACAAACAAAAGTAGGCAATGAAACGGATTTGATCAGTGAACCGAAATTTAAGTTCTTTTTTAAATCTAGACATTTTTCGAACAAGGAACAAAAAACTAAATTCATAATGTAAACATTCATTTACGTGAAGAGATGCACTGTTTGTTCACAAATCAAATCCATATTGGACCATATTGTATTGTTGTTATGTACAAACATATTGACAATTTATGTATATTTTATTTATTTTTAAATAATCTTTTAAACAGTTACAATCATCCATGTTCAAAAAATTATATATAACTTGTAATTGAATATTTTCAGAGGTTTGGTTGCGAAAGTGTAGAATAAAATCCACTTGTTGGAAGAAGAGCCAACCTTTTCGTGGTGAAAAATATTGACAATTTATTTGATTTGAGTCAATAGGAAAATTTCAACCCTTAGGAATTTTGAGGCAAATATTTAAAAATAGAACTGTTTCAAAAATGTTACCCTTTTTTCTAAAATGTTTGCCAAATAAAGACTAACCTTATAAAAATGATTAGCCGTTTCTAATCACTGAAAGATTTAATAAACGGAATAACTTTTTTTTAATGGTAGCTCATTCTGACCCGCAATCTGGAAATGTAGTCAAAACACTGATTAGGTACATAAAAACAGTTTAATTTTATATTTTAATCGACCAAGCATTTAACCTTGAATCGAACTTACCAAAGCATAAATCCTCTTGAATCCATTCATTGTTTTGTAAGTTTTTCTAAGGTTTCAAAAAAAAAAAACAAATTATTCGCTCTACAGCATTGCCTTGGCGTTCTCGATTACGAGATTCCTACTCCTACTCTAAGGTTAACAGGCCCTTTATTTAGGCGTCTATACCCCTCCGCCCCTCTCTGCTACAATAAGGCCTTTAAATTCTAAAATATTTATTCATTCGACTGTATGTCTAAAAAAATATTTGACCCTTGCGAATCCAACCTTTTATTTAAAAACATGATTGATGAAAATAAGCTATTCCAATTCATATATCATAAAATTTGTTCACATACTCATATTTCCACAGCCCTACTGCACCTTACGCAAAAAATCCATCTAGAATTTAAAAAAAAACTTTCTCAAAAACGTTAAATGTTTAGCGACACGTCCAAAATGAGCGCTCCGTGAGCGAAATATGAGCGCGAGCGCGAGCGTGGAGCAAACGCGAGCTGAAAAAATCGGAGCAAACGTGAGCGCGGGCAAATGTGAGCTAGCTCGCGCAGCGCTCCTCCTCACGAATGAGCGAAAAGTGAGCGCTCATGAGCGCGTGAGCGCGTGAGAAACGCAACACTGCTATGGCTACATCCATAAAGTACGTCACGCTAAAATCGGCCAAAATTCCCCCCCCCCCTCCCCCCTTTGTCACGCTTTTCCAATACTTATAACATGCAATGTCACACTTGCTCAGACCCCCCTCCCCCCTAGAGCGTGACATACTTTATGGATGTCGCCTATCTTGTGACAAAGACCATTTTGGTCGAAAATGATTTAATGATGACATTTTGCTATACTTAACAAATACTACAAGATGCTTTAACCCGATTTTGGAAACTCACTTCCGTTTCCCGGATACCGACATAGACATAGTGACATAGACCAATTTATCATCAAAATGATTTTGCACACTTGTGACACGTCATACATGTTGTTGGAAATTGTGGAAAAAAAAATCTTGTTTTTCACAAATTTATGTACACACATACTTTCTAAAGGCAAAGCAACCTTTTGTTTTTGAAAACATACTGATTAAGTCGGTTAATTTATTGATTTAAGCCAATTTTAGTTTGTATGGGAATTCTGTGCACACTTGTGACACGTAGTACAATTTTACTTTCGAAACACACTTGTGTCACGTGCTTTTCAGATTTTTGTTTACATTATTAACTGTATCTTTTAACTGGTGTAATCAAATTAGTTGAAACTTGGAGCGTTTGTTAAGCGATAGTATACGAACCGATTCCTTCAAAAATTTTGGCTCTATCATTCATAATTTTGAAATTATTTACCAACAAACTTTAAAAAAACGATTTTCTCGAAATGAACTTAACGGTCGTTGTCACAAGATAGCACACAACTGACGATATAGTGATTATTTTTTAAACATTTTACTATTTCAGGACCCTGAATTCAGAACCATCATTGGCAGTCATTGCCCCAAAAGTGAAAGACACCACCTACCACCTTAATTGTGAAACAATCCACTGGAAATACACGCTAATTCATGAATAATCTTCTTTGAAAATTAGCATTCGGGTAAAATGCCATTTTGTAATTTACAATAAAATTTGAACATTTGTTTTAAACTTGGGATATCTTTTTAAGAGAACACATGAACGTCAACGGCCTATATAAATATCCATCATTTGGTTTCCATTTTCTAAAGAAGTGCAGCTAACAAGGGATCCTTAAAACCAATAGAAAACCTCAACACTACTTGATGAATGTTCCCACGTTGCAGTTGCAATCCATCAACTCTTACGTTTCCTTGTGGGGTTAGAAAGCTTACCTGAAACGGAAAGAAGAGGACAAAATCCAAGGATTAGTAAACATGCCATAAACCGCTTACCACAATGTTGAAATCCGAGTGGCACACTTGTCCACTTGTTCCGTCCAGTCAACGGAAGCATAAAATTTATCTTTTTTTTCTCTCGTTTTGTTCGTCATCCACTTGGGAATTTGCTGCTTCCGAAATTTTCTCTGGTCGTCAAAGATGTTTGTTGGTCGTCGCAAAAGGAAAAGCAAACAATAAAAATCATCATCATCATTTTCCGCCCCATATGACAATTGGAATGTTTATGATGGGAGAAAATATGTGCTGTGGTATCCTACCCTAGTTATCCTTAGAATCAAGAACTGATAGAAGACGTCAGATGAAAAAAATCAACTCTCTCCAGCAGGTGGTCAACCATAGCCAAAGTCATTTGTAACTCTGGGCAGTTCTCTAGAAAGTCTTAATTTGGAGTTTATTTTATCAGTTTGAAATTAAGATTGAAATTTTTATAATTTTGATAATAGAAAAAAAAAAATGAAATTAATCAAATATTATGATTTGACTTGCACAACTCTAGAGAATTGATCTGCTGTGCTATCGAAGCAATAAAATCACTTTTTGTGGTTCCGGTGCCCAGCAAGATGTGGACATCCGATGATGGCCGTTAAGGATGACCCCTTTGCACCACCCTCCCAACCATCTGCCACATGTCGACCATTTCCGGTTGGCAATTTTCTTCGCTTCTTCTTCCAAGGCAAGGACTCGTTATCGTCATTTGTTGCCCCGAAGACGAAAAAAAAGATGAAATAATAATAGAGTTTCGAGAATGTGGTGGCAAGCCACAAACACGTGATCAGAGCGGAGCTCTTCTTTGCTGTTTGTTGATTTGAAACATTTTTTCCACCCGGAAAATTTGCGGGGGAAAAGGGCTGTTTGTGCTGAGCCCAACCGGAGGGTGTTGATGTGATTCAAATTTATCTCCAACGCTCCTAATGCCCTTCCGGTTGGCACATATTCCACTTCACCAGCATGGCAGTAAATAATGCGAAAAAGAGGGCAAACTCTGCTTTCACTTGAAACCCACCCCCAAGCTGAAGATATCCAGACGTTCTGGTGAAAGAAAAAATCAGTGGAGAAAATTTCCGGTTCTGCCTTTGTCAAGGTTCCAGGGTCTGGTTGCTGTCACCCTTGGTCCTTAGCCGGGTGACGACTGTTTGTGCAAATATTTACTTCTTTTTTGCGTCGTCGCTCTCACCTTGGAATCCTCGCCTTCTGCCGGGCCCCCTAGAAATCCTGCCGGCATCAGAAGGGTGTCACATTAAATTCGCATTTAGCGGGAATGTCAATGAAATGGGCTGCCGTCAAACACACGTACACGCTGTGAGAAGAATATACTTACAAGATGAATTCGAGGTTGCCAACAAATTTAAATTTGTCACATAAAAGATAATAGTAATGCAATTTCATATATAATTTTGATACAAGTAAAAATATAATAATAAATACTTAAATTGAACTTCTCCAGCTCACCAAAGAGAGATAAGTTTAAATACGATCAAGTTTCCGCACTAGATTTCATAATTAAAATTAAAAAAAAACTGTACAATTCGTTCTCGTTAGTAGTAGTAAACTCTCTCCCCATTTCGAACAAATCAGCTGTTGAAAGGTAGTCCATATCTCAGCTCAGGATATGTACCAATGTAATTGTTAAAGAAACATAATAAAATGAACTGAAATAAAATGCAGTGCACACCTGTCCAGTTGTTTAGCCATCAATAGTTTTCAATATTTCTAAGTACTGACGATTTTTTTTTATTGCGAAAAATGTTTTTGCTGTGCTGTACATCGGAATTTTATAAAAGTTTAAAATATTTTAAACAAGCCTAAACATGCTACATATGATTACCAATGCAGAACAATTTCCTGACATTCTCGATCGACGAAACGGCCTAATTTTATATACAAAAAAAAAAACAGAATGGAAAATTAATACCTTTCAACACCAGTGCTTAAAAGTTCTTTTTTTCAGCACTAAAATGGGTACCATTCCCAAGTAACATATTTTCCAGGAGTTCTACAAAAGCTCTTCAAAATAGCTACAGCATAGCAGTTTGGACCGCGGTAGGATAAAATTCTCTTCAAAACTTCTGCAGGAGTTTGGAAGAGTACTTGAAGAGAATTTCATCCTACCGCGGTCCAAACTGCTATGCTGTAGCTATCTTGAAGAGCTCTTGTAGAACTCCTGGGAAATAATGTTACTTGGGTTTCTCAACATTTACAAATAGAGTTTTTCTAATTTCATACCTTAGACCAAATTATTGAATTATCGAAATAATTACAATGTTTTTTTTAAAGGTCCTATAAATTATTGTGTTTCATATGTTTAAAGTACCTATTAAAACAAAAACTCTATATTTTTATTGACGACACTAGATAATTTCGCAAAACATCTTATTTTAACATTGCGACTCGGACCAATAGTTTCCAAAATAACTTTAATTTTTTTCAATTTTGTCGATCAAAATACGATTTTTGGATATTTAAGTAACGTAAACCGGGGTGACTTTGATAGGATTTCAATTTGTTTTTGGAATATTTTCTAACAGGTAAGGTTATTCTCAAGATTATTATTTTTAAAACACGTACTGGGGTAGGCCCAAAGTCCATGCATTATTTTAGAAAAAAAGTTTTTCCAATAGTGTTTAGAAACATAGTTACGTTAAAAATTCTTATCGTAAACTGGGGTCAATCGGGACACATGGGGCGAATTGGGACAGCAGTTTCAACCATGTTCGAGCACAATATTTTGATTTTTCTGGTTGGTTTCGGTTAGAGCAGATTTAGGCGAACAAAATGTATACAAACATTTCCAAATTTAAAAGCTTTAAATGCTCTAAAAACTGCTGTCCCTATTCAGAGTGTAGTCCCGATTCACCCCAGATTACGGTAGTTTAAATACCGGGGTGAAGTTCAAACTTTATTTGTACGTTAAATGTACCATCACTGAAGTAGCTGAGATAGTTTTTAACAAAAAATACAATGTTTTTATTTAGTTAACAAAGTTTACAAGCTTTTTAACATATACATATAAATTATAGGTAAAATTGTTTAAAAAGACGGAATTTGGTGTGAAATTTGTTAAAACTGGTTTTGCTATAAAATTATTGATTTATGTTGTGTTTTATATTGAATTTGAAGCATGAATCAAAAGTTTTCACATTTTACATGAAATTGGTTGAACTGAAATTGCCTATAAATTTGGAAAAAAAATTTCAATTGTGTTTCAAAAACACATATTATTTATTATTTAAAAACTTATTTACCCTTCAAATTGTATTCATTGAGAAAATCATGACACTTTAAGAAGATTAAAATAATTACTTTCGTCAACATTTTCTTAACTATAGTTAACTAATCTTTAAACTTTTCAAAATTTTATGAAAAGTTCTTTTTGAAGTACTTTGAACACTTCTCTACCACGGTCAGTCTGATTCTAAACAATTCCGTACGTATTTCAATTGAACTCTTCATTTTGCGGAAAAATCGCAAACTTATCAAAGTCACCCCGTTTTACGGTACGCCGTTTAATTTTACCTTATTTTTTGAAATATGAAATTCAAAATTGCTTTGAATTGTTCATCCGCATGTCCTTTAAATGATTTTTTTCTGAGAAACCATGAAAATTTTGATTTGAAATTTTGAATTTTTAAATTGAAAATATCAAATAAGTATCGGAGGACGCGACGTATCGCAAACTAATCAAAAATGTAAAAAAAAAACAAAAATGTATTCATTCGATAATTGAAGCAGTGAAAATTTAATAAGAGTAACACATCGACTTCTTACCACTCTTAGACCACCAAGCATCAGAGGTTTCTAGTTCGATTTCCGAAGAAAAAACTCATTTTTTTTTTGTTTTTGCTCACACGGATGAACTTTGGTTAGAAAATGCACTCTAGAGCATTTATCTCGAGTCGAGCCTTCTCGAGCACTTTTTTCTGTGCCCAAAAATGGTATTAAGATTCTCTCGGCTCGAGGCCATTATTATCTCGGACGATTGCCGCTCAGAATTGACTATTTTTCCATAAAACATTTAAAATTTTGTATTCAGCATGATTTTTGTTCCAAACCCCCTCTCCCCCGCAAAATACCACGTGGATTATGGATGAGCCTATTTGGATGAAACGGAAAAAAGTATGTTTGGCTAGTTTTAGTTCAGATCGGCCTTAATTCTTATAAACTACTCTTCTAAATGGACTTCGAATAAAAAAAATCGATTCGAATTCGATCCATTTACAGAATCTTCTCTGCTGCATACACATCGCAGTAGGGCTTACCGCTTTCTAGATTTTCTAGAAACTCTTTATTATTAATGTCGATTTAGCGTCGGATTATGGGAAACATTTTTTTCGAAATCTGGCAACACTTCCGCTTAAAATTTGACAAAAAAAGCCTTCTTCTATTGCTCAAGGTGAAGGTTCCCAACTCTTGAACCGCTCAGCATCACAACCGTTTTTTATTCCATTCGTCTCCTCGTCACCCGTAATGCCATCCGAAGTGAAATATTTACTTCCAAAGCGCCGGTGAAGTCCGTGCTTGAGTAAGGATTTTAAGGCTAAAGAAACGGTGCCATCTTATGCAAATAAGCACCGCCGGATCTACAAGTAAATAACGTGCGGCTGATGGAAGTGTATCTTCTCTTCTTTTACGACTCCCTGGTTTAACTTGGCTCAAATTTATCGGCCGGAATGGTTAATGTTTGTGGCGAGGAAGGATTTATTCCGCCGCGGCAAACCGCGAAACGAATCGAGATCGAGCTTAACCGGGGATTGCTGGATTCGGTATGCGAAATTGATTTCCGTCTTTGGATCGATTGATAAGAAGAAAGAAGGAGGATGTAAGGTGGGAGAGGGGTTTGTCTACACTTTTTTTTGGGAAATGTCGTTCCACATTGTTGATGCCCTGTTTGATACGATTTCGTTGAGTAGATCCGTCAGGATGGGTTTAGTCTCTGTACTTTGCCGAGAACGTGACACATCGTTGATTTTAAACTGTACGGTCACATGCAGTATTGAACATGAGCCTTTTTTGAACATCATCAACCTAATAAAAACTTATATTTGGGAATAAAGACACAGCCAAATTCAGAAAATTGTAAAAAAATAACTGCCGCAAGATAGCACGTCACCGACAACATGTTTGCATGCGATGTTTATGCTGGAGATTGGATTTTCTCGACATGCTCCGTCGTTAGAATATTAAGGTAGAGAGATGATGGAAAATGGAAAATTTCCCATTCAACGGGACACATTTTCCGCATTACATTTAAATTTTGGGATAATATTCCGAGAGAAAAATAAAACAAAAAAGAGGGATTCAAACAAAACGATTTTCTCGCAGCTCTATGAATGATTAAAAAAGTTAAATTGCAGTAATTGAATATAACCAATCATACGAAAATCCAACGCTTGGCCACAGCCGGAAAATTCCAACCCTTTCTCTCCCAAGGGGGAAACCCCCATCTGCATATTGCATCGTTGGCAAGCCACACGTCCCAGTCCAGAATCTCTCTACCGACGCGTGTGATATAAAACAGCATTACGAGTGTGCGTTTTTTTCAGGACGTCACAAAAAATGAACACGAATCGTTTTGCAGCTCTGAAGGGGCGCAAAAAAACCTGTCGAAAAAAAATAAACAATCAGCGTGCAAACAATCGAACGCAAAAATCGCAGCAATTTATTAATCCCAATCATACAGATCATGGTTTGTGAAATGCTGATGGTGCAAGTGCACTTTTCTGTCCGGGAATCGGATTCCCCGTCATATTTTTTGCTCAACTGTGCTGAAATCCGGAAAAAAAACAGACCATGGTTGGTTCTGAGTCCCGTGGTGCGTCCTGCTCTCTGGTAGATTTGCTTGCTCGCAAAATGACGGCATCAAATCGAATTTATTGATTAACACGAGTCCACACTCGTCCACACTCAGTGATAAAAAGTTACTTAAGGTCAACTCGAAGATTGTTGGAATAATCTTTTTGATAAGTTCTGTAATAAATTTAAAAGACAAACATTTATGTGACTGCCACTCTACCTTAAAAATTGAGATGACCATCGGAAAAGTCAATCCCTTTCCCTCGACAACGGATTACAAACTTGTGGTTCATGATGGTTGGTTATGCACTGTGATATGTGACTTACTTTTGTAGGCGTACGTGCTCGAGCGAGATTTGGTGTCATGCAATGGGTAGTATTGATATATTTTTTTTTATTCAAAAATTATTTTTATTAGGTGGGTAATTCTCCGCCAACTCACACAGCAGTTGCCCCGACCCCTCTTCGATTTGCGTGAAACTTTGTCCTAAGGGGTAACTTTTGTCCCTGATCACGAATCCGAGGTCCGTTTTTTGATATCTCGTGACGGAGGGGCGGTACGACCCCTTCCATTTTTGCACATGCGAAAAAAGAGGTGTTTTTCAATAATTTGCAGCCTGAAACGGTGATGAGATAGAAATTTGGTGTCAAAGGGACTTTTATGTAAAATTAGACGCCCGATTTGATGGCGTAATCAGAATTCCGAAAAAACGTATTTTTCATCGAAAAAAACACTAAAAAAGTTTTAAAAATTCTCCCATTTTCCGTTACTCGACTGTAAAAAATTTTGGAACATGTCATTTTATGGGAAATTTAATGTACTTTTCGAATCTACATGGTCCCAGAAGGGTCATTTTTTCATTTAGAACAAAATTTTTCATTTTAAAATTTCGTGTTTTTTCTAACTTTGCAGGGTTATTTTTTAGAGTGTAACAATGTTCTACAAAGTTGTAGAGCAGACAATTACAAAATTTTTGATATATATACATAAGGGGTTTGCTTATAAACATCACAAGTTATCACGATTTTACGAAAAAAAGTTTTAAAAAAGTTGGTCGTCATCGATCATGGCCGTTCATGGTCACCCGCGACAGACACGGACGACGAAACAAAGAGAAACGCAAAAAGTAACTTTTTCAAAACTTTTTTTCGTAAAATCGCGATAACTTGTGATGTTTATAAGCAAACCCCTAATGTCTATATATCAAAATTTTTGTAATTGTCTGCTCTACAACTTTGTAGAACATTGTTACACTCTAAAAAATAACCCTGCAAAGTTAGAAAAAACACGAAATTTTAAAATGAAAAATTTTGTTCTAAATGAAAAAATGACCCTTCTGGGACAATGCAGATTCGAAAAGTACATTAAATTTCCCATAAAATGACATGTTCCAAAATTTTTTACAGTCGAGTAACGGAAAATGGGAGAATTTTTTAAACTTTTTTAGTGTTTTTTTCGATGAAAAATACGTTTTTTCGGAATTCTGAGTACGCCATCAAATCGGGCGTCTAATTTTACATAAAAGTCCCTTTGACACCAAATTTCTATCTCATCACCGTTTCAGGCTGCAAATTATTGAAAAACACCTCTTTTTTCGCATGTTCAAAAATGGAAGGGGTCGTACCGCCCCTCCGTCACGAGATATCAAAAAACGGACCTCGGATTCGTGATCAGGGACAAAAGTTACCCCTTAGGACAAAGTTTCACGCAAATCGAAGAGGGGTCGGGGCAACTTTTCCCGATTTCGTGTGAGTTGGTAGAGAATTACCCAGGTTCTTTTAGGTACTGCGACCAGGTTAGGACCGAGGATCGGTTTAAAAACAAATATAAAATAATAACAAAAATAACTCCTTATAATCCGTACTTGGAGATCATGTAACTGACGAGCGTTACTTGGTCCAAGCGGGTCTTGCAGGTCTTGAACCTGCCGATGTACTCGGAGAAAATGCTCCACAACTCAGCCGATCTGTAGAGCACCTCCCCGGCTTCCTCTTCCGTGGCTCCACCGCCTCGGGAGCCACCTTGGCTGCTTCCTGCGGGCCGAGGGCGATCCTTCGCTTTTCCGTCCGGAATTGCGCCCGGCAGCGGAGGGAACTCCGCCGGCGTGAACGCCGGAACTGCTGGACTCTGCTTCTCCGCCTTCCTCTCCTTTTCTCTTGATGGCATGCACCTCCACAGCTTCCAGGTTGTGCGATTCCTTGAGTTTCTTCTTGACAAATTCAGGTGAAGCCGGTGGAAGTCCCCTGATGACGACACGGAGTTGCCGCTCGCTTCGTTTCTTGTGGGTATAGAACTCCACTTTGTTCGCGATGGGCCCGCGCGGTTTCAAAACGCTCCTCGGAGATACACAGCAATTTGATCCCAAACGGAGTCAGCTTGTAACTTGGTTGTGCACGACAACATTACACTCCTCAGCTTGCCGAAGCTCGTATTCTTTACCACCAGAGGAGGTGGTTTCTTGGCCACTGGAACCTGTAGGACGCTTCCTTTCCCGGCTGGGTTACCTTTGTTATTGTTGTTGTTGTTGTTCTCCACCAGCGGGCTGAACTTGTTGTTGATGAGGAGCTGTTCCTCGTTGCCATTTTCGATGTCGGCTCCGTCGTCATTTGTTTTCTTCCGCTTCCGCGTTCCGACAACGGGAAGAAAATCGTCGTCGGAGGAATCTTCCACCTCCATCCACAAGCACTTTCGGCGCAGCAACAACAGAGGAAAAACGCGTCCACCACGATGAGCACTAGACAGAACACTAGAAAGTTTTAAAAACTCTGCCGTTTTCCGTTACTTGACTGTTTTTTCTCACCTCCGTGTACGCACGAGAGCAAGCAGCAGTCAAGTGCTCAGTGCTCCATCGATTATTCGAATTTTTTCGACGTAATTGATTGTGAATATCCGCGAGTTTGCTTCTCCAGCATGCCAAAGGCCGGCCGTGGTCGTGGCAGTTCGAGTGCGGCCTCGAAAAACCCGCGAAGTTCGTCTACCGGCCGTGTGCAAAAAGGTAAACAAACCAACGCCGTGTCAGCCGCCATCGCGCAGAGGAGCGTGAGCGCAGATGGAATCGACAAAAAGTTACTACATCCCGGATATGTTCCGAGATCCCCAGTGCGAACCCGTTCCGGTACTTCCGGTGCCACGACCAGTGGCACATCAACATCCGTCAACATACCCATCAGGAACGAGTTCCAGATGCTGAGCGACGACGAAGAAAACAACAACAACAACAACTCCGAGAATAGCAGCGCTACCGACGACGACGATGGTCGTGCACGGAAGAAAGTGTCGACGACTGAAAAGAACAATTCTCGGACGGAACGAAGACCACCACCAATTTTTGTTTTGGACACGTTGGCGGACGATGTTGACGAGTTGCTGGAAGGCCTCGGATATTGTCTGAAAATCGGTAAATCGGCAGTGCAAGTGATCACACTGAATAAAAAGAATTTTGACCTGGTGTTTGAAGATTTGAAGCGTAGCAACTTCAACTTCTACACATTCAACCCCGAGAAGCCCCCTGTTAAGGTCGTCTTACAGGGTTACCAAGACCGTCCAGTTTCCGACTTGAAGAAGCACCTTTCGGACGCCGGAATAAAACCACGGGAGATAAAAGTGCTCTCGCGCAAGACAACGGTAACAGGTACTCACACACTATTGTACTTCGACCGAGGCACCGTCAAGATCCAAGACCTGCGGCGGACTAAGACGTTGGACGGTTTTTGGGTAAACTGGCGGTTTTACACGAAGAACCCGACGGACGTAGCGCAATGCCACCGTTGCCAGAAATTTGGCCACGGCTCGCGGAACTGCAACCTCCGGCCCCGCTTCGTGAAGTGCGGTGAGTCACACCTCTCGGAGGCGTGCGCACTGTCACAAAAGGCGGACTTGGGGGACAAGGCAGAACAAACCAAGCCGCGCGTAAAGTGCGCGAACTGTGACGGCAACCATACCAGCAATTACCGCGGTTGCGTCGCCTGCAAGGCCTACCTCGAGGAGTTGGAAAAGAGGAAGAAGAAAGCAGCAGCATCCCACCCTCCTCAGCGAAGTACGAGCGCAGCCGTTCCTGCAGCTGAATAGCTTACGGTTCCAGCGGAAAACTCAGCGTTCCCTCCTGGTTGGGGGCGTTCGTTCACCAGCGTGGTCGCTGCCGGTAGCGGCAGTATGGCCCAGCAAGAAGTCACCGGGGAAGATCGCGAAAAGGGCGGGAAAAGAGCGAGGAAGGCACTTACCACATAGGTGGATTAAGTTAATTTTTTTTTAAAACGCGATAACTTGTGATGTTTTTAAGCAAACTCCTTATGTTTATATATCAAAATTTTGCAATTGTCTGCTCTACAACTTTGTAGAACATTGTTACACTCTTAAAAATAACTTTGCAAAGTTAGAAAAAACACGAAATTTACAAATCAAAAATTTTGCTATAATTAAAAAAAAAATTGTATGTATCAAAAAACGGACCTCGGATTCGTGATCTGGGACACAAGTTATCCTTAAGGACAAAGTTTCACGCATATCGAAGAGGGGTCGGTGCAACTGCTGTGTGAGTTGGCGGAGGTAGCCAAAGTAGATAAATTTATTAACCTTCAAAAATGTTGGAATTTGCTTAATAACACAAATTCAGGCTTTAGAAAATATAGAAATGTATGTAAATATTTGAAAGTTGCACATTATTAAAAAAATATAATCAGGATCTTCAGCAACTGAAAAATTTAAGTGTGAACCTGAATTTGACTTTTAATCAAAATTTCCCTCCAAATCAAATAACCATCATGGAAGTCATGCCTATTGCCCAATGAAAACTGTCGTTCACTTAACCGTTAGGAGGAGATTTAATCAAAATTCAAACTCTTTTGTGCGTCCTTTGAGACGAAATCGAATTCGGTTATGACAGTACCCATTCCGAGATTCACGTACTCGGTCCTAATCGATGACGATGGTGTCGTGTCCTTCCTAGGGGCAAACCGTGCCGCTCGTTTGTGGTGGTGTCTAAACGACCCGGAATTTATGACCATTCAAAGTGGCCGTGATAGAATGCTGCTGCTCCAAGTTCATTGCTGCACACAAAATATTGACTATGATGGGTGGCCGACCATGGTCTGGACGGATTGGTATTCAGGTCTGCGTCCGTATAACAAAAAAAAAGCACCCATCATGGACAAGCCCATTTCGGTTGGGACGTCGAGCTTCGTCCTCGCACAGGAACAGGAAATGTCCAGGTTTCACACAGGAGGAAACCCTGGGATGGCTTTTACCGAACGATTACGTCGTTAATAAATATCTGAGTCTGTGTGTGTACATGCCCTTTGTTGAGTGTCTGCCCGGAAGAACCACCTTGGCCGGACACATGCCATTGTCGGGAGGGCCATCGGAACAATCTTTGTGTTTATGGGCACTCTGGCCTCCCAAATCGGATGTTGTCGCATCGATTTCCAAATGCCACCACCACTCTTCCCTTGTCCCTGGGACCCCCTGGACTACGGGAGAGGGATAATGGCCAGCCAGTCCCGGGGAAGCGTCAGGCCACAAAAAGCAATTCAAGTGCAAATGCTGTCCAATTCAGGCCATTTCCTCATCCTCGTGTCCTGGAGCCAGAGACCCGGAAAATGGGGCCATTCCGAGCGTGCTGCCAGCCTATTTTATGCCGGTGATTAGAGATCGATCTGCCATTGATTATCGGAATGCTGGGTGAACATAATAGGGCTGTGCTATGCTACGTTGCTGCTGTTTGCTCTGTTTTGTGTTCATGTTGAGGTAGCTGCAGTCAAAACTATTATCGCATATAAATTGTTGTTTGTGGGCACACGTTTCGAGCATACTAAAAGGCACTGAGGTGCACACATACACAGACACGTACAAAAGTCCGCAGTATTTTACCATTGACAGCATCATCATCATTATCATCAGTTACTATCAAACAACAGACAGGAATCGACAGTGGTTGTTGTGAGCTTGTGCGATAAGTATATAAAAAAAAAATAACTTAACAAACTGCTGACAATCTTGTGTTTATTTTCTATTTTTTCATAAATAGTCCTTTTAATCAATTTTATTTTTCGGTTTTTGACTTTTTTGAAACTATTTTAATCAAGGATCACTTCAGAACACCCAAAATTGAATGGAAGGTATGCCATGATGTATTTCGAAAAAAGAGAAAAGATTGGAGAATGTTTCTGAGTGTTCACCTAGAGCGTCCAATTTCCCGTCCCGGGAAAAAATTTCCCGGGAATTTCCGGGATTTCCCGAAAAAATATAATTCCCGAATTTTAAGCAAAAGTACACATTTTCTTTACTTTTTGGAACCATTTTTTTAGATGCTCAGAGAAAAATAAATGAAGATGATTCTGTTCAATTGAATTTATTGTAGAGCTCATATACAATTAACCAGACTTTGATATCGAAAAACGAAGTTGACTTTATAGCTGTCGGCCACCATTGCTAGTACCAACCACTAGTGTCTTCCTTTTATCTACAAGGACTTCGCCGCCCTGGGCTCCTAAGTGTATGAAAGTATGGCACGGAGCGACGGCGCCGAATACCCATATTTACACAAAGAATTTTAGAGCGCCCGCCGCGGGATTCGAACCGTCGACCTCTGGATAGTGAGTCCAGTGCACGGTCCGATTGATCCACACGGGCGGGAACGGGATATCGGATAATATTAATTTTTGAAGCTACGGGAAAATTAAGTAAGCTTTTTCAAGAATATTTGGAGTTATTTCATTTAAAATTATATTAAATTGAGAATTTTTACGTTTTTGTTTACCATGATCTATTAAGCTGAAAATCAAATTGGTATCTTAACATTTTTAAAATAGTTTTGTGCAAGAAGAATTATTTCAATTCGTTAAATACCTGGTATACAAGAAATTACAATATGTAGTAAAAGATAAATAGAGCACTGGGGTAACAATGGGTGTAAGAAGGTTAAATATCAAAACATGTAAGACTGATTGTGACTTGATGTTAATTCCAAATGTTTTAAAACATTGAGTTGTTTGAAGTAAAACAAACAAGAGAAGTTTGATTTTTGCTTTGCCATTTTGTCCATGAACTGAAACAATTATGACTTTTTTTTAAGTTATTTGTCATGAAAAACATAATTTCTGCATGTTTTTTTTTCAACTTTTTGTATCAAACCATTCTTATTCTTTTACTGGTCACAGAGGCAAGAAAATAATTTGTATGATTGTGGAGTATGGATTCATTTTAGGGGAAATTCTCGTAGGTTTCGCATGTTAAGCACTCGCTCCTAACTCCATCCAATTTGCTATTTTTTTCTATTTAAACAACTAATATTGCAAAACTTTTGAAAGTAACTTGCTTGCTCACTTCTTATTGAGCTGTTTATCACTCGATTTCAGTTAAAAACGCATTTAATTAGCTTTAATTGAACGTCAAAGTGCTGACCTGCCAACATAAGAGGTACGACGGAATTAGATGCTGTTCCATTACTCACTGTCTAATTACCTTGCTAAAAAAAATGATTATTTTTTGATTTATTGTACTATTGGAGCTTATAAAATAAGAAAAAAATAACATTTTCTTGCAGTTTTATGTTTTTTTTTTTTACATGTAGTTAAGCTGTTAATTGATTTTGACACTTGTTTTAGCCTTTCAGTCGCTGCTATAAACAATTTAGGTGCAGCAGAACCCAGATCAAAATAATTTTCAATAAATTTAAATTTCCCGGGAATTCCCGGGAAATCGGTTGAAAATTTCCCGTTTCCCGGGAAATTTGTAACCCCGGGAAATTGGACGCTCTAGTTTCACCTGGATTGGAACACAGTTTCCAGAGAAGATTTCCTCACTTAAACTTTCATTTCTTTTCTTATTTCGACGTTAATGGGCGTATTTACAGATCACTTGGTTTTCACAATTTTGAAAGAGTATTATTGTTTTATTACTGTCTTTTCACAATCAAATCGATGGTTTGGCTTTGTTATTTTTATTGAACATATAATGAATATTGACTTTTAAGACTTATTTTATGAACCCTTTAAAAAATGGCTCAATCCAAGAAGAGTGGATCAAAAATATCAATAATTCTTTGTTCCTTAATTTTAAAGACTAAAAGATTATTTTGGATCACTAGGGAAAAGAATAATCGCAAAAATCTAGCTCTAGAACTTTTTGATTCACATTTAAAATAAGGATTTGAAAAATTTAATATTAATGTTTATAAAAGGTTTTGACTAAATGTTCAGTATAACTAAATCTGGACGCGAAATTTGATTCAGCAATAAAAAATCTACTTGTTCAACTCCTTGGGATTCAGAGATACACAAATTTTTAAATTCTGTAGACAGAGTTATTCTGTAGTGCTCTTGCCTTCTTCTGGGACGGTGTTGTAGGGGAGCAATTCTCTACCAAAACCGGAAATGGATTTTATTTGTATTTTTTGATTTGGCTCAAACTTTGTGGGGGCCTTCCCTATGACCAAATAAGCTATTTTGTGTCATTGGTTCACCCATACAAGTCTCCATACAATTTTGGCAGCTGTCCATACAAAAATGATATGTAAATATTCAAACAGCTGTAACTTTTGAGTAAATTTTCTGATCAATTTGGTGTCTTCGGCAAAGTTGTAGGTATTGTTGAGGACTTTTGAGAAAAAAATAGGTACACGGAAAAAAATTGCAGATTTTTTAATCAACTTTTTTTTCACTAAAACTCAATTTCCCAAAATACGTATTTTTTGAATTTCGAGATTTTTTGATATGTTTTAGGGGACAAAAATCCGCAACTTTTGAGCCATAGAGAAACATGGTCAAAAAATTTGACGCCGAGTTATGATTTTTTGAAAAAATAGTGATTTTTGAAAAAAATCGAAGTTTTATGCAAAAACAAGTTTGACATTATTTTTTAATGCAAAATTGAATTTGCAATCGAAAAGTACTTTACAGATTTTTTGAAAAAAACCTCCGTTTTCAAGATATAGCTACCGGAAAATTGATTTTAGCGAAATATTTGCAGTTTTTCAATTTTTGACCATTTCTAAAAATATTTTTTTTGAAAAGTTCAGAAAATTTGCTATAAAATTGTCTAAGAGACATTAAAGATTTGACCTCTGGTTGCTGAGATACAACGGCTTTAAGAAAAAGAAACAGGAAAAATGAAGTTTTTTAAGTTTCACCCATACCACTCACCATTTTCTAATGTCGATATCTCAGCAACTAATGGTCCGATTTTCAATGTTAAAACATGAAACATTCGTAAAATTTTCCGATCTTTTCGAAAAAAATATTTTGATTTTTTTTAAATCAAGACTAACATTTCAAAAGGGCCAAACATTCAATATTACGCCCTTTTGAAATGTTAGTCTTGATTTAAAAAAATCAAAATATTTTTTTCGAAAAGATCGGAAAATTTTACGAATGTTTCATGTTTTAACATTGAAAATCGGACCATTAGTTGCTGAGATATCGTCATTAGAAATGGTGGGTTGTTTTGGTGAGATTTAGAAAACTTCAATTTTCGTGTTTCTTTTTCAACTAACCTCCCTTTTTTCAGTGAACTGCAGGCCTGTTGGGAGGGCGCCGGTATTGACTGTAAAAATAAGAAAATTTTAATGGTTATCAATAAATTATGACTAGTTTCCGTCAATCGTAAAATACACAAAAAAAAAAAATAAAAAAAACCGAAATTTTAGTTGGATTCGTTTCAACTTCGCAATCAAGCCCACTCAAACCCCAAGTATATTGGCCATCAAATTCCTCCTACGACAACAAATCACGAATGATCAACCATCCTACCTCTCACTTTTCAGTCACGTTTTTTTTTTGCATCCAGACTGGCAGCAACAGATTTCTAATGTTAATTCAAAATTCATCAATTTTGTGCTCCCACGTTTGTGACGTCCAGTCAAATCCATCACTCACTCGGGATGGGTGACACTCTCTGCTCCAACTCCAACTATCAGAGTTTTGAAATGAATATTCCGTCAGAT
Source organism: Culex pipiens pallens (assembly GCF_016801865.2). Taxonomy (NCBI): domain Eukaryota; kingdom Metazoa; phylum Arthropoda; class Insecta; order Diptera; family Culicidae; genus Culex; species Culex pipiens. The sequence goes on along the minus strand of NC_068938.1, from coordinate 127,691,980 downwards.
CCTCTGACTCTGACGTTCGCCACCGCGTCAGTTGGGTGACGCGTGAATATCCTTGATGTAGTCCGCTGCTGGCAATTGGACGTGGGCGGAGCAACGCAAAAAAAAATCGGAACAGAGCGGATAAAACTCGGTGCGGTTTGCGATTTTTTTTGCGCCAAAGTGCGTCCCACGTGGTTGGTTTTGACCACGCGATAAAAAATAAAATTTATTATTCAAGCGGTGGAAAAATTAAGCGATTAATCCGTGCTAGAACAATCAAAGGGAAAAAATCTATTCATTGTGTTCTTTGACGTTTCAAACTGATTTCAAACAAATGCAGCACTATTAGAATAATGCGATTTCAGAACCAAGGGATTACGGGAAAAGCTCGCAACAAAATACTACTTTATATTCGGCAAAATATAAATCGATCGTTATTAAAAAGCTATGTAAAACTCAATTTTCCGCCATGTTTGAGTTAATCGCTCGCCCCACAACTCTCCTCCCTCTAAGCTGTCTATTCCCTCAAAATAGGAGTTCCTGGGAACAGTTTATCACCCGGAATGTAAAACTTACACGGTCCGGTGGCCAGCCAGCCAACATCGTCTAGCAGTGTGGAAAGCTTTTAAATATTAATTGAAAAGTTGTACGTCAGTTTGGTCCGGCCATCGGTGATGAAAGCAGATGAGTTTGAAGCGCTTTTTTTGCTGTGGAGGGGGGTTGAGTAGATCGTGCAAAGTCCTGCCCGTCCTGGAGTGTAATTAATTAACATCATGTTGATCTCGAGGAACTTTAAGGGGTCGTTTTTTGTTGCTGCTTGTTTGAGAGCGCTTGTAAAAAGTTGAACTGGTGGAACTTTGCTAGTTGAGGGTTGCAGTTTTTATCTTATTTTTAAGGTATTTAATAAAGTTGTGAGGTTAAGTGGAATTGGCTGTTATTATTTTTATCTATGTTTCGTTTCCTTTCATATGTTAAATCAGATAAAATAATTGTTGTAGTTTGTTTTTTTTTTCACTCTGATAGAAACTTGTACTTGTGGAAACTGATTTGAGCTCGATACAGAAAAATCTTCAATCTAGTTCAAAGAAGAAGAGAAATGTTCTTAAGATAGCTGTTTTTCCCTCTCAATTGCACATTTCTAAACCGTCTATTCCATACCAATCTGGCTGCTGGTCCTGATAGTGAAACCATTTATTTTCACCAAGAACACGAATGGTCGTATTCTGTTGCAGTTGCCAGCAGTCTTCGATCCAGAGGGATTAAGCTCTGCCAGGTGGCAAAAAGCGTTCGATTTTTACTTTAACTTTCGCTCTTAGACAACGAATGGTCATTTGTCTCGATCAGAAGACGTTAGGGATGCAATACGACGGTGTGATCCGGTCATTAGGGAAAATTAGTAGCAATTTGGTATTGAGCATTCGATTGATGGATTAATAAATGTTGTACAGACTTGGAGTAAAACGGCGAACATTCTGAATAAATGAAGCACAATACGGCCGAGGACATAATACTCTCAAAAAAGGGCTGAAACTATCTGAAATGCTCAAGAATTTTTCTCAATATGGGAAACATAAAAATTTCATTAGAGGTTACTCTGATTTAAAGTACCGTAAACCGGGGTGACTTTGATAGGATTTCAATTTGTTTTTAGAATATTTTCCAACAGGTACGGGATTTCTCAAGATTATTATTTTTAAAACTTGTACTGGGGTAGACTGCACAAAGTCCATGCACTATTTCGGAAAATAGTTTTTTTAGTAATGTTGAGAAAATTAGTTACTTTAAAAATTCTTAGTTTTAATTCCGGGGTGACTTTGATAGTCATAGTTTTTTCTTGATAAAATCATATTTAAGATGTTCAAACTTTATTTGTACGCTAAATGTACCATCACTAAAGTAGCTGATATAGTTTTTTAGAAAAAAAACAATGTTTATATTTAGTTAACTAAGTGTATAATCTTTTTAGCAAAATACATATAAATTTAAGGTAAAATTGTTAAAAAGTCAGAATTTTGCCTGAAATTTGTTAAAACTAGTTTTGTTTATAAAATTATCGATTTAGATTGCATTCTATACTGAATTCAAAGCACGAATCACAAGTTTTCACATTTTACATGAAATTTGTTCAACTGAAATTGCCTATAAATTTGGAGATTTTTTTATATTGTGTTTTAAAAACACATATTATTTATTATTTACAAACTTTTTTAACCTTCTCCTAATGGAAAATTGTCGAAAGGATCCGAAAATGCATTCCTAACTTTTTAAACTTGTCAAAATTTTATGCAAAGTTCTTCTTGAGGTACTTTGAACACTTCTCTACCACGGTCAGTATGTTTCTAAACCATTCCTTACGTATTTTAATTGTACTCTTCATTTTGTGGAAAAATCGCAAATCTATCAAAGTCACCCCGGCTATCAAAGTCAACCCGTTTTACGGTAAATCTTGTACACATGTGGATTCACATAAGGGAAATTTCAACATCACCATGCAAAATGTATTTTCAAAATTTAACATCTTTAAAATGTTTACGTTCAAACTACTTTTTACTTAAAATAGAAAATTGTGACATTTCCTTGATTTTAAATAACGCCAAAAAGGCTTCATGAACTCCACTATCGATTTCTTCACCACAAGCAAAAATAAACTTCGCTTCGATTGATTATTTCCAGCTCGCCAATTCTCAGCGCCAACATCGCCGCGGTCAACTTCCTGCGACAAGAAATTTCAATCAACGGGAAAAGGTCCTCCTGGAGGTACCCGCCTTCACCACACAACCGTCACCATTCCGTACAATCTTGTGGTCACGCAGAACGGTTCCATTCCGATTCCGTGTTCAGTTGCATTCGCAGCACGGTCCCGAAATGGAAATCGATGCAAAGTTTCCAGTCCACACGATGACGATGCTGAGCCCCCCCTGGAGGGGAGACCAACCATGGCCACAACTAGTTCGGCTCCGGAGAGAGATCTGGTGTCAACTCAGTATGGTGGCGTTGGTTGGTTGCTCTCAGCATGGTCACCGTAGCACCACGGCATCGTCATCAGCGCTATAAAGTTGCAAGTCGAATAATTTAATTATGCTGACTTCCCTCCCCCCCTCCGTTTGTGGGGCTTCCCCCTCGGGTGGCCTAGTCCACACGTGGCCGGGGAGTTTTCCCCGCGGGCCAGCGTCGGATGTTATCAGCAGCCGGAGATGGCCGGGATCTCTCACTTTCAACTCCCACATCACCACAATTCTCCCCGTTTCTGGTCACCCCCGAGGGGGGACACGGCGAAATTGGTGTTAGCCATGGCTAATTAATATTCTACGAAGTTATCGATGACGATAATTGGTACGAAAATATATCGTATTTCATTAGCCGATTGATTGTGGCCGGGCCGAGGCCCTTTGAGAAGGCTTCCGGAGTGAGGGTCTTCGGGGAGCGCACAGAATCCGATGTCCGAGGACCTCGTTAATTGCGCCAGAACGCGTGGGGGAGAAGATAAATTGCATTTTGATTGGAGTTGTTTTTCGATGGGCAGTGTCGATGAGAAGTGGCGTCGTGATTCATCGGGATATAAATTACTTGGTCGTTTAGTGGGAAGAAGCTGGGTCCTCAATATTTCTAGAATCTAATTCTCAATCAAAGTAGGCGTCTGCGAGGTCAAAAAATGATCGTGGTCAAAACATCAAAGACATCGATGCAGTTTTGGCAATTTTGAATGATTGGCCATATTTTGAATAAAAGTTACAATTTTAGACCTAGTTCGTCTATAACCGAAGTTCCGGTACAAAATGCCTGGGTGCTTTACATTCTTCCTGATTTTTTTTTCTGAAAATGGTAAACTGTCATATATTTTAGACATAAATTCATAATTATAGTAGTTCCAAATGCAATCTATTCTATTCAAACATGTGCAAATATTTTGCCCAAATTTTGCCATCCTTACTGAGGTAAGGTCTATAAGAACTCGTTGACCCACCTTTATGCATACATATCGACTAAGAATCGAAAACTGAACAAATGTTATGTGTGTGTGTGTGTGTATGACCAAGAGACTAGCTTATGTTTTCCAGCTCTGGATAAAATGAATTCAACCAAACCGGTTCCATTCAACTAGGTTTGAGGTCTCATAGAACGAGTTTTATACAATTTGAAGTTTCGATTATTATCGTCAGTGAGTCTGTGGGGTGAAGTTGGGTCAAAGTGATTTTTTTTACGGTTTTTACAATTTCTCAGATCCTTCTCCATGAAACAAAATTCTGTTAAAAAGGTTGCAGCTGTCTAAAATTGAGGTACGTTTCTGGCCAAAAATTACTTCTCGAAAAATATTTTTTTAATATTTTTTGTTGGAATTGCTCGAAATATTTTAATTCAAATTGTTTGAAAATGTCAATACGATTCCGTCGAACAAGAAACACTGTTGGATGACTTGTTTCTAACCATATCTTTGTACTGAGCATAATTTTAGTTCCACTTGACCCAATTTCATCCCCGCTGAGGGACGACAATTTCATCCTTTCTAAGGGGTGAGATTGGATCAATTTTCCAACGATTAGCATTTAAGGTAGAGTTCGTCAAATTACACCATATTTTGGGAAAATGTTAACGTGAAGACTTCCATCATTGTGATGATTTTTCGTTAAAAAATACAAACTTTGTGGCGCTTTCAATATTTTGACAAAATTCCTTCAACAAGTAGTTGAATAGTGCCCTACACATGCTGATTCATTTTGGTAACGATTATCCCATTCCTAGTAAAGTTATGGAAATCGCCATTAATCAATGATTGCCAACTAGGACGTCAATGATTGTACCACAAAATTATATAAATTATGAAACACAATTGCTTTAGATCAAAAATTCCTTCAGTGGCTTCAAGAAGGCAACAACTTGCACATGCTAATTCATTTTGGTGCAGAAATTCGTTGAATTAAATTTAATACAGAATATTTTAAAGTGATGATCAATTTTCTTCGAAACTGATCAACGGCTTCACCTTAATAAATAATTTAAGAACAATTCTACGTTGAATGATTTTCGGTGTTATTTAAATTGTTTTTGTTATTAAGAAATTACGAGAGGTGATTCATTTTTTGTCCCACAGTCACCCTCACTGACGGTAGTCCAAAAATTATGCATAAAAATGTGTTTTTCCATATATTTTGAAAATAGAGAAGTTGCCAAGAATAAACTCAAATGCCAACACACAACCTTGCCTAAAGTTATGATCACTTAAGTGGTACAGTCGACTCTCTGGTTTTCAATATCCAAGGGACCGTCGAGGAAGAGAATCATCAGTTTACAGAACGATGCAAAATGAAGACTCGATTGAAAATATGTTTTTCTTGGTACCCAGCTATGGGAGAGAATCATGGCAACGTCCAGCAAACAAAAACAAACTAAAGTCAAACGCCCTTCAAAGCTTCGTTTTGCAAAGAAAAATGTCTATGCAAGCCATGAGATAGTGACAATATTGACAACCGGAAGAGATTTTTAAAGCAAACAGAATCCAAGGGACCGTCGAGGAAGAGATCCTTCAAGCAAGAGAAAATATCGAGGAATAAAGCCAATCGAAGTAATGTAGTTTGAAGGTACTGAAGAATTCATCGATAGATGGAGAAATATTGATATCAAGAACATCGACAGCCAGAGAGTCGATTGTATTTTTGAACTTTTATGAGCCGGATCTCACTTCTATGCATGTGAACAATGTCCGGATCTGTCATCCGATCATTCGTTGGATAGGTTAGCGAAACAGATTTCAAACGGTTCTAAAAATTCAAAGATTCGGCAACCCTGTCTAAAGTTATTACTAGTTAAGTGACATTTATGTAGGGGAAGGTGGGGCAAGACGACCATATGGGGCAAGAAGAACAATCGCTCGTACGGCCGTAATTTTTACAGTTTTGATTATTTCCAGTATGAGGAATTGTTGCTAGCAATGTCATTAGCTGATTCTACTACCACATAACCGCCAAAACGACGTAATCGCCACGGGGCATAAGATTTAATGAAGTTTTTTTTTCGAAACCTTTGTTTTATTATAATATTGGGAAAGTACAAAATAAGGCTTCGGGTTCGTTTTAAGGCTCATTTTATCAAAATGCTATGTTTCCTGGATCAGTAGTGTCCCTACCAATGCACAGTGGTCCGAAACCGAAATCTAGGGTGACAAAATTTATAGCGGCCACTCGTTAAGATTTAAAGCTTTGGTATGGTGGATATTAGGGTGGTCCAAAATTTAGGGTTGTTTAGATTTTTTTTATTATTTCGACGGGATGACGAGATAGCGATTTCAGGAATAGAATAGAATTTTCAGGAATAAATTTTATCAATTTGGTTGATTCTGGAAATATTTCAGCTAAAACTTGTTTCTTCTTTTACAACCACTAGATCATTTTACGCAATGTTGGGCCCTTCTAGACAGTTGTAGAGCTTATTAAAATGGACACTTCTGTTCAAGAAAAACGTATTTTGGTCAACTCTATCAAAAGTCATGGGCAAAAATTGATTTTAAAATGCCCATTTCAAATTGAAATTAAAAAATCAAAAAAGACCTCCGAGATATTTTCAGCAAATGTACTCTAGAATGAGTACTTTCAGGTGCTTCTAAGAACATGGTCAAACTCCACCACCTTTTCAAGTTATTCACATTTCAAAATGGCGTCTTTTTCGTCGTATTTTGACTATAACTTTGGCTCTTGGAAGATAAATGTGTGTTTTGATAAGTTCTACAAATGTCTAGAAGACATCAACTTGCTACGATATAAGCCTGAGTAAATAAATTCAAAAAACTCATTTTTCATCATGTTGAAAAATCAAAGGGGTCGTACCGCCCTTTCGTCACGAGATATAAAAAAAGACCTCGGATTCGTGATCAGGGACAAAAGTTACCTCTTAGGACAAAGTTTCACGCAAATCGATGAGGGGTCGGGGCAACTGCTGTGAGTATTGACGGAGAATGACCCATTACATTTTGATACAAGTGGGAGTGCTAAATGAATTGTTCAGGACAGTTATTTGCATTTCATTTTCATTGCCAACCTAGTTCAGTCACTATAAACTGACAGCAAAAGTGAGTATTTTATTAACGGAGATGCAAAAAAACAAAGTGGTAAACAACTGTATTTGCCATCATTATGCACTGAAACGCGATTTTACACACGATTCCATATAGTGATTCGCAACTTTCTTACCATCCAACCTACCCACTCACCTTAACCCTGAATTTTCGCGCGCCGCCATCTTTCAATTCTTTAATGGCAAAATCACGTACAAAACTTCATCATTTCCCCCCTCGTGCTGCAGATCCTTATCTGCCACGTCCTCCATCGAGTGTGTTTGCCTGTGCATCAAAAGGCAAAGTCAAGCTTATTTGCTTATTCACCACTCCAACCCCCTTGAACAACCCTCGTTTCTCCCTTGAAAGCCCTTTTCCACCGTATCACATCCTATCGCCCACAGATTGAAAGATTGCGATGCGATGCGCATTTCATAATTTATATAAATTAATTAATTAGAATAATGCCCCGTTTGATATATCATTTAGATGTTAATTAAGATAGACACGGAATCTACTCTGAATTTCCCGACATCAACCGGGGGAGAATGTCCATAATCATGGCCATGACGCGGTTGAAAATCGATAATTTAAATTAAAATTAAAGCCCCCCGCAGCAACCCCAAATGAAACCGATTAAGGGCACTCGTAGTCGATCATCCGCGCGAGAGGGCGCGTCACTTTTGACACCGTTGCGTTGTTGCTGGGAAGCCCAAACCCGGAAATGCAATTGTCACCCAGCACCACCACCTGTAATGACACTGCCCTGCCAGTCACGTCATGTGAAATTAACGACAAACAATCATAATCGATTGCTGCGCGAAAAACACTCTCATTTTGCATGGAAATTTGGGGGGAGGAGAGGGGGCGTAATTCCACCTGAAGTGTTTCGATAATCGGTTCAATTAAACTTAATTAAAACTAGCATTCGGACACGTGCACTTTGGACGGAATTTAATTCAATCGCGTGAACGTGAAGGGAGAGGGGGGATAAAAATAACATTGCAATAAATTAATCACAAAATCACACAGATGTCATCGATTCTGAAACCGGAACATCATCATACTTGCACATTGATTCATTTTTTCGATGTTTACGCTCCTCAGAGTCGATAAGCCGGTTTCTGAAACAAGCAAGTCAACATGTTTGGATTGTCATCGAGAGTCATTGGAGGGATTAATCGATATGGCTTTCAGCCGTGGTCATTCAGGCTGAACATGTGTTGGATCATTGTCCTTGTTGATATTGTTTGAGTTAATATTATTTATGGTGTCGGGAAATCACTAAAGGTAGTGTTTTATGCTTTGAAAATTGATTTGTAACGAACAGTTATCATAAAGTTTAAATTACATTTTTACATTAATTGTTCTATTAACACTCGAGTGCTAATAAAGATGTTTTTTGTAATTCCTAAAATATGGCAGTTGTGTGATTTAGATTTTTTTTTTTGATTGATTGATTTTTTTTAGCTTAGCGTGGATTTAATTTTGAAAAAAAAAAATCTTTTAGGAAATGTAGTTTTAACCACTTTTTTCTTAAAATAAACAATGCATTTTTAGATGAAAGAATGTTATTTTGGGAATTTATGTTGATGAATTTATATAAAATAAGCAAGTAAAGATAACTGACCAAAACTGTGTTTTAATTTTTCAACAAAAAAACTATCAAGCAGCTAATTTGATACTACAACCCAAGTTTTGTTAGCACACAACCAAAACACGTTTAACAGATTCTCCTAATTAGCCAAATTTTCTCCGAAATGAAGTTCTGCTCCGACACAAACAACACAAACCATAAATCCTGTTTGATAAAGTGTTGGCTTGTAAGGTGGCAAAACCAACCAAAAGCTCCACCCCCTCTCTCTCTCTCTCAACAGTTGGCTGCAGTTGGCAGCAGCTCCAGCAAAACCTCGAGTGCACAGAAAAGCGACAAATTATTGCCAAATTGCATAACAACAACCTTCCCAGAACCGCTCAAAGTTCAGCCCCCAAAATTGTCACACCCAATTTTTCCCTCGACAAAAAACAATAGCAAAACTGCATCCCTCTTTGGTGAAGGTGCTCCAGGAACACAAGATGGAAACTTTAACGACAAAACATTCACTACAAACGACTTTTCCCTGAGAACAAAAGCGAACACGAAGTTTGGGTGGCCCATCGCCGTTAAAACTGGTTCTCCCTGGATGGTTCCAAGTTCTCGTTTCCCGCAGGACCTGGACGTAACTATGCGGAGGGGACGGGGTCCACGGGTAGGGGAAAAGCGATAACTCCAAACTCATTGAAACTGTTTGGGATTTGCCACCAAGAGACGACAACGATGCGATGGTGCGACGGGAACGACGACGCGACTTGGCCAACTTGAACAAAACAGCAAGTAAATTATGCAACTCGAGCAAAACTTGAACACAATCTAATTATTTAGCCCCGGAAATGCCAAAACGATGGGGTTTGGGGCACACTTATAGTCCGTGTTTTGGGACATCTTGCTAGAGATGGTTGAATCTTGTGCGAGTTGAGTTTGACAATAATTTTGTGAAATTTTGACTGAGATTTTTTTTTCACAGTTTGGCAAGATTCTGTCTTTTGGACCAAAGTGTTTTGTTGATTTTTTTTTATTCATCCGAGCCCATATCTTGATTTGTTTAGTTAGTCACTGTTAGCATTATTTTGTATTTACGACAATAATTATTTTTGAGAAACATTAATTTTCTCTTGTTTTTGATGTAACTTTCTGACCTGTTAAAGATGGTTTATTGATTTGTTTAAATCTATTGATTTTATATTAATTGCAAATAAATTTGAATCTAAAATTTGCATATGATTTTTTTAGAAGTCGTTGTCTTTGCAGAAATCATTCTTGAAGAACAAAATTTTAGTTTTCACAATTCCACCAAAATTTTTGGCTCAGAAACATGTTTTTTTTCAGCATTTGAAATATATTTTTATATTAAACTTTTTTGAATGATTTTCGCAGCGACTGATTGGGTGCACCTCAAGTGACATTCAGAAATTGATTTACATTATTCACACTATCATAATTTACACTATTTAAATTCGAATACTGCAAAAAATACTAATTTCAAAAGATAGCAACGAAAATCCTTTTCTCAAAAAGCTTTTCTTGTTATGTAGAATGCAGAAAATATCGGATTTTTGTTTGAAAAATCTTGTAAAAAAATATTGACAATTCTCAATAAACAATCGGACTACGCACTGGACTCACAATCCAGAGGTCGCCAGCTTGAATCTTGAAGCAAGCGGACGCACAAAATTCTAAGGGAGCGTTCTTTTATTACGTAACGCTAAACGTTGGATTTTTAATCCCCCTCCCTTCGCTCCGTAACAAATCGTAACAGATGAGCAATCCCCCCAACCCCCCCCCTTCCCAGTAACGTCGACACCCCTCTCTTGCTAGCTGCGTTACGTAATAAAAGGGGATACAATTTGAAATCAAAATAGTCAAAACCATCACTTTTTGAAAAACTTTTTCGTAAAATTCTGATGACTCATTAAAAATTTATGCAACGCCCTAATTTTCACACATAAAAATTTTTGTTTTTGTCTCCTTTAAAACATTGTTACACCCTAAAAAGTAACCACGCAAAATTTTAAAAAATGGCCCTAAATGAGAAAAATCACTCTGAGTTATTGCAAATTCAAAAAGCACAAAGTAAAAAAATGTGAAATTTTCGGAAGGTTTGATATGAGCAATTCTCTACCAAAACCGGAAATGGAATTTATTTGTATTTTTTTAATTGACTCAAACTTTGTGGGGGCCTTCCCTATGACCAAATACGCTATTTTGTGTCATTGGTTCACTCATACAAGTCTCCATACAATTTTGGCTGCTGTCCATACAAAAATGGTGCCGTAAACCGGGGTGACTTTGATAGGATTTTAATTTGTTTTTAGCATATTTTCCAACAGGTAAGGTTTTTCTCAAGATTGTTATTTTTAAAACATGTACTGGGGTAGACTACACAAAGTCCATGCACTATTTCGGAATAAAAGTTTTTTCAATAATGTTTAAAAAAATAGTTACGTTAAAAATTCTTAGTTTTAATTCCGGGGTGACTTTGATAGTCATAGTTTTTCTTGTTAAAATCATATTTAAGATGTTCAAACTTTATTTGTACCCTAAATGTACCATCACTAAAGAGCTGATATAGTTTTTAAGAAAAAAAAACAATGTTTATATTTAGTTAAATAAGTGTATAAGCTTTTAAGCAAAATACATATAAATTTAAGGTAAAATTGTTGAAAAGTCGAAATTTCGCCTAAAATTTGTTAAAACTGGTTTTGTTCATAAAATTATCGATTAATTTTGCATTTTTTACAGAATTTGAAGCACGAATCACAAGTTTTCACATTTTAGATGAAATTTATTTAACTGAAATTGCTTATAAATTTGGAGATTTTTTTAAATGGTGTTTCAAAAACACATATTATTTATTATTTACAAATTTATTTAACCTTCTCCTAGTGGAAAATTGTCCAAAGAATCCGAAAATGCATTCCGTTTTCCGATTAAAAATCATGTTCATTGAGAAAATCATGACACTTTGAGAAGTTTAAAATAATGACTTTCATCAACATTTTCTTAACTATAGTTAACTAACTATTTAAACTTGTTAAAATTTTATGAAAAGTTCTTCTTGAGATACTTTGAACACTTCTCTACCACGGTCAGTATGAGCATGAGCATGAGCATGAGAGATCACCCATGGTTGCCCCTCCGTTGCTGAACAGAACCGTAATATCCTTTCAGCACTACTGATTATAGGCTTCGACGATCTAGTGGTGTTTCCCTTATCAACAGCATGTATGAATGCGCTGAAAAGATAAAACACCATGATTGCTAAAGCTAGATCAGTTGCGAATAGGTAACAGTCATTGGCCACCAACGGCGCCCGCCATGTCAGTTTGTAGACCTCGATTTTAAGGGACGGGAATGTTAGTTAGCGCAGGTTGCTACTAGGGCAGCTGATTTACTCTGTGCTTACACCCCACAAGCGCCAGGAACCTGAAAACTTGTTAGTAGGATAGGGTGTTTGGTCAGGATTCATCATAGAAGATGATGATGCGACCCAAAATCATAGTGTTTGTTTAACGGTATTTTGTTTTATTCTCAAGGCAAGCAATCGGATGCTGCGGATGAGACATTTCCCGTTTATCTGTTGTTAAATTTTAAATGAAATGGTTTAGTCTTAGACAGCCGGCTGTGGAAAGATAGAACCAAAATCATATGAAATTAATGAATGAAGGATTGAACAGTGCAATTTTTAACTTGAGATGATTTAACGAGTTTTAAATGATTGATGTTTAGTGAGGTACTGGTTAATGTTGCGAACGACGAGTTACAATGTTTATCGAACTGAAATGGTATGATAAGGTTTTGTTGTTGTTGCACACCGACAACGGACGCAAAAAATTTTTGCGACCCAACGAAAAGGCATCGCAAATCGAACTGGCTAACTGTCATCGGGACAGCCAGAGCCAGCCGCGCCTTCACACGCACGCGAAGGAAGCATAGCATAGCATAGCATAGCATTGGTGTCTACCCGTAGCTGCTACTTCGTTATTGACCAGGACCCCCAAACATTGCTCCGTGGACCACAGATGAAAAGTAGGAACCAATCATCACCCCTTCGCAATTTTCAAAGGTCCCTATCGTGCTGATCAATACCGACGCCGGCCACGACCAGTGGTAAGAACACGGGGAATTCGACCGCGATTCTCCAGAAATTCTCCGTCGGCGTGCCTTCCGATCAACGGTGATGTAGGAAGGGCTTCATTCATTAAAATTATTTTATATCATAAGCCTTAAAACATATCCGTCGACGTGCCTTCCGATCCTCGATGATATGGAAAGGACTTAATCCAGCAATACGACTTGCTTGTCTCAGAAAACAAAAATCGGATCGTTTCTATCGAAAACTATATAAAGAGAACAAAACTAAAATTCATCGGCCAACGAACGCGCGAACAAAAAATAAATGAAAAAAGAAGAAGAAGAAATCCAATCACCCCATGCACTCGAACAGCGACACAAAAGAGACGGAAAATAGCACGAAAAAACAGGACTGAGCGTCCACACAGGCACCGCACTACTGATGCCATTATTTAATTATAATGACCATGCACTCGAACATCGACATAAAAGAGACGGAAAATAGCACGAAAAAACAGGACTGAGCGTCCACACAGGCACCGCACTACTGATGCCATTATTTAATTATAATGACCATGCACTCGAACAGCAACACAAAAGAGACGGAAAATAGCACGAAAAAACAGGACTGAGCGTCCACACAGGCACCGCACTACTGATGCCATTATTTAATTATAATGACCAATCACCCCATGCACTCGAACAGCGACACAAAAGAGACGGAAAATAGCACGAAAAAACAGGACTGAGCGTCCACACAGGCACCGCACTACTGATGCCATTATTTAATTATAATGACCATGCACTCGAACATCGACATAAAAGAGACGGAAAATAGCACGAAAAAACAGGACTGAGCGTCCACACAGGCACCGCACTACTGATGCCATTATTTAATTATAATGACCAATCACCCCATGCACTCGAACAGCGACACAAAAGAGACGGAAAATAGCACGAAAAAACAGGACTGAGCGTCCACACAGGCACCGCACTACTGATGCCATTATTTAATTATAATGACCAATCACCCCATGCACTCGAACAGCGACACAAAAGAGACGGAAAATAGCACGAAAAAACAGGACTGAGCGTCCACACAGGCACCGCACTACTGATGCCATTATTTAATTATAATGACCATGCACTCGAACATCGACATAAAAGAGACGGAAAATAGCACGAAAAAACAGGACTGAGCGTCCACACAGGCACCGCACTACTGATGCCATTATTTAATTATAATGACCAATCACCCCATGCACTCGAACAGCGACACAAAAGAGACGGAAAATAGCACGAAAAAACAGGACTGAGCGTCCACACAGGCACCGCACTACTGATGCCATTATTTAATTATAATGACCAATCACCCCATGCACTCGAACAGCGACACAAAAGAGACGGAAAATAGCACGAAAAAACAGGACTGAGCGTCCACACAGGCACCGCACTACTGATGCCATTATTTAATTATAATGACCATGCACTCGAACATCGACATAAAAGAGACGGAAAATAGCACGAAAAAACAGGACTGAGCGTCCACACAGGCACCGCACTACTGATGCCATTATTTAATTATAATGACCAATCACCCCATGCACTCGAACAGCGACACAAAAGAGACGGAAAATAGCACGAAAAAACAGGACTGAGCGTCCACACAGGCACCGCACTACTGATGCCATTATTTAATTATAATGACCAATCACCCCATGCACTCGAACAGCGACACAAAAGAGACGGAAAATAGCACGAAAAAACAGGACTGAGCGTCCACACAGGCACCGCACTACTGATGCCATTATTTAATTATAATGACCAATCAGCCCATGCACTCGAACATCGACATAAAAGAGACGGAAAATAGCACGAAAAAACAGGACTGAGCGTCCACACAGGCACCGCACTACTGATGCCATTATTTAATTATAATGACCAATCACCCCATGCACTCGAACAGCGACACAAAAGAGACGGAAAATAGCACGAAAAAACAGGACTGAGCGTCCACACAGGCACCGCACTACTGATGCCATTATTTAATTATAATGACCATGCACTCGAACATCGACATAAAAGAGACGGAAAATAGCACGAAAAAACAGGACTGAGCGTCCACACAGGCACCGCACTACTGATGCCATTATTTAATTATAATGACCAATCACCCCATGCACTCGAACAGCGACACAAAAGAGACGGAAAATAGCACGAAAAAACAGGACTGAGCGTCCACACAGGCACCGCACTACTGATGCCATTATTTAATTATAATGACCAATCACCCCATGCACTCGAACAGCGACACAAAAGAGACGGAAAATAGCACGAAAAAACAGGACTGAGCGTCCACACAGGCACCGCACTACTGATGCCATTATTTAATTATAATGACCAATCACCCCATGCACTCGAACATCGACATAAAAGAGACGGAAAATAGCACGAAAAAACAGGACTGAGCGTCCACACAGGCACCGCACTACTGATGCCATTATTTAATTATAATGACCAATCACCCCATGCACTCGAACAGCGACACAAAAGAGACGGAAAATAGCACGAAAAAACAGGACTGAGCGTCCACACAGGCACCGCACTACTGATGCCATTATTTAATTATAATGACCATGCACTCGAACATCGACATAAAAGAGACGGAAAATAGCACGAAAAAACAGGACTGAGCGTCCACACAGGCACCGCACTACTGATGCCATTATTTAATTATAATGACCAATCACCCCATGCACTCGAACAGCGACACAAAAGAGACGGAAAATAGCACGAAAAAACAGGACTGAGCGTCCACACAGGCACCGCACTACTGATGCCATTATTTAATTATAATGACCAATCACCCCATGCACTCGAACAGCGACACAAAAGAGACGGAAAATAGCACGAAAAAACAGGACTGAGCGTCCACACAGGCACCGCACTACTGATGCCATTATTTAATTATAATGACCATGCACTCGAACATCGACATAAAAGAGACGGAAAATAGCACGAAAAAACAGGACTGAGCGTCCACACAGGCACCGCACTACTGATGCCATTATTTAATTATAATGACCAATCACCCCATGCACTCGAACAGCGACACAAAAGAGACGGAAAATAGCACGAAAAAACAGGACTGAGCGTCCACACAGGCACCGCACTACTGATGCCATTATTTAATTATAATGACCATGCACTCGAACATCGACATAAAAGAGACGGAAAATAGCACGAAAAAACAGGACTGAGCGTCCACACAGGCACCGCACTACTGATGCCATTATTTAATTATAATGACCAATCACCCCATGCACTCGAACAGCGACACAAAAGAGACGGAAAATAGCACGAAAAAACAGGACTGAGCGTCCACACAGGCACCGCACTACTGATGCCATTATTTAATTATAATGACCATGCACTCGAACATCGACATAAAAGAGACGGAAAATAGCACGAAAAAACAGGACTGAGCGTCCACACAGGCACCGCACTACTGATGCCATTATTTAATTATAATGACCAATCACCCCATGCACTCGAACAGCGACACAAAAGAGACGGAAAATAGCACGAAAAAACAGGACTGAGCGTCCACACAGGCACCGCACTACTGATGCCATTATTTAATTATAATGACCAATCACACCATGCACTCGAACAGCGACACAAAAGAGACGGAAAATAGCACGAAAAAACAGGACTGAGCGTCCACACAGGCACCGCACTACTGATGCCATTATTTAATTATAATGACCAATCACCCCATGCACTCGAACAGCGACACAAAAGAGACGGAAAATAGCACGAAAAAACAGGACTGAGCGTCCACACAGGCACCGCACTACTGATGCCATTATTTAATTATAATGACCATGCACTCGAACATCGACATAAAAGAGACGGAAAATAGCACGAAAAAACAGGACTGAGCGTCCACACAGGCACCGCACTACTGATGCCATTATTTAATTATAATGACCAATCACCCCATGCACTCGAACAGCGACACAAAAGAGACGGAAAATAGCACGAAAAAACAGGACTGAGCGTCCACACAGGCACCGCACTACTGATGCCATTATTTAATTATAATGACCATGCACTCGAACATCGACATAAAAGAGACGGAAAATAGCACGAAAAAACAGGACTGAGCGTCCACACAGGCACCGCACTACTGATGCCATTATTTAATTATAATGACCAATCACCCCATGCACTCGAACAGCGACACAAAAGAGACGGAAAATAGCACGAAAAAACAGGACTGAGCGTCCACACAGGCACCGCACTACTGATGCCATTATTTAATTATAATGACCAATCACCCCATGCACTCGAACATCGACATAAAAGAGACGGAAAATAGCACGAAAAAACAGGACTGAGCGTCCACACAGGCACCGCACTACTGATGCCATTATTTAATTATAATGACCAATCACCCCATGCACTCGAACAGCGACACAAAAGAGACGGAAAATAGCACGAAAAAACAGGACTGAGCGTCCACACAGGCACCGCACTACTGATGCCATTATTTAATTATAATGACCATGCACTCGAACATCGACATAAAAGAGACGGAAAATAGCACGAAAAAACAGGACTGAGCGTCCACACAGGCACCGCACTACTGATGCCATTATTTAATTATAATGACCAATCACCCCATGCACTCGAACAGCGACACAAAAGAGACGGAAAATAGCACGAAAAAACAGGACTGAGCGTCCACACAGGCACCGCACTACTGATGCCATTATTTAATTATAATGACCAATCACCCCATGCACTCGAACAGCGACATAAAAGAGACGGAAAATAGCACGAAAAAACAGGACTGAGCGTCCACACAGGCACCGCACTACTGATGCCATTATTTAATTATAATGACCAATCACCCCATGCACTCGAACAGCGACACAAAAGAGACGGAAAATAGCACGAAAAAACAGGACTGAGCGTCCACACAGGCACCGCACTACTGATGCCATTATTTAATTATAATGACCAATCACCCCATGCACTCGAACAGCGACACAAAAGAGACGGAAAATAGCACGAAAAAACAGGACTGAGCGTCCACACAGGCACCGCACTACTGATGCCATTATTTAATTATAATGACCGATCCCATGCACTCGAACAGCGACATAAAAGAGACGGAAAATAGCACGAAAAAACAGGACTGAGCGTCCACACAGGCACCGCACTACTGATGCCATTATTTAATTATAATGACCAATCACCCCATGCACTCGAACAGCGACACAAAAGAGACGGAAAATAGCACGAAAAAACAGGACTGAGCGTCCACACAGGCACCGCACTACTGATGCCATTATTTAATTATAATGACCAATCACCCCATGCACTCGAACAGCGACATAAAAGAGACGGAAAATAGCACGAAAAAACAGGACTGAGCGTCCACACAGGCACCGCACTACTGATGCCATTATTTAATTATAATGACCAATCACCCCATGCACTCGAACAGCGACACAAAAGAGACGGAAAATAGCACGAAAAAACAGGACTGAGCGTCCACACAGGCACCGCACTACTGATGCCATTATTTAATTATAATGACCAATCACCCCATGCACTCGAACAGCGACATAAAAGAGACGGAAAATAGCACGAAAAAACAGGACTGAGCGTCCACACAGGCACCGCACTACTGATGCCATTATTTAATTATAATGACCAATCACCCCATGCACTCGAACAGCGACACAAAAGAGACGGAAAATAGCACGAAAAAACAGGACTGAGCGTCCACACAGGCACCGCACTACTGATGCCATTATTTAATTATAATGACCAATCACCCCATGCACTCGAACAGCGACACAAAAGAGACGGAAAATAGCACGAAAAAACAGGACTGAGCGTCCACACAGGCACCGCACTACTGATGCCATTATTTAATTATAATGACCAATCACCCCATGCACTCGAACAGCGACATAAAAGAGACGGAAAATAGCACGAAAAAACAGGACTGAGCGTCCACACAGGCACCGCACTACTGATGCCATTATTTAATTATAATGACCAATCACCCCATGCACTCGAACAGCGACACAAAAGAGACGGAAAATAGCACGAAAAAACAGGACTGAGCGTCCACACAGGCACCGCACTACTGATGCCATTATTTAATTATAATGACCAATCACCCATGCACTCGAACAGCGACACAAAAGAGACGGAAAATAGCACGAAAAAACAGGACTGAGCGTCCACACAGGCACCGCACTACTGATGCCATTATTTAATTATAATGACCAATCACCCCATGCACTCGAACAGCGACACAAAAGAGACGGAAAATAGCACGAAAAAACAGGACTGAGCGTCCACACAGGCACCGCACTACTGATGCCATTATTTAATTATAATGACCGATCCCATGCACTCGAACAGCGACATAAAAGAGACGGAAAATAGCACGAAAAAACAGGACTGAGCGTCCACACAGGCACCGCACTACTGATGCCATTATTTAATTATAATGACCAATCACCCCATGCACTCGAACAGCGACACAAAAGAGACGGAAAATAGCACGAAAAAACAGGACTGAGCGTCCACACAGGCACCGCACTACTGATGCCATTATTTAATTATAATGACCATGCACTCGAACATCGACATAAAAGAGACGGAAAATAGCACGAAAAAAACAGGACTGAGCGTCCACACAGGCACCGCACTACTGATGCCATTATTTAATTATAATGACCAATCACCCCATGCACTCGAACAGCGACACAAAAGAGACGGAAAATAGCACGAAAAAACAGGACTGAGCGTCCACACAGGCACCGCACTACTGATGCCATTATTTAATTATAATGACCAATCACCCCATGCACTCGAACAGCGACACAAAAGAGACGGAAAATAGCACGAAAAAACAGGACTGAGCGTCCACACAGGCACCGCACTACTGATGCCATTATTTAATTATAATGACCCATCACCCCATGCACTCGAACAGCGACACAAAAGAGACGGAAAATAGCACGAAAAAACAGGACTGAGCGTCCACACAGGCACCGCACTACTGATGCCATTATTTAATTATAATGACCAATCACCCCATGCACTCGAACAGCGACACAAAAGAGACGGAAAATAGCACGAAAAAACAGGACTGAGCGTCCACACAGGCACCGCACTACTGATGCCATTATTTAATTATAATGACCAATCACCCCATGCACTCGAACAGCGACACAAAAGAGACGGAAAATAGCACGAAAAAACAGGACTGAGCGTCCACACAGGCACCGCACTACTGATGCCATTATTTAATTATAATGACCAATCACCCCATGCACTCGAACAGCGACACAAAAGAGACGGAAAATAGCACGAAAAAACAGGACTGAGCGTCCACACAGGCACCGCACTACTGATGCCATTATTTAATTATAATGACCATGCACTCGAACATCGACATAAAAGAGACGGAAAATAGCACGAAAAAACAGGACTGAGCGTCCACACAGGCACCGCACTACTGATGCCATTATTTAATTATAATGACCAATCACCCCATGCACTCGAACAGCGACACAAAAGAGACGGAAAATAGCACGAAAAAACAGGACTGAGCGTCCACACAGGCACCGCACTACTGATGCCATTATTTAATTATAATGACCAATCACCCCATGCACTCGAACAGCGACACAAAAGAGACGGAAAATAGCACGAAAAAACAGGACTGAGCGTCCACACAGGCACCGCACTACTGATGCCATTATTTAATTATAATGACCAATCACCCCATGCACTCGAACAGCGACATAAAAGAGACGGAAAATAGCACGAAAAAACAGGACTGAGCGTCCACACAGGCACCGCACTACTGATGCCATTATTTAATTATAATGACCAATCACCCCATGCACTCGAACAGCGACACAAAAGAGACGGAAAATAGCACGAAAAAACAGGACTGAGCGTCCACACAGGCACCGCACTACTGATGCCATTATTTAATTATAATGACCAATCACCCCATGCACTCGAACAGCGACACAAAAGAGACGGAAAATAGCACGAAAAAACAGGACTGAGCGTCCACACAGGCACCGCACTACTGATGCCATTATTTAATTATAATGACCAATCACCCCATGCACTCGAACAGCGACATAAAAGAGACGGAAAATAGCACGAAAAAACAGGACTGAGCGTCCACACAGGCACCGCACTACTGATGCCATTATTTAATTATAATGACCAATCACCCCATGCACTCGAACAGCGACACAAAAGAGACGGAAAATAGCACGAAAAAACAGGACTGAGCGTCCACACAGGCACCGCACTACTGATGCCATTATTTAATTATAATGACCAATCACCCCATGCACTCGAACAGCGACACAAAAGAGACGGAAAATAGCACGAAAAAACAGGACTGAGCGTCCACACAGGCACCGCACTACTGATGCCATTATTTAATTACATGCACTCGAACAGCGACACAAAAGAGACGGAAAATAGCACGAAAAAACAGGACTGAGCGTCCACACAGGCACCGCACTACTGATGCCATTATTTAATTATAATGACCAATCACCCCATGCACTCGAACAGCGACACAAAAGAGACGGAAAATAGCACGAAAAAACAGGACTGAGCGTCCACACAGGCACCGCACTACTGATGCCATTATTTAATTATAATGACCAATCACCCCATGCACTCGAACAGCGACACAAAAGAGACGGAAAATAGCACGAAAAAACAGGACTGAGCGTCCACACAGGCACCGCACTACTGATGCCATTATTTAATTATAATGACCAATCACCCCATGCACTCGAACAGCGACACAAAAGAGACGGAAAATAGCACGAAAAAACAGGACTGAGCGTCCACACAGGCACCGCACTACTGATGCCATTATTTAATTATAATGACCAATCACCCCATGCACTCGAACAGCGACACAAAAGAGACGGAAAATAGCACGAAAAAACAGGACTGAGCGTCCACACAGGCACCGCACTACTGATGCCATTATTTAATTATAATGACCAATCACCCCATGCACTCGAACAGCGACACAAAAGAGACGGAAAATAGCACGAAAAAACAGGACTGAGCGTCCACACAGGCACCGCACTACTGATGCCATTATTTAATTATAATGACCAATCACCCTGCACTCGAACAGCGACACAAAAGAGACGGAAAATAGCACGAAAAAACAGGACTGAGCGTCCACACAGGCACCGCACTACTGATGCCATTATTTAATTATAATGACCATCACCCATGCACTCGAACAGCGACATAAAAGAGACGGAAAATAGCACGAAAAAACAGGACTGAGCGTCCACACAGGCACCGCACTACTGATGCCATTATTTAATTATAATGACCAATCACCCCATGCACTCGAACAGCGACACAAAAGAGACGGAAAATAGCACGAAAAAACAGGACTGAGCGTCCACACAGGCACCGCACTACTGATGCCATTATTTAATTATAATGACCAATCACCCCATGCACTCGAACAGCGACACAAAAGAGACGGAAAATAGCACGAAAAAACAGGACTGAGCGTCCACACAGGCACCGCACTACTGATGCCATTATTTAATTATAATGACCATGCACTCGAACATCGACATAAAAGAGACGGAAAATAGCACGAAAAAACAGGACTGAGCGTCCACACAGGCACCGCACTACTGATGCCATTATTTAATTATAATGACCAATCACCCCATGCACTCGAACAGCGACACAAAAGAGACGGAAAATAGCACGAAAAAACAGGACTGAGCGTCCACACAGGCACCGCACTACTGATGCCATTATTTAATTATAATGACCAATCACCCCATGCACTCGAACATCGACATAAAAGAGACGGAAAATAGCACGAAAAAACAGGACTGAGCGTCCACACAGGCACCGCACTACTGATGCCATTATTTAATTATAATGACCAATCACCCCATGCACTCGAACAGCGACACAAAAGAGACGGAAAATAGCACGAAAAAACAGGACTGAGCGTCCACACAGGCACCGCACTACTGATGCCATTATTTAATTATAATGACCAATCACCCCATGCACTCGAACAGCGACACAAAAGAGACGGAAAATAGCACGAAAAAACAGGACTGAGCGTCCACACAGGCACCGCACTACTGATGCCATTATTTAATTATAATGACCAATCACCCCATGCACTCGAACAGCGACACAAAAGAGACGGAAAATAGCACGAAAAAACAGGACTGAGCGTCCACACAGGCACCGCACTACTGATGCCATTATTTAATTATAATGACCATGCACTCGAACATCGACATAAAAGAGACGGAAAATAGCACGAAAAAACAGGACTGAGCGTCCACACAGGCACCGCACTACTGATGCCATTATTTAATTATAATGACCAATCACCCCATGCACTCGAACAGCGACACAAAAGAGACGGAAAATAGCACGAAAAAACAGGACTGAGCGTCCACACAGGCACCGCACTACTGATGCCATTATTTAATTATAATGACCAATCACCCCATGCACTCGAACAGCGACACAAAAGAGACGGAAAATAGCACGAAAAAACAGGACTGAGCGTCCACACAGGCACCGCACTACTGATGCCATTATTTAATTATAATGACCAATCACCCCATGCACTCGAACAGCGACACAAAAGAGACGGAAAATAGCACGAAAAAACAGGACTGAGCGTCCACACAGGCACCGCACTACTGATGCCATTATTTAATTATAATGACCAATCCCCAAGCACTCGAACAGCGACACAAAAGAGACGGAAAATAGCACGAAAAAACAGGACTGAGCGTCCACACAGGCACCGCACTACTGATGCCATTATTTAATTATAATGACCAATCACCCCATGCACTCGAACAGCGACACAAAAGAGACGGAAAATAGCACGAAAAAACAGGACTGAGCGTCCACACAGGCACCGCACTACTGATGCCATTATTTAATTATAATGACCAATCACCCCATGCACTCGAACATCGACATAAAAGAGACGGAAAATAGCACGAAAAAACAGGACTGAGCGTCCACACAGGCACCGCACTACTGATGCCATTATTTAATTATAATGACCAATCACCCCATGCACTCGAACAGCGACACAAAAGAGACGGAAAATAGCACGAAAAAACAGGACTGAGCGTCCACACAGGCACCGCACTACTGATGCCATTATTTAATTATAATGACCATGCACTCGAACATCGACATAAAAGAGACGGAAAATAGCACGAAAAAACAGGACTGAGCGTCCACACAGGCACCGCACTACTGATGCCATTATTTAATTATAATGACCAATCACCCCATGCACTCGAACAGCGACACAAAAGAGACGGAAAATAGCACGAAAAAACAGGACTGAGCGTCCACACAGGCACCGCACTACTGATGCCATTATTTAATTATAATGACCATGCACTCGAACATCGACATAAAAGAGACGGAAAATAGCACGAAAAAACAGGACTGAGCGTCCACACAGGCACCGCACTACTGATGCCATTATTTAATTATAATGACCAATCACCCCATGCACTCGAACAGCGACACAAAAGAGACGGAAAATAGCACGAAAAAACAGGACTGAGCGTCCACACAGGCACCGCACTACTGATGCCATTATTTAATTATAATGACCAATCACACCATGCACTCGAACAGCGACACAAAAGAGACGGAAAATAGCACGAAAAAACAGGACTGAGCGTCCACACAGGCACCGCACTACTGATGCCATTATTTAATTATAATGACCAATCACCCCATGCACTCGAACAGCGACACAAAAGAGACGGAAAATAGCACGAAAAAACAGGACTGAGCGTCCACACAGGCACCGCACTACTGATGCCATTATTTAATTATAATGACCAATCCCATGCACTCGAACATCGACATAAAAGAGACGGAAAATAGCACGAAAAAACAGGACTGAGCGTCCACACAGGCACCGCACTACTGATGCCATTATTTAATTATAATGACCAATCACCCCATGCACTCGAACAGCGACACAAAAGAGACGGAAAATAGCACGAAAAAACAGGACTGAGCGTCCACACAGGCACCGCACTACTGATGCCATTATTTAATTATAATGACCATGCACTCGAACATCGACATAAAAGAGACGGAAAATAGCACGAAAAAACAGGACTGAGCGTCCACACAGGCACCGCACTACTGATGCCATTATTTAATTATAATGACCAATCACCCCATGCACTCGAACAGCGACACAAAAGAGACGGAAAATAGCACGAAAAAACAGGACTGAGCGTCCACACAGGCACCGCACTACTGATGCCATTATTTAATTATAATGACCATGCACTCGAACATCGACATAAAAGAGACGGAAAATAGCACGAAAAAACAGGACTGAGCGTCCACACAGGCACCGCACTACTGATGCCATTATTTAATTATAATGACCAATCACCCCATGCACTCGAACAGCGACACAAAAGAGACGGAAAATAGCACGAAAAAACAGGACTGAGCGTCCACACAGGCACCGCACTACTGATGCCATTATTTAATTATAATGACCATGCACTCGAACATCGACATAAAAGAGACGGAAAATAGCACGAAAAAACAGGACTGAGCGTCCACACAGGCACCGCACTACTGATGCCATTATTTAATTATAATGACCAATCACCCCATGCACTCGAACAGCGACACAAAAGAGACGGAAAATAGCACGAAAAAACAGGACTGAGCGTCCACACAGGCACCGCACTACTGATGCCATTATTTAATTATAATGACCATGCACTCGAACATCGACATAAAAGAGACGGAAAATAGCACGAAAAAACAGGACTGAGCGTCCACACAGGCACCGCACTACTGATGCCATTATTTAATTATAATGACCAATCACCCCATGCACTCGAACAGCGACACAAAAGAGACGGAAAATAGCACGAAAAAACAGGACTGAGCGTCCACACAGGCACCGCACTACTGATGCCATTATTTAATTATAATGACCATGCACTCGAACATCGACATAAAAGAGACGGAAAATAGCACGAAAAAACAGGACTGAGCGTCCACACAGGCACCGCACTACTGATGCCATTATTTAATTATAATGACCAATCACCCCATGCACTCGAACAGCGACATAAAAGAGACGGAAAATAGCACGAAAAAACAGGACTGAGCGTCCACACAGGCACCGCACTACTGATGCCATTATTTAATTATAATGACCAATCACCCCATGCACTCGAACAGCGACACAAAAGAGACGGAAAATAGCACGAAAAAACAGGACTGAGCGTCCACACAGGCACCGCACTACTGATGCCATTATTTAATTATAATGACCATGCACTCGAACATCGACATAAAAGAGACGGAAAATAGCACGAAAAAACAGGACTGAGCGTCCACACAGGCACCGCACTACTGATGCCATTATTTAATTATAATGACCAATCACCCCATGCACTCGAACAGCGACACAAAAGAGACGGAAAATAGCACGAAAAAACAGGACTGAGCGTCCACACAGGCACCGCACTACTGATGCCATTATTTAATTATAATGACCATGCACTCGAACATCGACATAAAAGAGACGGAAAATAGCACGAAAAAACAGGACTGAGCGTCCACACAGGCACCGCACTACTGATGCCATTATTTAATTATAATGACCAATCACCCCATGCACTCGAACAGCGACACAAAAGAGACGGAAAATAGCACGAAAAAACAGGACTGAGCGTCCACACAGGCACCGCACTACTGATGCCATTATTTAATTATAATGACCATGCACTCGAACATCGACATAAAAGAGACGGAAAATAGCACGAAAAAACAGGACTGAGCGTCCACACAGGCACCGCACTACTGATGCCATTATTTAATTATAATGACCAATCACCCCATGCACTCGAACATCGACACAAAAGAGACGGAAAATAACACGAAAAAACAGGACTGCGCGTCCACACAGGCACCGCACTACTGATGCCATTATTTAATTATAATGACCAATCACCCCATGCACTCGAACAGCGACACAAAAGAGACGGAAAATAGCACGAAAAAACAGGACTGAGCGTCCACACAGGCACCGCACTACTGATGCCATTATTTAATTATAATGACCATGCACTCGAACATCGACATAAAAGAGACGGAAAATAGCACGAAAAAACAGGACTGAGCGTCCACACAGGCACCGCACTACTGATGCCATTATTTAATTATAATGACCAATCACCCCATGCACTCGAACAGCGACACAAAAGAGACGGAAAATAGCACGAAAAAACAGGACTGAGCGTCCACACAGGCACCGCACTACTGATGCCATTATTTAATTATAATGACCATGCACTCGAACATCGACATAAAAGAGACGGAAAATAGCACGAAAAAACAGGACTGAGCGTCCACACAGGCACCGCACTACTGATGCCATTATTTAATTATAATGACCAATCACCCCATGCACTCGAACAGCGACACAAAAGAGACGGAAAATAGCACGAAAAAACAGGACTGAGCGTCCACACAGGCACCGCACTACTGATGCCATTATTTAATTATAATGACCATGCACTCGAACATCGACATAAAAGAGACGGAAAATAGCACGAAAAAACAGGACTGAGCGTCCACACAGGCACCGCACTACTGATGCCATTATTTAATTATAATGACCAATCACCCCATGCACTCGAACAGCGACACAAAAGAGACGGAAAATAGCACGAAAAAACAGGACTGAGCGTCCACACAGGCACCGCACTACTGATGCCATTATTTAATTATAATGACCATGCACTCGAACATCGACATAAAAGAGACGGAAAATAGCACGAAAAAACAGGACTGAGCGTCCACACAGGCACCGCACTACTGATGCCATTATTTAATTATAATGACCAATCACCCCATGCACTCGAACAGCGACACAAAAGAGACGGAAAATAGCACGAAAAAACAGGACTGAGCGTCCACACAGGCACCGCACTACTGATGCCATTATTTAATTATAATGACCAATCACCCCATGCACTCGAACAGCGACACAAAAGAGACGGAAAATAGCACGAAAAAACAGGACTGAGCGTCCACACAGGCACCGCACTACTGATGCCATTATTTAATTATAATGACCATGCACTCGAACATCGACATAAAAGAGACGGAAAATAGCACGAAAAAACAGGACTGAGCGTCCACACAGGCACCGCACTACTGATGCCATTATTTAATTATAATGACCAATCACCCCATGCACTCGAACAGCGACACAAAAGAGACGGAAAATAGCACGAAAAAACAGGACTGAGCGTCCACACAGGCACCGCACTACTGATGCCATTATTTAATTATAATGACCATGCACTCGAACATCGACATAAAAGAGACGGAAAATAGCACGAAAAAACAGGACTGAGCGTCCACACAGGCACCGCACTACTGATGCCATTATTTAATTATAATGACCAATCACCCCATGCACTCGAACAGCGACACAAAAGAGACGGAAAATAGCACGAAAAAACAGGACTGAGCGTCCACACAGGCACCGCACTACTGATGCCATTATTTAATTATAATGACCATGCACTCGAACATCGACATAAAAGAGACGGAAAATAGCACGAAAAAACAGGACTGAGCGTCCACACAGGCACCGCACTACTGATGCCATTATTTAATTATAATGACCAATCACCCCATGCACTCGAACAGCGACACAAAAGAGACGGAAAATAGCACGAAAAAACAGGACTGAGCGTCCACACAGGCACCGCACTACTGATGCCATTATTTAATTATAATGACCAATCACCCCATGCACTCGAACAGCGACACAAAAGAGACGGAAAATAGCACGAAAAAACAGGACTGAGCGTCCACACAGGCACCGCACTACTGATGCCATTATTTAATTATAATGACCATGCACTCGAACATCGACATAAAAGAGACGGAAAATAGCACGAAAAAACAGGACTGAGCGTCCACACAGGCACCGCACTACTGATGCCATTATTTAATTATAATGACCAATCACCCCATGCACTCGAACAGCGACACAAAAGAGACGGAAAATAGCACGAAAAAACAGGACTGAGCGTCCACACAGGCACCGCACTACTGATGCCATTATTTAATTATAATGACCATGCACTCGAACATCGACATAAAAGAGACGGAAAATAGCACGAAAAAACAGGACTGAGCGTCCACACAGGCACCGCACTACTGATGCCATTATTTAATTATAATGACCAATCACCCCATGCACTCGAACAGCGACACAAAAGAGACGGAAAATAGCACGAAAAAACAGGACTGAGCGTCCACACAGGCACCGCACTACTGATGCCATTATTTAATTATAATGACCATGCACTCGAACATCGACATAAAAGAGACGGAAAATAGCACGAAAAAACAGGACTGAGCGTCCACACAGGCACCGCACTACTGATGCCATTATTTAATTATAATGACCCATGCACTCGAACAGCGACACAAAAGAGACGGAAAATAGCACGAAAAAACAGGACTGAGCGTCCACACAGGCACCGCACTACTGATGCCATTATTTAATTATAATGACCATGCACTCGAACATCGACATAAAAGAGACGGAAAATAGCACGAAAAAACAGGACTGAGCGTCCACACAGGCACCGCACTACTGATGCCATTATTTAATTATAATGACCATGCACTCGAACATCGACATAAAAGAGACGGAAAATAGCACGAAAAAACAGGACTGAGCGTCCACACAGGCACCGCACTACTGATGCCATTATTTAATTATAATGACCAATCACCCCATGCACTCGAACAGCGACACAAAAGAGACGGAAAATAGCACGAAAAAACAGGACTGAGCGTCCACACAGGCACCGCACTACTGATGCCATTATTTAATTATAATGACCATGCACTCGAACATCGACATAAAAGAGACGGAAAATAGCACGAAAAAACAGGACTGAGCGTCCACACAGGCACCGCACTACTGATGCCATTATTTAATTATAATGACCAATCACCCCATGCACTCGAACAGCGACACAAAAGAGACGGAAAATAGCACGAAAAAACAGGACTGAGCGTCCACACAGGCACCGCACTACTGATGCCATTATTTAATTATAATGACCATGCACTCGAACATCGACATAAAAGAGACGGAAAATAGCACGAAAAAACAGGACTGAGCGTCCACACAGGCACCGCACTACTGATGCCATTATTTAATTATAATGACCAATCACCCCATGCACTCGAACAGCGACACAAAAGAGACGGAAAATAGCACGAAAAAACAGGACTGAGCGTCCACACAGGCACCGCACTACTGATGCCATTATTTAATTATAATGACCATGCACTCGAACATCGACATAAAAGAGACGGAAAATAGCACGAAAAAACAGGACTGAGCGTCCACACAGGCACCGCACTACTGATGCCATTATTTAATTATAATGACCAATCACCCCATGCACTCGAACAGCGACACAAAAGAGACGGAAAATAGCACGAAAAAACAGGACTGAGCGTCCACACAGGCACCGCACTACTGATGCCATTATTTAATTATAATGACCATGCACTCGAACATCGACATAAAAGAGACGGAAAATAGCACGAAAAAACAGGACTGAGCGTCCACACAGGCACCGCACTACTGATGCCATTATTTAATTATAATGACCAATCACCCCATGCACTCGAACAGCGACACAAAAGAGACGGAAAATAGCACGAAAAAACAGGACTGAGCGTCCACACAGGCACCGCACTACTGATGCCATTATTTAATTATAATGACCATGCACTCGAACATCGACATAAAAGAGACGGAAAATAGCACGAAAAAACAGGACTGAGCGTCCACACAGGCACCGCACTACTGATGCCATTATTTAATTATAATGACCAATCACCCCATGCACTCGAACAGCGACACAAAAGAGACGGAAAATAGCACGAAAAAACAGGACTGAGCGTCCACACAGGCACCGCACTACTGATGCCATTATTTAATTATAATGACCATGCACTCGAACATCGACATAAAAGAGACGGAAAATAGCACGAAAAAACAGGACTGAGCGTCCACACAGGCACCGCACTACTGATGCCATTATTTAATTATAATGACCAATCACCCCATGCACTCGAACAGCGACACAAAAGAGACGGAAAATAGCACGAAAAAACAGGACTGAGCGTCCACACAGGCACCGCACTACTGATGCCATTATTTAATTATAATGACCATGCACTCGAACATCGACATAAAAGAGACGGAAAATAGCACGAAAAAACAGGACTGAGCGTCCACACAGGCACCGCACTACTGATGCCATTATTTAATTATAATGACCAATCACCCCATGCACTCGAACAGCGACACAAAAGAGACGGAAAATAGCACGAAAAAACAGGACTGAGCGTCCACACAGGCACCGCACTACTGATGCCATTATTTAATTATAATGACCATGCACTCGAACATCGACATAAAAGAGACGGAAAATAGCACGAAAAAACAGGACTGAGCGTCCACACAGGCACCGCACTACTGATGCCATTATTTAATTATAATGACCAATCACCCCATGCACTCGAACAGCGACACAAAAGAGACGGAAAATAGCACGAAAAAACAGGACTGAGCGTCCACACAGGCACCGCACTACTGATGCCATTATTTAATTATAATGACCATGCACTCGAACATCGACATAAAAGAGACGGAAAATAGCACGAAAAAACAGGACTGAGCGTCCACACAGGCACCGCACTACTGATGCCATTATTTAATTATAATGACCAATCACCCCATGCACTCGAACAGCGACACAAAAGAGACGGAAAATAGCACGAAAAAACAGGACTGAGCGTCCACACAGGCACCGCACTACTGATGCCATTATTTAATTATAATGACCAATCACCCCATGCACTCGAACAGCGACACAAAAGAGACGGAAAATAGCACGAAAAAACAGGACTGAGCGTCCACACAGGCACCGCACTACTGATGCCATTATTTAATTATAATGACCAATCACCCCATGCACTCGAACAGCGACACAAAAGAGACGGAAAATAGCACGAAAAAACAGGACTGAGCGTCCACACAGGCACCGCACTACTGATGCCATTATTTAATTATAATGACCATGCACTCGAACATCGACATAAAAGAGACGGAAAATAGCACGAAAAAACAGGACTGAGCGTCCACACAGGCACCGCACTACTGATGCCATTATTTAATTATAATGACCAATCACCCCATGCACTCGAACAGCGACACAAAAGAGACGGAAAATAGCACGAAAAAACAGGACTGAGCGTCCACACAGGCACCGCACTACTGATGCCATTATTTAATTATAATGACCATGCACTCGAACATCGACATAAAAGAGACGGAAAATAGCACGAAAAAACAGGACTGAGCGTCCACACAGGCACCGCACTACTGATGCCATTATTTAATTATAATGACCAATCACCCCATGCACTCGAACAGCGACACAAAAGAGACGGAAAATAGCACGAAAAAACAGGACTGAGCGTCCACACAGGCACCGCACTACTGATGCCATTATTTAATTATAATGACCATGCACTCGAACATCGACATAAAAGAGACGGAAAATAGCACGAAAAAACAGGACTGAGCGTCCACACAGGCACCGCACTACTGATGCCATTATTTAATTATAATGACCAATCACCCCATGCACTCGAACAGCGACACAAAAGAGACGGAAAATAGCACGAAAAAACAGGACTGAGCGTCCACACAGGCACCGCACTACTGATGCCATTATTTAATTATAATGACCATGCACTCGAACATCGACATAAAAGAGACGGAAAATAGCACGAAAAAACAGGACTGAGCGTCCACACAGGCACCGCACTACTGATGCCATTATTTAATTATAATGACCAATCACCCCATGCACTCGAACAGCGACACAAAAGAGACGGAAAATAGCACGAAAAAACAGGACTGAGCGTCCACACAGGCACCGCACTACTGATGCCATTATTTAATTATAATGACCATGCACTCGAACATCGACATAAAAGAGACGGAAAATAGCACGAAAAAACAGGACTGAGCGTCCACACAGGCACCGCACTACTGATGCCATTATTTAATTATAATGACCAATCACCCCATGCACTCGAACAGCGACACAAAAGAGACGGAAAATAGCACGAAAAAACAGGACTGAGCGTCCACACAGGCACCGCACTACTGATGCCATTATTTAATTATAATGACCATGCACTCGAACATCGACATAAAAGAGACGGAAAATAGCACGAAAAAACAGGACTGAGCGTCCACACAGGCACCGCACTACTGATGCCATTATTTAATTATAATGACCAATCACCCCATGCACTCGAACAGCGACACAAAAGAGACGGAAAATAGCACGAAAAAACAGGACTGAGCGTCCACACAGGCACCGCACTACTGATGCCATTATTTAATTATAATGACCATGCACTCGAACATCGACATAAAAGAGACGGAAAATAGCACGAAAAAACAGGACTGAGCGTCCACACAGGCACCGCACTACTGATGCCATTATTTAATTATAATGACCAATCACCCCATGCACTCGAACAGCGACACAAAAGAGACGGAAAATAGCACGAAAAAACAGGACTGAGCGTCCACACAGGCACCGCACTACTGATGCCATTATTTAATTATAATGACCATGCACTCGAACATCGACATAAAAGAGACGGAAAATAGCACGAAAAAACAGGACTGAGCGTCCACACAGGCACCGCACTACTGATGCCATTATTTAATTATAATGACCAATCACCCCATGCACTCGAACAGCGACACAAAAGAGACGGAAAATAGCACGAAAAAACAGGACTGAGCGTCCACACAGGCACCGCACTACTGATGCCATTATTTAATTATAATGACCATGCACTCGAACATCGACATAAAAGAGACGGAAAATAGCACGAAAAAACAGGACTGAGCGTCCACACAGGCACCGCACTACTGATGCCATTATTTAATTATAATGACCATGCACTCGAACATCGACATAAAAGAGACGGAAAATAGCACGAAAAAACAGGACTGAGCGTCCACACAGGCACCGCACTACTGATGCCATTATTTAATTATAATGACCAATCACCCCATGCACTCGAACAGCGACACAAAAGAGACGGAAAATAGCACGAAAAAACAGGACTGAGCGTCCACACAGGCACCGCACTACTGATGCCATTATTTAATTATAATGACCATGCACTCGAACATCGACATAAAAGAGACGGAAAATAGCACGAAAAAACAGGACTGAGCGTCCACACAGGCACCGCACTACTGATGCCATTATTTAATTATAATGACCAATCACCCCATGCACTCGAACAGCGACACAAAAGAGACGGAAAATAGCACGAAAAAACAGGACTGAGCGTCCACACAGGCACCGCACTACTGATGCCATTATTTAATTATAATGACCATGCACTCGAACATCGACATAAAAGAGACGGAAAATAGCACGAAAAAACAGGACTGAGCGTCCACACAGGCACCGCACTACTGATGCCATTATTTAATTATAATGACCAATCACCCCATGCACTCGAACAGCGACACAAAAGAGACGGAAAATAGCACGAAAAAACAGGACTGAGCGTCCACACAGGCACCGCACTACTGATGCCATTATTTAATTATAATGACCATGCACTCGAACATCGACATAAAAGAGACGGAAAATAGCACGAAAAAACAGGACTGAGCGTCCACACAGGCACCGCACTACTGATGCCATTATTTAATTATAATGACCAATCACCCCATGCACTCGAACAGCGACACAAAAGAGACGGAAAATAGCACGAAAAAACAGGACTGAGCGTCCACACAGGCACCGCACTACTGATGCCATTATTTAATTATAATGACCATGCACTCGAACATCGACATAAAAGAGACGGAAAATAGCACGAAAAAACAGGACTGAGCGTCCACACAGGCACCGCACTACTGATGCCATTATTTAATTATAATGACCAATCACCCCATGCACTCGAACAGCGACACAAAAGAGACGGAAAATAGCACGAAAAAACAGGACTGAGCGTCCACACAGGCACCGCACTACTGATGCCATTATTTAATTATAATGACCAATCACCCCATGCACTCGAACAGCGACACAAAAGAGACGGAAAATAGCACGAAAAAACAGGACTGAGCGTCCACACAGGCACCGCACTACTGATGCCATTATTTAATTATAATGACCAATCACCCCATGCACTCGAACAGCGACACAAAAGAGACGGAAAATAGCACGAAAAAACAGGACTGAGCGTCCACACAGGCACCGCACTACTGATGCCATTATTTAATTATAATGACCATGCACTCGAACATCGACATAAAAGAGACGGAAAATAGCACGAAAAAACAGGACTGAGCGTCCACACAGGCACCGCACTACTGATGCCATTATTTAATTATAATGACCAATCACCCCATGCACTCGAACAGCGACACAAAAGAGACGGAAAATAGCACGAAAAAACAGGACTGAGCGTCCACACAGGCACCGCACTACTGATGCCATTATTTAATTATAATGACCATGCACTCGAACATCGACATAAAAGAGACGGAAAATAGCACGAAAAAACAGGACTGAGCGTCCACACAGGCACCGCACTACTGATGCCATTATTTAATTATAATGACCATGCACTCGAACATCGACATAAAAGAGACGGAAAATAGCACGAAAAAACAGGACTGAGCGTCCACACAGGCACCGCACTACTGATGCCATTATTTAATTATAATGACCAATCACCCCATGCACTCGAACAGCGACACAAAAGAGACGGAAAATAGCACGAAAAAACAGGACTGAGCGTCCACACAGGCACCGCACTACTGATGCCATTATTTAATTATAATGACCATGCACTCGAACATCGACATAAAAGAGACGGAAAATAGCACGAAAAAACAGGACTGAGCGTCCACACAGGCACCGCACTACTGATGCCATTATTTAATTATAATGACCATGCACTCGAACATCGACATAAAAGAGACGGAAAATAGCACGAAAAAACAGGACTGAGCGTCCACACAGGCACCGCACTACTACTTCTCTACCACGGTCAGTATGTTTCTAAACCATTCCTTACGTATTTTAATTGTACTCTTCATTTTGCGGAAAAAATTGCAAACCTATTAAAGTCACCCCGGCTATCAAAGTCACCCCGTTAAATATTCAAACAGCTGTAACTTTTGAGTGAATTTTCTGATCAATTTGGTGTTTTCGGCAAAGTTGTAGGTATTGTTGAGGACCTTTGAGAAAAAAATAAGTACACGGAAAAAAAATTTGCAGATTTTTTTATCAACTTTTTTTTCACTAAAACTCAATTTCCCAAAATACGTATTTTTTGATTTTCGAGATTTTTTGATATGTTTTAGGGGACAAAAATCCGCAACTTTTGAGCCATAGAGAAACATGATCAAAATATCTGCCGCCGAGTTATTAATTTTTGAAAAAATAGTGATTTTTGGAAAAAAATGAAGTTTCATGCAAAAACAAGTTTGACATTATTTTTTAATGCAAAAACATTACATATTACGCCCATTTAAAATGCTAGTCTTGATTTAAAAATTTTCAAAATATTTTTTTCGAAAAGATCGGAAACTTTCACGAATGCTTCATTGAAAATTGGACCATTAGCTGCTGAGATATGTTCATTAGAAAATGGTGGGTTGTTTTGGTGAGATTTAGAAAACTTCAATTTTCGTGTTTCTTTTTCTTAACATTCCAACGCCCAAGGCTCCAAAAAAGTTGGAACGGTAACTTCAACTCAACGGATCTCGGGCATAACTCAACCAATCAAGATGATTCGTCTTTCCAGTGATTTGTTAGGATGTCTAGATGATTCTAGAACTTTGCAGAACTTAATTTGATCAAATCTGTAATTTTTGCGGTTAAAAACATCGTTCCAACTTTTTTTTTCGCGTACAAAAAAAAATTCGCCAAAAATTCCGCGGAGGCAGTCGTTTTGAAAAAAGGTGGAACGATGTTTTCGGTCTCAGAAATTACAGATTTGATCAAATTAAGTTCTGCAAAGTTCTAGGATCATCTAGACATTCTTACAAATTACTGGAAACAAGAATCGTCCCGATTGGTTGAGTTATGCCCGAGAACCAGCGAGTTGAAGTTACCGTTCCAACTTTTTTGGGAGGCTTGGGCGTCCGTGTAAGTTGGACATGCGTTGGGCGTTCCAGTGTTAAAGCGGCTCTATCTCAGCAACCCTAGGTCCAATCTTCAATGTCTCTTAGACAATTTTATAGCAAATTTTCTGAACTTTTCAAAAAAATATTTTTAGAAATGGTCACTCATGGTCACTATTTTTAAAAACTGAAAAACTGGAAAAAATTCGCTAAAATCAAACTTTCGGTGGCTATATCTTGAAAACGGAGCCCTTTATCAAAAAATCTGTTAAGTACTTTTCGATTGTAAATTCAATTTTGCAAATAATGTCAAACTTGTTTTTGCATGAAACTTCGATTTTTTCCAAAAATCACTATTTTTTCAAAAATTCATTACTCGGTGGCAGATTTTTTGACCATGTTTCACTATGGCTCAAAAGTTGCGGATTTTTGTACCCTAAAACATATAAAAAAATCTTGAAAATCAAAAAATACGTATTTTGGGTAATTGAGTTTTAGTGGAAAAAACGTTGATAAAAAAATCTGCAATTTTTTTTCCGTGTACCTTTTTTTTTCTCAAAAGTCCTCAACAATACCTACAACTTTGCCGAAGACACCAAATTGATCAAAAAACTCACTCAAAAGTTACAGCTGTTTTAATATTTACATACCATTTTTGTATGGACAGCAGCCAAAATTGTATGGAGACTTGTATGGGTGAACCAATGACGCAAAATAGCTTATTTGGTCATTGGGAAGGCCCCCACAAAGTTTGAGTCAAATCAAAAAATACAAAAAATTAAAATGGTCGAAATCGGCTGATTTCGTAGAGAGTTGCTCATATTACCCCTTTCATGATGTAAAATTGTCATAACTCAGACTGAAAAAGAGACATTATACCGGAAGTGATGTAAATTGAAACATTTTTAAGTGATGAAATTATTATTTTTTCTGTCATAAAAGATGGGAATGAGTTCCTAGATGTCCTGATGTGTACATTAAATTTCTCTTAAAATGACATGTCTCTCGATTTTTGGCAGTTTAGTTTTTGGAAATAGCAGCAAATTTTGAACAATATTTTACTTCTTTTAAAAACCCGATCAAATACCACCAAGAAGGTAAATAGAGCCTTTCTTACAAAAAGGATGAAGTAAACCTGACATAAAATTGGTGCAATTAATTTCTCAGTAACATAATTTTACTACCCAGTGATGATGTTGG
This sequence comes from Culex pipiens pallens, assembly GCF_016801865.2. Taxonomy (NCBI): domain Eukaryota; kingdom Metazoa; phylum Arthropoda; class Insecta; order Diptera; family Culicidae; genus Culex; species Culex pipiens. The sequence goes on along the minus strand of NC_068938.1, from coordinate 127,653,676 downwards.
CTATTGAATCAATCTCAAATGAATTTCCGTGGTAAATTAGAAGTTGCAAGATGAATATAATTCATTGCAAGATGAATATAATTAATCAACAAAACCATATCTAAAATATTTTAAAAAAGGTCATATAAACTATTGTTTTAAAATGTTATTTGACCTTCAAAAAAACTCTTAAGATTGGATTCATATGATCAGAAAAAATATAAAGGGTACCCAGTCTTTATTGCTAGTCTATGATAAGTTTTTAAAAATAAATAAATCGATAGTGCACCTTGTCGATCTATGACAATAAGCCCGAAGATACACTCTCACGCGCAGCGTAAAACGTGCAAGCATAAATGTGCTGGCGATTATGATACGACTTGACGACTTTTCGATCTTTCGTGCAAGAACGAGCCGAGACTTCGAATTTGATGTTCAGTATATGATTCTGTATGTAACCTAAATGAGAAAATAGGGCAAAAATAAGACGTAAAACACTAATATGGCTTTAACTCTGGAATTTTTTATTTGAAAATAGAAAATCGAAAAAATTGGCTCCGATCTCACAATTACAAATCAGAATTATAAAATTTTTGGGTTTTACGAGTGGTTTTCCAATGATGGAAGGATACACGCACCGCACAAGAATTTCAGAAAAAGAGCTCTCAATATTCAGGCTTGTGATTCTGGGTTGCGGGCCAAAATTCAATCGAAAGAGCGCATCTAAATCTTCAAATTAGTATTAGGATTTTATTCTGGGACGATTTCCAGACTCGCACAAATGTTCAAAGATTTCTGAATAAAGCGTTTTTACAAAAGCAAACATTTCTTTTGTATAATGGTATGAATACGTTTTTTTCGGTATTTTGGGTACAAATCGGGCGTCCAATCTTAAATAAAAGTCTCTTGGATGCCAAATTTCTATCTATTCGCGGTTTCAAGCTACAAATCACTAAAAAATGTGTCTTGGGAATAATCCAGAAAAATTACAGGGGTCGTACCGCCCCACCGTTACGAAAAATCGAAAATTCGACCTCGAGTTCGTGATCAGGGTTATCGAAGAAGGGTTGGGGTAACTGTTATGTGACTTGGCGGAGAATGACCCAAAGAAATCCACAGAAAGTATTTTGCCCTAATCATCTGACTAAGAAAAAGCTATAAAACAGGGTGGCCACCAGATTTCGATTTTCAATTTCCCGGTTTTTTCCCGGTTTTCTCCCGAGACCGGAAGGAATTTTCCGGAATGTTTTTAAACCAAATTACAATGTTTTTTTTAGGCTAACGTTGGTATCAACATACTTTTGGAACGCATACATTTGGTTCAAAGTTTGAGTTCCTCAAGAAAGCTTTCAAATATCTTGAGTACAAAGTAAGTAAGTTGAAAACGAAGCCGTTTTTATCTGTTTCCAATCCAAACCTCTAATTTTTCTAATGATTGGGATTTTTCATCATCATGCTCTATAGATTTTACAAACTAAAAATAAAAAAAAACTTTTTTATTTTTTAGAATAACATTAATTATTAATAGAAAGCAGGAAATGGCATTTACAATTTATTAATTTTGTAGAAAAGATTTGCAAAAATACATTGTTATCAACATTTATATAAATGCTCGTAAAGTTTCTTTGAAAAAAGGTTTTGTGTATTCAAGAAGAACGATTATTCCAAGAATTATCAATTTCTGTGAATTAATTATTATTTTTTGGTGAGTACTTTCTTTTTAACCAAAAAGTCTTTTTGAATCATTAGTCCAAACAAAAATGTATACACTTTGGCAGCAGTGCAGGAAAATTCCATACAAATATTTAAAAAAAAACGGTATCTTGACACTTTTTTTATCGATTAAGTATCTTCGGTAAGTTGATTGATGGAATAAATTTTCGAAAATAATTTTAATTTAGAAAAACTGTCTGAAATACCCAAAACACAAAATGGTAAAAAATCATAAAAAATGATCGAGCTGCGATTTTTTCAACAACACATAAGGCTGGTACAAATTTTATTTAAAGTTTTTGTCCCTTCCTTCAAAGTTGCCCCGAAAAATCAGGGGGCAAAAAAAAAATTTTTTCATGGAAAATCTAAATTTCAATCGAAAATTGAGTGCAATCAGCTGAAATCTATTTAAAATACATTCCCCTGCGTTTGGAATCATTTTTAAGCATGTTTGGGTTGATTTAATAATCTTTTGATTTTTTTTTTTAATTTTCGGTCTTTAATATCGCAAAAAGTTTTTTCCGTACATTTTTTGAAGACTAATAATTGCAAAACAACTGAACTAGTGTAAAATGCATTTTTAAACACTTTTTGCATTCAAATGTTGAGACTATGGCTTGTTCTTTAATTTTTTTGTTATATTTTATTTTTTTGTTTTTTTTACTCATCGTCCATGTACGTTTCTTCAAATCAGTTTTCTTAGTAAAGCTTCAAAATAAAATGTTTTTCTGTATTTCTTAAACTATCTGCTGAAAATGCCAAGCATTTTGGAGATATACTTTCTGTTAATTAAATATTCATTGACTTTTTTTTTATTTTTTCTATTATTTTTTCTTCTATATATATAATAATAATAATTTTGTATAAATTTATGGAGACCGACGAATTGTTTTTCGAACAGAGATTTTTTAAACTGCCCAAAATATACATTTGAAAAAATTTCAAAAATAGTTTTGATTTCAGATTTAAACATGCTATTTAATAGTATTTTTTAGAAGTTGTAGTTATTTTCATTAAAAAATCATTCTATTTTAGCTTTAAAAAATCGAATGGTTGAGAAAATTCTTTACTGCTTTCTTTGAAGGACAAATCTTGATCATTAAATTAAAAAAAAAAATCCTGATTTAAATTTTATGCACAACTAATATTTTAGCAAACAAAGGTAAAATTAACAATATCCAAATTATGAAACATATGATTATTTTTACAAATATTTTGAATGTTTTAAATTAAATGGCATAATTTACAAATTTGAAACAAATATTCAAAGAAAAAACAAAAAGAAAAAACTCTAAAACGGTGCACTTTATTTTAAATTCTTAAAATTTCTTAACGAATGCAAATTATAGGTTTATCATTCAAATTATTTTTTTAAACATTTTCTGATTGGTCAAAAATAATTCGCCCGTAATTCACTGCACCTTAAATATGGTTGTTAGCTTTTGCTTCAAATCAATTTATTTTTTTTCTCTTAAATATTTCGTTTGAGGGGTTTTTTTCTGGCCCCCCTGAGACCGCTCGTGGTACTTTTGTCAAAATTTAAATAAACTTAAAATATTTTCCCGGTTTGTCAGTCGAATTCCCGAGTTTTTCCCAGTTTTCTCCCGGTGGATAAAAATCCCGGGTTTTTCCCGGTTTTCCCGGTTTTTTCCCGAGGTGGCCACCCTGACTATAAAATCACTTAAAAGATGAATATCCTAATCACCTCCTAGACCCAGCTTCACGTATACATATTGACTCGGAATTCTGAGCAAACATTGTCACTCGATTATCTCCGGAGTCCGGACTGAATAAACGAATTTCGACCGTATTTTTCAAAAAAATAAACTTCTTTTTTTTTCTTCTTTTTTTTTAAATTTTACCATCTCTAGACACACTAAAACACCTAATCCTCTATCGTTCAACGCGACAGTGCCATGAACTGCATCCACAGTGACTGCAACTAACTGGTCCCTTTCTGGGTTGGCAGTGATTCAGCCATGTTCCGGAAACGGCAGGCATCGTTGCGTAGATCCGCTCCAACAGGACAAAAGGAAGCCGCCCAGGTATCCCGTGTGTGTGTGCGTGCGTACGCAAGTTGACCGACCCAGGGTGAAAATGATGCAAACATATTGCAATGAATGCGATTAATAACTTAAGCCCTGGTTTACGGCCTTAGCCGGGGATCTTCCTTGAAGGAAATGGGCCATCTCCCGGTATCTCCGGCCCTTCTGGGCCGCAGCAAAATGGTGGCGGATTTGCACTCTGGAATAAATTATAATTGCTGTTAATTTAGCACGAAACACGAAACGGTTATGGTGGTCACACAATTGATCTCCGTGTTTCTCTTGGCCGGAGGGTGTTCCCGCCAAAAGGACTTTGTTATCCATTTGTAAGCTCCATTGAAGCCAATCCGACCGACGACCCAAGAAGCAAGAACAAACGACTTAATTCCCCAATTGTGTGTCCTTCCACCACCAGGCCAGCTGAAAGCTTTCGAGTCATGCGGAAAACTTGGTCTTAATTAATTTGACTTGATACATGGAGTGTCGCGGTTCAGCAGCAGGGTGATGATGAGGGTCGGGGTCGGGATGCTTCTTTTCATAGTCGTCAACATCGACATCATCGCGCCATCGTCAGCTTGTTTCTCGTGGGTGGTGATGAAACTTTGTAACTGCTGAGTAATCTACGTGAGGAGAGGCTGCTGCTCAAGTTTATCGCTTCTAAATTGAGATTGAACTCCTTGTCAAGCTCACACAATGCCACCATGGTGGTGGTTCGAGTTGTTGGTTCAGAAATAGCTCCACAGTTGATCCCCGTTTTGGAACTGATGATTACTGCAGTAGTGATATGCACGATTGAGCACAGTTAATTAGGTGTCAGAAATTAATTGCGCCTTTGGCGTGGTTTGGATGTGAGCAAATGGTTTGGCTGCGGTTGATGGTGGTGGAACTGCTGACTAGTTTGGATGGGGTTCCCAGAAGGAATCAAAGAGACTGATTGTTAATTTACCCAAATTGTTTCAATCACCTTGCATTGTTTAATTTACGGGCTTTATCGGTAGTTTTCGGTGAAATTAAACTCACAAATTAGAAGAAAGAAATGAAACTGATAGGTGGATAGATGACTAGTGTCTTAGAAGAAGATTGAAAAGGACGGAAACTAAGTCAGCGAAAGGCGAATCAAAATTACGTGCCGAAAGCGTATCTAGGCGGTGTGTGATCATTTCTTTTGACCGTCCTGGAGTCATTTGGATGACACACAGGGATGATTTGTCTGTGTACACTTACTGAGGTTGCGACTCAGTACTTGTACACAGCCAAATTAGAAGGTTAAAAGACCTGATCACACACGTACGCTTTCTCATATGGCCCTTTCGCTGACTTAGTTTCCGTCCTTTTCAATCTTCTTCTAAGACACTAGTCATCTATCCACCTATCAGTTTCATTTCTTTCTTCTAATTTGTGAGTTTAATTTCACCGAAAACTACCGATAAAGCCCGTAAATTGGAATCAAAGAGATTGAAGGTTGTTTAAGGATCTAATTTTTTCTAACAAATTACATAAATTAACGATTTTGTTGAACCAGTATCACACTGTTCACAACATTTAACAATTTTAAACCAGTTGACGATTTATTGCCAGATGCGTTCTGATTGTACCTCCATCCACGATGTAACTCCGACAACTGCGATAATAACAGTAAACCACAGCCCCCGAGCATGCAAATCGTAAAACCGACCTCAACAGCAGACCGAATGCGTTTGCTGTAATGCATCTAAATGACCACCACGTAACAAGCCGCAGGATTTATTGGGCACGACACCTATCTCTGCTACTTTTGGCACGAGACCCTTTACTCCGTGGTCAACTGAATTGAGTTTTAGATAATTCTTTCGAAAATAATTGAAATTTATTGTTTTCAAAGAGGGGAGCGTCAGTTTCGATTTGGCCCTTCCAGTCCTGTAATTAGAATTTATAGAGAGAGAGATTGAACATCGAATTCGAATGGACTGGTCAGCTTCTTTCGAGAGTTGAAAATCGCGACGTCAGCACATTGCACTCGTGTGAAACCAGCTGCAAATATTCCTTGTTATACACCAGAGCGTTTATCGAATCCCGTCGAAACTCCCCAAAGACTGTCTTTATGTCTCCGGTTTGCCAACATTCCCAGCTCCTCCGACTAAAGCGGTGAAGGTGAAAGAAAAGCAATAAATTTTCCACTCCTCGCCCATGTTTCAGCTCCAGGACTGCAGCTGAGTCAATCCCTGCCCAAACTCCTGGATCTGTGTACAATAACGACGGCAGCAGCAGCTTTCCCAAAACACAAAGCCCCACGGTCCCCGATCGACGGGGACCATATAATAACTATATCCTGGCTGTCTTTTGCTGTCCTTTAAAGTTTAAGCCTCTCTTTGCAAAATGTCTCCCAATTCAGCTCCAGCAGCTCCAAAGGGGGCATAAAACGATGAACTCGAGTTTCGGGATTGCTTTAGGATGGGTTTTCAATGTTGCCTGAGTATTTAACAAGAAGATTTTTTTTTCGAAACGCATTTAGATGAATTCTCTGGATTTTCCATTAGATTCCTTATGTCTAAATAGGTCATTTTGTATCATTAGGTACATACAAGTTTTCAAACAAATGTGGGGGCTTTCCATTGAAAATCTGTATCTCGAAAAGGGATTTTCTGATAAAGGATGGACACTTTTTTACATAATCAAAAATATACAATTTTGTTGAATAATTAACATATCTAGATTTTAATGAAACGGTAAAGTTTACCGAATTTTCAACAGCTTAACAGTTCAGTTAACTAAAAATTGCTGAATTAGGTAAACTTTTACTGAAATTCGGTAATGAAGCTCATTAATTATTGTTCATTGTACAACCGGTTTTCGGTAAAATTTTGTTCATTTTGACAGATGGTTTACCGATCAAAACTTTACCGATTATTTAACTACTGAATTCGGTAAAAAAAACTAGGTGCGTAAAATCGGCTATAAACTCAAAAAACGGTGAACTTTATCAAAATTTTACAAAAGTGTCATGTCGATTTAGAACTTCATTTTACATCTATTTTTTGCCTTTCTTGCTAGATTAAATATACTTTATTGAATCTTTCTTCTAATAAAAACATTTGGTTTACATAATAAGTGGTCAGCTGATGGTCTTCAGCTTTAGTTTTTTTTTCGTGATTCAAACACTGTTCATTTTTATAACTTTAAAAGTATATGATTTATCATTTTTGTAACACTAGGTACAATGAGGAAAAAAAAATGTTAAGAAAACATAACCTAACCTAAAACTAACTTAATCTTACCATAAACTAAACCAATCCTTGAATCAAGGGGTATTCAGATATAGCACATTTTTCCCTGAATTTCAAACATTTTTCTTGAATCTTCTGATCCAACATTTTAACTTTTGCTAATTCATGAACCTCACTTGATCTTGTCCAGCCAGGAACATTCAAAACCATTTTGAGTATACCTTGTTTTGGACACGCTGGAGCTTCAATTTATGAATTCTAGCGCACCACTCCCAAACAGGTACTGCATACTCAATAACGGGGTAAATTATTTGTTTGTATACTGCTAACTTATTTTTCAAAGAAAGCTTTGATTTTCTGTTGATTAAAGGGTACAAGCACCTGATATTTTCTCTACATGCTGCCAAAACAATAGTTTCGAGTCAAGTATGAGACCTAAATAGACAACTGCCTTTGATCAGGGTATCGAAACATCATTCATTTTAATCAAAACATCATCTTTTGGGACAAATCTGGCCGATTTGGAAAGTGGAAAAATTATGGTTTGAGTTTTTGCTGCATTTATGCGAATTTTTCAGTCGCCAAAGTATCATATTTGTAAATATGACAATTCAACAATCGTCAAAAAATCACATTTTTTAAGATTATTTTTTGTGCATTTTTGATCATTTCCAATTTTTTTTGAGAGTTCTTAACTTGACCAAAAACAATTGTCCGTCATAATCTCTAGCTAAAAAGTTGGTTTGTTTGTTTACTAAAACATATAAAAAAATCGAGATTTTGTGATAAAAAGTTTTTTGATTTTTTTTCCTAGATTGTTGTACAGTTGTATCACATATTTGGAACAGTTTACTAATCGGGCAATGTTTAAACAATCATGGAAAATCGATAATTGAACAAAATGATTTGCTTTTACCTTCATGTGATAGTTTTTCTTTTGATCTTTCGATTGATATTATTTTTTTGCGAAGTTCTAGAACACTGGTCATGAGTAGTATTTACTGTTTGTTTTCAAAGACGCATTGGTTATTTAATATGTTGGGTTTATAAATTTTCAAGCACTGAATTTTGTTTTATAATTTTCTAAATGTTTATGCATCAAAAATCTGCTGTATAAAATGGAAAAAAACAAGTTGCATTCACAACGAAAAAAAAAAGTTTAAATTGCAATGTTCCCAAGATCCTCTCCATGTTGAAAGCAAACAAAAACAAACTGCCACGCGTGAGCTTTAAATCCGTTTGGGTACAAAATTTCATCAAAAATTTCCGGAGCGAGCTTCAACCCAGCCTAGCAGATCAGATCAGGATCTCTCTAGCAAAGTAGAGTAACAGGATTTAGAAAACTCATCCCAGTCGTTCGTCGCCTCTTCGACCAGCAGGAGAGAAAATCTTGTTCTAACAAAGCACGCCATAAGCCGGAAGAGATGAAAGAAAAGATTCTTCCCACCGCCGCCTCTCGGCCAGTTTCTACCAAGGAGGGGCCCAGCAAAGTCATTGTTCGTTCGGGAAAATTTCGGGATTGCCTCATGAAAGTTGTATTTTCAGCAGATTTTATTGCATAGAAACTTGCTGCGAGTCTATTCTTAGCACACTTTCTTGGCATTCCAGGTCTATTCGCCGCTCTATCTCTTGAGTTGACTCGGCGAGTTCGAGATTGGGAGTTGGGTGGGGAAGATCCTTTATCTACCAGTCCACGACCAGAGACAGAGTGTTGTCGTTACAATTTTCTGCTAGTGGAGAAACTAACCTGAATCTCGTCAGATTGTGCAAGAGCGGGAGTTGCTTGAAAAGATGAGACTTATTTTTAATTTTCTTCAGCTTTTGCTGCTTGAATGTCTATGAATGAATTTCTTGGGGACTCGCCTGAAGATGGTCTGCCAACGTTGAAAGGACCTCTGCTACCTTTTGCGGTGAAGTAAATTTTGTGTTACGTGGTGCGGTGGTGGGCTTTATGTAAGATTTTGGCTTGATTTGAATTCTAAAGATCTGCTCTTATTCTTGTCAGGGTGGCTGCAGCTCAATGGGAAATGACAATAATTTACACAGTCTCTTTCGTTCTTTTGGGGGACAGATTGGTGCTGGCTGTGGCTTGTTGTGCAACCGCGAACTGGAATAAAATGAGTGTTACGTTAATTTGGGCGCGTAATCAGCGTTACAAGATGTCTGAAAGAAGTTCGTCTTGAAATTTTGAGGTTTCCATTCAATTGTGCTAACATTTTTTTTTTTCAAATTGTGATAACAAACTAACCATTTTCGGGTACAGTTTCCCCCACCAACGATCACAACCGGTTACATAATTTACGCGAATTTAACTTTTCGCGTTTCACGGTTCCATAAAACATCACCATAAATTCTCCAACAGGCTATTCGTTTCCAGTTCACGCTGGTTTGGCTGGTGTAATGTTGTGTTGAAAATACCCACTTTATTATCAACTAATAAACTCGTTCCATTAAGCTTCACATCGTTGCGGTGATAGCTTTTTTACGACAACTTGAGGAAGCACATATTTGCCCTCCACCCTTAAGTCGCGCTGTTTGGTCCTACAAAGTAATCCATCACATTTAGTACCAACAACGGGGCGTAATATTTAGGTGAGTTCCGCGAGTCAGTTTGTTTTCGGAAATATTTTGACACTTTTCCCCTTCCTGCCAAGGTTTTGCACGCTCCAAGTGCAATAAATTTTATTATTATTACTTAATAACTTAAGCGTCAGCCCCGGTATCAAAATAACCGTTCATGCAAATAGCTCACGGAACATAACCTGCCTGCCAACCTGCCACGTGTTGACATGGTGATTGTTGGGTTTGAGTGCCAATCGTGACATCCGGTGAGGTGGGGACAAGAGATACACAGCTCATATTCGCATAAATGTCCCATTTGAAATGTGTAGAGAAAAATGCAACGCAGATTTGTCCCTAACCAAATGTTTAAAAATGTCATAGAGCAATTCTCCACCAAAACTGAAATTTAAAAAAAAATATAGTTTTGGTTCAAAATTTGTTTCAAACCAAAGGGAGCGTTCTGTTATTACGTAACGCAAAAATGTGGATTTTTGACCCCCTCCCCTCTCGTAACAAGATTTTCATACAATTTTTGTATGGAACGTAACATAGCCTTCGAACCACCCTCCCCCCTCCCCAACTGCGTTACGTAATAAAATAACGCTTCCAAAGAAGCCATCTTGTGTCATTGGTTAACCCATAGAAGACTCTATACAGTTTAAGCAGCTGTCCATAAAGAAATGGTACGTGAATACTCATAAATCTGTAACTTTTGAAAGAAGTACGACGATCATTCAGAAAAAATAGATGTAATTGATTTGTGTTGGAAAAACAACATTAAAATATCGTCCGTGCATCTATTTTTATTCGAATAGTCCTCATCAATACCTATAGCTTTGCCGAAGACACCAAATCAATCAGAAATTCCCCAACAAAGTTTGAGCCAATTCAAAAAATTACAGTAAATAAAAAAGGGTCAAAATCAAAATGGCCGATTTCGTAGATGTGATGGAAATGTGTATAAGACATTTATGCAAACAAGGTACATAAGTACCAGGGACAATAATAGCAGAATTGACTAATGTTTAAGGCAGCAAAAATGTATAAATTTTGAGGAAAATTTGAGCTGTTTAAGATAACAAATGTCAGGATTCGCTAACTACAAAAAAAAATGTGACAAACATCTTACATCTACGACAGTTAAAAAGGGTTATGATTAAAAAAAATATCAAAACTTGTGGAGACTCGTTGTATCCGAGAGGGTTATGATGAGTGTTAGTGAACTTTCACGATTTCGCGGACAGCGAGAAATTCGTGAAATACCTCATTTTCCAAGAAATTCCATGAAATTCAAAGATTTTCTAAAATCAATGCCAAAAAATAACAATAAAAAGAATATCCACAAAGTTTAAAATGCAAATATGATTAGTTTTCAATTGAAAAATTTACATTAACTTTTTGAACACTGTGATTTTAAAGGAACACATTTAAATAGATTTTTACCAATAGAGCAATTCTCTAAGATTTCGGTCATTTTTTTTTGTATTTTTTTATACAGCTGAAACTTTTTGGTGTCTTCGGTATACCCAAAGAAGCCATTTGCATCATTAGTTTGTCCATATTTTCATACTAATATGGCAGCTGTCCATAGAAAAATGGTACATAAAAATGCAAAAATCTGTATCTTTTGAAGGAATTTTTTGATCGATTTGGTGCTTTGGCAAAGTTGTAGGTGTGGATAAGGACTGCACTGAAAAAAAATGATACACCCAAAATAGCTCGGCATCCAATTGAGGGAATAACGATCACGGATTGAGAGGAAAAGGTTACTGCGGACGGACTGAGAGAAAAACGCCCGAGACTGCCGAGAGCGTTATTCTCAACAAACATTTCAAACGCAGAAGCCTGCCAACACGCACACATTCAAGCCTATTTTTATGTATTGGTTTCAAAGTGTTTTCCTGTTTTTGTGCATGTATTTGTGTGGACGTCAACAGATGCTCATGTGTTGGTGAGAAACGATAGTTTTTCTTCTTATTTTTCTTATTCTTTTGCAAGGAAATAAAACGATTTCTAAATAATAATCAAATCAAAGGAATTTTATTGCAATAACCCGTAATAGACAAAGCTCGTGATGGACCAGTTCCTGCACCCGATCCGAAGGAACAATGTTGATTAAAGGCGATTCCTCTTTCTTCTCCATAACGATGCAGTGCTCAGGACGGTTCCCTCTCCGTTCCGTTCCGGCCACCGTTTCTTCTAAACTAATCGTTTTGAGTTCGTACGTTTATTCCTCGTCTCCAGACCGAACCGATGGCACGATGATGGCCAGCTTCATGCCGGTTGATTCCTTCCTCCTCGCCCGACCAGTCCGGGGAAGATCGGCCACCGGCGACATCCTCGGCTCGTTCGAGATCCCCAACGCATTGATGGCCACGGATGATAAAATCTGGGAGAAAGGAGAACAAAAAGTCACATAAGTCAAGCGTTCAGTAAATTGCAAGCGTAGTATTACGCCAGCACATTTTTTCCGAAGAAAGCGATCGAAACTTACCGCAGAAAACTCCTTCCGGCGTCGAGCCGGGTCTCCTTGCCGACGCAGGTCCGCACGCCCCGTAAGCAAATCCGCCCGGACCAGCAGCCGGATGTTGGGTTTGGGCCCCGTGAGCAAGACCGCCCGGATGAGCAGCCGGATCTTGTTGACGAGCAGCCGGATCTTGGGCCGAGCGAGTTGGTCGTCGGATGACCTTACAGGTCCACACGCCCCGTGAGCAAGACCGCCCGGATGAGCAGCCAGATCTTGTTGACGAGCAGCCGGATCTTGTTGACGAGCAGGTCGCCGGATGATCTTTGTTGTTCACGCAGGTCCGCACGTAGCGGTTGGTCGTGACGAGCCTCACAAAATCTGAAAAGAGTACAAAACAAACAAATTACAGTCAATTTCAGTCAGAATCAATTTGTAAACAAACAATGCATCCTGCAGACATTGCAATTGAGCAAAATGCACTGCTTGTTTACAAATTGCTTCTCAGAACATACCGTGTCTCCTTGTCGACGCAGGTCCGCACGCCCCGTAAGCAAATCCGCCCGGACCAGCAGCCGCATGTTGGGTTTGAGCCCCGTGAGCAAGACCGCCCGGATGAGCAGCCGGATCTTGTTGACGAGCAGCCGGATCTTGGGCCGAGCGAGTTGGTCGTCGGATGACCTTACAGGTCCACACGCCCCGTGAGCAAGACCGCCCGGATGAGCAGCCAGATCTTGTTGACGAGCAGCCGGATCTTGTTGACGAGCAGCCGGATCTTGTTGACGAGCAGCCGAATCTTGGGCCGAGCGAGTTGGTCGTCGGATGACCTTACAGGTCCACACGCCCCGTGAGCAAGACCACCCGGATGAGCAGCCAGATCTTGTTGATGAGCAGCCGGATTTTGTTGACGAGCAGCCGGATCTTGTTGTTCACGCAGGTCCGCACGTAGCGGTTGGTCGTGACGAGCCTCACGAAATCTAAAAAAGAGTACAACACAAACAAATTACTGTTAATTTCAATCAGAATCAATTTGTAAACAAACAATGCATCCTGCAGACATTGCAATTGAGCAAAATGCACTGCTTGTTTACAAATTGCTTCTCAGAACATACCGTGTCTCCTTGCCGACGCAGGTCCACACGCCCCGTAAGCAAATCCACCCGGATGAGCAGCCGGATGTTGGTTTTGGGGCCGAGCGAGTGGGTTGTCGGATGGCCTTACTTGTCGACGCAGATCCGCACGCCCCGGTAAAAAATCACAAGGTTATCCGCCCAGTTTGGGGCCAAGAAAGTTGATCGTCAGATGTCGAAGCAAATGGGCAGCTGGATGACGGGTTTTGGGCGATTATCGTATGGCGGAGGATTGGCGGATCGTATGGCAACTCGGATCAGCGGAAAGCACACTTGGATTGTTGCCTCGGGTGTGCAAATCTGAAATAGATAAAAAAATAAAATGTTTTTTTCTTTCTCACTCTGTTTCACGGAGGAGAAAGACGGCCAAGATGGCGCCAACTTTGCTGTCATTCCCGGTGGTGATCAAATCCAAAGCGTGTCGCAGAAGGTTTGTAAATCATTTGCTGGAGGTTTTCAATTGGAATGTTTGAAGCGAGCCGGCACCGCAGACAAAATCTTTGATACCGATTCGCTCAAACCCAAATCTAACGAACAAAGCAGCCGCCGCCAGGGAAGTGAAAAGATAGTTTTAACTTCCCTGGCGGCGGCTGCCTTGACGGTCTCGCAAAATATCTCAACACTATACCCAACAACGAAAACCTCCGGCAAACGACGAAAAAACTTCCGGCGAGGCAGTGCCATGCCCAGGGTTCGCTTGCCACCGAAAAAAACAGCCAGGATGGCGAAAATTTGCCAAAAATTGCAGCGAAAACTTACCTCTAACCTCGTTGTTGTACTGCAGCAGACTGAATCATGAGTGGCACGAGTAAAAAAAATGGCGATTTTCGGGTAGATTGAAAATCACACTCACACATACAAAATACAGAGTTACGTTTATAGCGTGTTACGAAAGTGCACTCTTGTGTATTGGTAAACAACTTTTGGGTAACGGAAAAAAATAAATGTTTCAAATCATCGTGATCGTTTTCCTCTCGAAAAATCGAAAAGTCCCTCAAAAATAAATGGTAGAGATATTCTCTCGGCACCGGATTTTGGGTGTAAAAATGACTATAGCTTGAAAACGGTGCACTTTATCAAATTTCACTAAAATACTTTTTGATTGCAAATTGGATTTCACATCGAAAAAATGATGTTGAAAAATTGTTGCGACCAATATTTCGATTTTTTGAAAAATTCTGTATTGATTAAAAAATTCATAACTCGGTCAAAGAACTTTTGTACAACCTGGAAATTTCTAAGAAGTTGGCATTTATGCCCCTGAAAAAACATATAAAAAATAAAAAAATAAAATTAGTGTTTTTTGCAAATCAAGTTTTTGTGACAAAAAGTGAAATTAAAAATTACCCATTTTTTACCGTGTATCATTTTTTATCAGTGTAGTCCATATCCATACCTACAACTTTGAAGAAGACACCAAATCGATCAAAAAAATCCTTCAAAAGAATTTTCATAAACCATTTTTGTTTGGGCAGCTGCCAAATTTGTATGGAAGTTTATATGGACAAACTCATGATGCAAAATGGCTTCTTTGGAAATACCGAAGGCACCAAAAAAGTTTCAGCTGGATTAAAAAAAATACTAAAATTAAAATTGAAAAAAGAAAGATCGATTTCGTAGAGAACTGCTTAATAAAACAAAATAATTAACAATAGAATTGCTATGAATAAATAATTGCAGGGATTTTGGCGTATGAAAATTTTATTTTATGTTTTTTCTTCTTTAAAATTGTCCATAACACAGTACTCAAATGTTTATTAAAAATAAAAAGTGCATTTAAATGAAAACAAATGCATTTTCCTGTATTTATTATTACTTTTTGCACTTTTTTGCTTATTTAAAATTATTTTAAATCAAAGTAAAATTATCATGTACAATTGAAAAATCATAGTTTTGAAAATTAATGATACCGTCATCAGGGGTCACGTTGGGTCGGGGGTGAAATTGGGTCATACAAATTTCGGCATTTTTGTATGACCTAATCCTACCCCCAGACCCAATTTCACCCCTGATGGTGATAAATTCCGTGAAATAACAAAATTAAATTGAGGAATTTAACTCGGTTTATTCAAGATTTAATGATTTGGGCTTTATAAAAATTTTTAGTCTTTGAAAACTGCCGTTTGCTAGAATATTCCAACAATATCTGATAATTTGGTTAGATGATCCTCGTGAAAATTTTCAGCTTGAAAATTTTTGAATAGGGATCCCCGCGAAAATTGATTTATTTAGCGTGAAAAACCACTAAGTTTAGTTATGATACGCTGAACACGATAAACAACAACCAAGTTACAAACTGTTGTCCGTAATAGGACAACTTTGCCTCCAAGAAAACACCGGTGCCGAAGACGATAATCGAAACGATAAAACGAGGTATTAAAACAGTCTTAGTACTTACTGCTGCCGCTTCTCAGTGAGCTGGATGTCGTCGTTTACCTTACAGTCAAGCCAAGTCCCGTTGCAAGGTAGCAGGAAGACATAAATATCCTCTTTTGCTAAGCAGACTTCCCTCATTGAGCTTCGTAACGAGTGACATCGACGGGTGGTGGTACATTCGACAGCAAATGGCACATAAAAAGCATAAATTTTACACGAAACATCAACCTAATGAAAAGTTATTCTTGTTTAGCGATGATGAGGAAACTTGTGCTTTTAGGAAGGAATTTGGCAACTTGATTAAAATTTTGATCGATTTTGATCAAATATTCTACTAGAAATTTCAATTATATTCAATACAACCAGTCTCTCTAGAGTCCTTAAATTTCACTTTCCAAAGCAAAGGACACCGATTCTAATTGTTATTGTTTCCGATCAAACTTTCTTCCTCATCTTCTGGGCAAACAGAGCTCCCAGCCGAGGTTGACCCCCAAATAGGATTATGGTATTAGCAGAGACGTTTTACAACTATCTGCAATCTAGATGATAGCTCGGAAACTGGTCCCCTGGGCCAAATGCATCCCCCCTCCCCTCTAAAAAGCCCCAAAGATTCAGCAAGAATTTCTTCGTTGTTGGTTCTGGGCCACAGCAGCAGAGATGAAGATGTCGAGTTGGTGATTATATGGCGATGACTCCGAAAGAGGCGACCTCTTCTGCCGACTCCATTGTGGGCGATGATTCAGATTTGGCAGGGCACATCTGGTTTTCTCTGGCCCGGAAGTCGAAGAAACATCAAAAAGCACTTGCGCTGCAGCACGGCAAACTGTCTTGTTGGGGATTTTGTGCCAAACTAGCACCAGCTCAAAAGTGGGCGAGGAAATTTTCATTTTCCTGAAAGGTATTTATCCAAACTGTTTGCTGAGGTTAATTTTATTAGCCAGATTAAGTTATGATCTTCCGTTTTCGGGGAGCAGCAGCAGGTTCTTTCTTTGCGGACTTGGAGCGGTAGATCCCCTTCGGCTTATGTTGTCAGTCATACTGGCAGCCGGTGCGATTGTTAATTCATTTCGTTTGAGCTGGAATTGAATTTAAAATGCCACCCGGGGATCAAAATTAGTGTCACCTGAGCTTGGATTGTGGGCTTGATTCAATTTGGGAAAATGATATCTTTGGCCGCACCTTGAATTTAATTTTTAATTCTTTTTTCTCGTTTGGGTGCAGCTCGACTGAATACTCTAACTCCACAACGAGAGTACAGCAAAAGCAAATAAATCCCTTGACCGCAAAAATCACTTTTCCACTTCCCATTTTGGTGATGGTTTATGAATCATAACAAATCATAATTTCATAGTGGCTCCGTTTCCACTACCCTCGCTAAGATTTTTATTCACCTCCCAAATCAAAATTGGCCCATGAAAAGATGCTCGTAAACTAGCGACATTTCTCATCCATCCTTGCCGAGGCCAATAAATTCGGATTACGGCAAAAGGGCCAAGCCATGATCAACAGTGCACTTTGTCATAAAATAAGCAAGCGCACACAAGCTACTTCCCCGCGTGGCCAAAAACCATATTTTATTTCGATTTCACCGGAAAAGCATAAACATATGGCATCGAAGAGGAACTTTGCTGCTGTGGAAAAGGTCTCCAAAAGCTTTGACCCCCCCCTTAAAGAGCTGTTGCTTGACGTCGTCGTCGGAAAACTTGTCGTTATTTTGCTTCGAATATGATGATGGATCAAGAAGCATCATCGACTCCCGGCGGCGGAAAGTGTGGAAAAAATGTGTTTTCCCATGATGGATATACCCCTCCCCACTACGGGGCAACATGGTAAGGACGAGGACGCAAGTTGGCTTCGTTCCGTTCGTTTCGTGCCAAAGAACTATAAACTGCGAAGAAATTGAAAATCATTGAACCTTTATTGAATCATTTTGCCAAGGGTTTTTTTTTGCCTGCTGCTGCTTCCTGGCTTTTCTTTTCTTTTCGTCTTGGAAAAGCGCGCACAGTTTTCCCCTTCGAACTTGTCGGGATGGATTGTCCTTTTCTTTTGCGGAGCTTTAATCCTTCTGACGAGGACGAAATCGGTCGATGGTTGAGTGAGTGGGCCGACCAGACTCAGCATGGGGAGTAGGGGAGAGGAAAAAAGTTTAATATTTCTCCCGCAGACCGGAATATTGATATTCGATGGAAAGTTTTTCTTTCAAGCATAAACATTTTGTTCCGGCAGACAGGACAGAAGGATGAAAGTTCAACGATATCCGTTATTGTGTGGGAGAGCAATTTTTGGACTCGAGTGGACTCGATGACCTGGAAAAAGTTGGGAAGGATTACGTTATTGGTGGATGGATGAATGACAAAGTTGATGGGAAATCATCATATTACAAGGTGCTTCATGACGATAACTTCATGTTGATATTGACAAACACATTTTCTGAATATTTCTTATGATCCGTTGAATGTATGCTCTTAAGGTTGGATTACGCTCCAAATTGTAAAACATCCGAGCACACCCGAAAATTTATAGCAATAATTGAAGTGGCCAGCCCTACTGCGTGATGTTTACCACAGAGAAGATCACATTTCACAGAATCAACAGGGGTAGAAGGATGCGTGGACATGCCGTATCAAATGCTCCGGTTTAGTAAGTTCATGAGTTATGTATTTTGTTTTAATATAATCAAAATTACATTTACTGAAACACTCAGAATACACAATTATCAAAAATTATCGGAAAATTTCCTTATTAGGTTCCGTAAAAAATAACAACATTTCATTTAACTTTACTACAATTGGAAAATTATTCTTTTTCACAGCTGCAAAAAAGTAATTGCGAACTCATAATAGAATTTTGAGAAAATCGACTTTTGGAGCCCCTTTTTGTCCTTCCTCACCTTACAATATGTATGTATGTATGTATGTATGATCCCCATACCCGCAGGCAACTTGGTCCTGGAACACATGTGAGCGCTAGGTGAACAATTCGATCATCTTTTACTCCATAATCTGTACACCCACGTGCATAAGTTTTTTTGCACGAATTTTAATGCTACAAATACCGGCGCATAAAATAAAATGGTTTCCCTCTTCCCTCCCCAAGCGCCGGAAATTTGTAGCGGGTGTAGGGACACTTTGCATAGACGCCCTTGCTCCCATCACGTCACTGAGGGTATGGAGCGACGAGAAATTAATAAGCATGCCCCCTCTGTCGAACCTTCATTAGAGAAGCAGGCAATCCACAACTCACAGCGAACGACCAAGGGAACACCCTACCGCGTATATAATAAGGTTGGCGTGGTTGTCTTCAATGAATTGTCTATATGTGTGTGTAAATGAACGTGTTTTTGTATTAAAATGAAAAGGTCTCACCAAAAAACAGTGTCTTCACATAGATTTCAGATCTGAGACGGGCTTCAAAATGTTCAACTTGAAGTCATGGTAAATTCAAATCTTCATTCTTGAGTTGCTTAACTTCTCCGTCCGTGATTCCTGATACTTTTTCGCGATCCATCCGAGATATTTCGCTGGGCCTTCACAGATGATTTAGATTTGATAGCTATCGGCACCCGGTACACATCCGGCGTAAAACTGCCCGTAACGTGAATGAAGGCATTCACGCAGTTGATGGTCTTCTTCTTGAACCCACGCGACACAATGACCGGAGGTCTGAACACTTCCCTTTCCAGCACAGATAAACCATTTTCCTTCATTGTCACCTGACGCGCAGCGAGATTATGACCAAACACAAACCGTACGAACTAATTCGTCAGAAATTAATTTTAATTTTCACTCAAACATACAAAAAACGGAAAACTCCATGAAAATGACAGGAGCAGAAAAAATTGCGTCCGACATGCCGCGCGCTTACTTCGATCTTGTCCTTCCTCACCTTACAATAGGCAATAAAATCACTCAAAAAATTAACTTCTTAATTCGACCTCCTAGACCCACTTTCACGTATACATATCGACACAGAATCAAAATCTGAGCAAATGTCTGTACGTGTGTATGTCTGTAAGTCCGTGCACCGAAAAAAATGCACTTGACTATCACAGAAAAAAAAATGTAAATTTACCGGACACTGAAATCTTGTTTTTAACGTAAACGTGCTCAATGTAAAGTTGAGATGCAATGTAAAAAGTTAAATTGCATTTAAAGAGCCATCATGTAAAATGAGATCCGATGTTATCGTTGCTTCTCATGTAAATGTTGTGTTTGCTTCTGACAAACGATAAATTTTGAAACTTGAAAAGCATGTAAATTAACATTTAATGTAAAATATGCTGAACGTAAATATCAATTACACTTAAATTTAATTTGAACTGTTGTTTGTTCTCGACAATGACAGCTCTTTATTGTTGACGATTGCGGGTGATCGTTCGGGAGTGTTTTGTAGACGAATGTTAACTTTTACTGTAATTGCAAGTAATTTGTGATCAATTATGATACTAGTAAACATTTTAACATGATTTTCTCAAGTTAAATGTATAGAGAAAAAAAAATCAACACATATGAAAGCAAAACAAAGTTCCGCTGTAGTGTTGGAGAAAATGTTAGATATCCAATCATAAACAAAACATTTCTGGCTTACTGAAGGCCATCTTTAGCAGCACTAGTGGGTCATCCCTCCCGGTGTCGTTCACTAGCACAATTCTGGCAGGAAAAGGATCTTTCTGGATCAAATAGGAACCAAGATTAACTTTTACGGTATTAAATCGGGTTGAGAGAAAAGTTTTACCAGCTCCCAGCTAAAGTTCAGCAATTGTCTCTTCGCAAACAATGTAAACAATCTGGACCAAAGCCGTCTCTAGAATCTGATCAGCAACGATTCATAGAACAAAACTCCTTCAGGAAGCTCTGGAGGAATGTAAGCTTCTGGACGAAACAGCGGTCTCGAAGAGTGCCATTTGGAAGATGTGGTAATAGCACTCACGAAATAATAATTTTTCACTTTTTAGGTAACAAAATCCATCACCAATCCATCGTTCGTTCTACCGGGCCGTATCGCCCCAGCGGATATGTGTCCACAGCGTCAGGGGAAATACCAGAATATGTTGCTGTTGACCGCAATTCAGATCATGAACGTTCCATTCCACATCTCCACCCCGACGGTTTGCACAAATTGACCACGGAGAATTCTTACAGGTGCATTCCGTGCCGTGTCGTGATCCAGCTGAAGTGTGTGTATCCTTCGTCTAATTTTTAATCAGGGTGCAAACAGATTTGGTTTGCCGTCTGGCAGGGAACTGAAACATTACCAGTTAGTCGTCCGATTGCGTTTCCACCGTGTTGTTCCGCATCTGCTCGATGCCGTAACCGGGTTTGGCAGAACGCCCGAGAACCTGCTTCGCAATCATTTTCCAAACTTTTCTCACCGGCTGGAACTTTTCCCACTTTATTTTAGGTGACATTTGTTACAAACTAAAACCTTTCGCAACAAACACTTCAAAAGGGCGTTTCATGATGAAAGAAAAATGTTTATCTCACTCATTCAAATGGTTGTTGCCATGAGTGTGAGCAAGATGCACGATTCTTTCGCAAGAAGCAGTGTCCTTTTGAAATGCTCGTCGCGCTTTCGGGTGGGCAAGTTGACAACTGGCCAAGGATGTAGACCTAGCAAGGTGCATGCATCAGAATGTCGGAGTTGCAAATGCTTTTGGATTAGGGTGATCGTTCTAATTAAAATTAAAAGAATAAATCTGGAGTTTTTTTTGAAAAGGTCCAATAAACCAAATTTCCAGTTTTTGCTTTTTGGGTGTTTTTGAAACCGCCTTGAGTCAGGGGTATCAAAAAACACCCAAAAAGCAAAAACTGAAAAATTGGTTTATTGGACCTTTTCAAAAAAAAAAACTCCAGAAATAGATGATATTAAAGAGTGAGTTGAAGTCTCGGTTGAAGTGTACTTGATCGTGTTTCAACATCATTTCTCTTTTTCATTTTAATATTGGATAATACAAAAAAAAAATGTTTTTTTGCAAATTATAATTTCAAAGAGGTTCTTATTAAATTATTTTCTATTAAATACAATTATATTCCATTGCTTGTAGAACAAAAATGAAACAAACAATCATCAGATTTTTATTTGAACAATTAAAAACTTGCTCCAATTGAATGAATTAATTCAAGCAAAACATTGTAATAGGGCCGAAGCCGAAGTGTAAACAAATAGTCTATCCTGCTCGTTCCTAATGTAAACATCAACTGACGTGAGCAGGATAGACTCTTTGTTTACACTTCGGCTTCGGCCTTATTACAATGTTTTGCTTGAATTTTGTGTATGGTTTTAAAAGAATATCGGGCCAAGGAAGAAAAAAAGGAAGAACTTCAGTTTATAGAGGTATTCATATCATAACCTTGGAATAGGCATTCAACTTTTGTGAATTAATTTAATATAATATATCAAACAGATTTAAACTTAATTTAATCTGTGACATTACGTTTAAGTATCAAAAATAATGTGACTAAATAAAAAAAAATAAGACTTAGAAATGTTCTAAAATTTTGATGAAGTGACATATTTTGTAAAAAAAAAATCAAAATGCTTATTCTTAACATATAACAAAAGATTATTTTTGTATAAACGATTGTTGTCGATATGAGTATTTTTTTAAAATTAAAGGTTCAATAAACCAAATTTATTTTCTTGCATAGACTTAACAGGCCCAAACTAAAGTCGGTTTGAAAATATCAAAAAAGCTTAAATTATTTTAAAAAAAATCCAGGTATAGTCGATAACAATTTTCGCTTACTTTTTCAAAAGGTTCTATGTACATAGGAAGCCCATGTCGCTTTGGTTGATTGAAAAAGTCTGCAAGAGAAAATTATTTGCCGTTTACTCCGACAACAACTCCAACATTTCAATGCCTACCTTTACCAGTCTCATGGCATTGAAACAAAACGTCAACGGCCATCACCAAACAAAAACAGTTTGCTGTCACTTTTTTGCGGAGCGGATTAAATTTGTTCGATTTCGGATTGTCGTGATTCGTTCGGGAATGTGTTATGGAGGTGGAAAAGACAGTCTTAAAATCTTATTCTGTTTTTCGAGATGGTCCCAGCCAAGAAAAAAGGCCGCCGTGGCACTGAAAAGTTCAAACCCTTCAAAACCGGTGGTGATAAAAAGAAGAAACGCGCGAGCCGCAAGAACGCGTTGTTGGCCGAGGGATTCATATTTTTTCGAAGGGCAAGTTCAGCGCCCAGAAGGTGCTTTACTCGCTGAAGACCCTGAAGATGGTCCGGACGAAGAAGCACATGGTGGCCATTACGGTGTTGGAGAAGATAGGCGGTGCTAAGAACGGTGATGAAATAAAGGTGCTGGTGAAGCTACCTGCTGACCAAGTCGTTGTCCGTAAGCGGTTCTTCCGGAACCATATGCGCTACATCCACAAGACGTTGAAGAAGGTTAAGGTGCTGATCGTGTCGCCGGTCGTCATGAGAAAAAGCGCGTCGTCTTGCTGATGTCGGGTGCTGGTGACCGGTCTCGCACAGCCGCCCGGTTCAGTGCGTCTCGCAAAATTACGTCATCGCGACCAAAACCCGCGTCGATCTGCGCAAGGCCAAGATCTCAAAGCACATCAACGACGGTTTCTTCCGCTAGGCCTGCAAGAAGAAGAGCACCTGTACCGAGAAAGACATCTTCGCTGAAAAGGAAGTGAAGTACGTGCCGTCGGAGCAGCGCAAGGCCGACCAGAAGACCGTCAGCGACGAGGTCCTGAATGCCACCAATACGCCGTTCGTGTCGACATTCTCCATGCTATCGTAAACATTTTCTTTATATTATGCCTTCAATAGATTAAGCTAAAGAGGTAAACTTTCCTTTTAGGTCATGTGCAGCAACAATCTGAGAATTTCTTGGGTCAACGGAGACTTACCAGCTCAAGCAACCCAAATGCTGAAGGAATACGAATGGTAACCCTAAAGAAGACTTAACCTCGAAACACATAATTGCGTGAGTACATTCCGTATTGCAAAAATCACCAGATTAGATTGAAATTATTCTATCAAGCACAAAAATTAAATTTTGTCTGTTTTTTTTTTCCATTTTGCCCCGTTGGATCTAGATTTCGGTTATATTTTCAAACACTTTTTGTTGTATTGATAGTTGAAAGTTATACTTTTGCGAATTGTTTGATAACCATTCTTGAGTATTGAAACATGTTTGTATAATGCTCAATTTTGATCATAAAGCAATCCAAAAGTATACTATCCAAAGCAACGATCTACAAAAGCGTCTGAAAATTACATCGGATTTTAGATTCAGCGGGGCTAAAAATTTTTTTGGATTGGGTAAATTTACGTTATTTTCATCGGAAATTTACACTTTTGTGAAATATTTTTCTTCGGCGCATTTACGTCGGATGAAACGTAAATTTCCAATGAATACAATGTAAATTAGCATCATTAATGACGTGCACTTTTGGTACATCATAAATGATGTAAATTTACCGGATTTTTTTTTTTCTGTGTACATCGACCAACAAAATTTCTGCGCAGACTCAATTCGAGGGGAAGCATGATGTTTGGGGTCCCGAGAAACAAGTTCAATTTGAATTTTTCAAAAATATTTAGACAGGGCCGAAGTGTCTTTCTTGAAAGTTTGTATGGAGAATTAGTGCTGTTCGTTTCTCCTACATATTGCATGCAATTTTTGGATTGTATGTAACTGCGCCGAACCGCTCTAATACTCCAAACAAACTTTGGAGAAAAACCGTTTGGCCCTGTATTAATATTTTTCTAAAATTCAAAGTGCACGTGTTTCTGAGGACCCCAAACTTCATGCTTCCCCTCGAGTTGAGCCTGGGCAGTAATTTTTGTAGGTCAGTGTTATCTCCGAACTGAGTGAACCGATTTGATCTGTCTTGGAGTCTCACAAGACCCTAGTTAATATTATGAAGTTATGTTAAGTACTTCGAAAGTTATGCTAAAAAACAATTTTAATAAAAGTACGGAAGATTGGACAAAGGGTGGTTTTCGTTAGAAACTCCGTCATTTTATACATTTTAAAAAAGGTATTTAAAATACCTTTCTAACGAGTCCACAACATTAAAGATCTGACAGCCTTATCGAAAGTTATAAGCACTTAAGTGTTATTTATGCACTTTGTTGAGGCCGGATCTCAAATATTTTGATGAAAACGTTGGCCTATCGTTGAATAGATAATCAAAAGACCCTTCCAACGCACCCAAAAGAAAGATCTGACAATCCTATCAAAAGTTATGAGCACTTAACTGCCGCTAAAATCAAGTCCGTCCCGTTTGTAATTTTGTCAATATAGAGTTAAGGGGTTACATTCATGTAAATCGGCAAAAATGTCAGGGTTTGGTACAAGCACCCTCTCAAACTTTTTTAAAATTGATTTTCAGGGCATTAAAATATACATTTTGAGCTATTACCAACATATTTTTTTAAGATATTCGGTTGCATGATTGCCGAGATATAGCTATTTGAAGTACGCAGTTTCAAAAAACGAATGCCACGATATCTCAACACTGCGTTGACCAAATCGACTCAAAACTTTGTTGAAGACTCATTAAACCGGTTCCATGTGCATGACGAAGGCAGATTTTCAAAAAGTTCATTTGAAAAGAAGTTAATTTTTTTCTATTTTTCATATAAAAACTCGTCAGTTTTTGATTTCTGTAATTTTTACAAAAGCAAAATTGCAAAATCGGGCTTCGTCATCCACACGGGATATGTCTTGCAATTTCTCACTTCAAATTTCAGCCAATTTGGTTCATCCAATTTCGAGATAGCGTGGCACCCGTAAATCAATTCGATGTTTCGAGAAACACGCTCATAAAGTCTGACAATTTGCTTTGCGCATGGCAAAACAATAAACTTAAATCGTCTTCTACTCATTTGAATCATTATATATCTTCATGAAACATTCAGGAGTGATTGGATTCGGCTCGCTTTAGGGTCCCATACATCGGTATTGAGTTGTTTGAAGTTTCGATAAGTAGTTCAATATTAATGTACAAAAATGTGTTTTCACATATATCCGGATGTTAGATAAATGGCTGGCAATCGTGTCTAACATTATCATGTAAAATAACGTTTTAAAGGTAGTCAGAAGACCTTTCAAAGTATTCTTGAATTTTGAAGATCTGGCAACCCTGTCTCAAGTTATTTACACTTAAGGTATATTAATGTACTTTTAATCATCTGTTTGAAAGCTTTGTGCGGGTCAATCATCCGACTTATTGTTGGTTAAATAATCGCAAGACTTTCCAAATGAGTCTAAAATATAGAAGATTTGGCAACACTGTCTCAAGTTATGGCAACCTAAGTGAAATTTATGTACTTTTTTTAAGCCGGATCTAACTAATCAGTATGAAAACTATGTCCGGATCAATCATCTGACCTATCGTTGGATAGTTATCGAAAGACCCTTCAAACAAGCCTATAAGATAGGAAATCTGGCAACAATGTCTGAAGTTATATCCACTGAAGTGATATTTATGTTTTTACAGAAGCCTCTTTTAACTTTAGTGGATCCGTTCGAAAAAAATAACAAAGTGAGATGTTGGATGTGTTTTTTTTATAATTTTTGTTTGACAATTTTTTGTCAAGGAATGAGGAAGGCACACACCACATAGATGGATTAAGCTAGTTTTTTCAAATAACGATTTGAAAAATACCTCATTTTCAAATATTTATTTCAAATGTATCAAATGAAAATTCAAATCCAACAGTGTTATTTTTAAACAAAACCTCATTTCAAACCTCAAAATTCAGCCTCAAAAAAGCAGAATATGGAAAATAACCCCACATGAAACGTGGAAATAAATCCCAATTGAATTAAACTGTCATTAAAAAATAATTAATGCAAGCATTCCGAGCGACAGTTTTGTGTGGCCACCCTTTTCGAAGCATGTTTGCCGATTGGAATCAAAGTATCGATAGTCGCTCGGGGGACAAATATGATTCCAAACATAGTAGATTAAACATTCCACTATTTTCAGAACAAAATTGTGGTCACCAGGCGTGGTTTATATTTGCATATAGCTAACAGCTACATTCAAGATTTATTTAGGGTTATCTATTAGTAATGTCATCGAAGCAAAAATAAACGAATTTCTACTCCTAATTCATCGAACCATTAAATATTTGCCTCCCGCCGAAAACGACCAGGAAGTCGATTTCCCCATCGACGCTTAACGAGCACTTTCGTCATCCGGCGAAGGCTCTAGTCCCTGGTCAGTTCGTCCTCCGCAAAAAAAGGTCCAGACGAATGAGCAGAAACGGGTGTCAACAGCAAATAATGGCTTTGGTTTCCTTTGGCCACCGCCGGAGAATTGGAGTCTTCACTCCGGAGACAACGCTTTAATTAATTGATCTGTCGATTTTTGCTACGCTGAGTACAGTGGGGTTAAATTTAAAATTCTGTACAAATATTAACATTTGATTTTTTTTACATTTGAACATTTAATGAATATTTGAACATTTGCACATTTGAACATTTGAACATTTGAACATTTGAACATTTGAACTTTTGAACATTTGAACATTTGAACATTTGAACATTTGAACATTTGAACATTTGAACATTTGAACATTTGAATATTTGAACATTTGAATATTTGAACATTTGAACATTTGAACATTTGAACATTTGAACATTTGAACATTTGAACATTTGAACATTTGAACATTTGAACATTTGAGCATTTGAGCATTTGAGCATTTGAACATTTGAACATTTGAACATTTGAACACTTGAACATTTGAACATTTGAACATTTGAACATTTGAACATTTGAACATTTGAACATTTGAAAATTTGAAAATTTGAAAATTTGACCATTTGAACATTTGAACATTTGAACATTTGAACATTTGAACATTTGAACATTTGAACATTTGAATATTTGAGCATTGCAACATTTTAACTTATGACCATGTTTAAAATTTTATTTTGAAATAAATTTCAAAAATATCAAGCAGAAACCCCAACCTCCACAGACAAAGTGCTGAAAGCTGTCAAACGATGCAGTTGCTTCGTCGCTCCAGCAGAAGTGGAGCGCTCAATCTTTCATCTTAATTTTCGCTGCTCCCTTTTTCGACCATATCTTCCGGCGTTTTGGGTTGTCACTTTCGCCCCCTTCCCGTCACCGGAGAAACCCATCCGCTGCAAATTGCAATCGACGCGGTCGGGGGAAATTTGTTCGTCGCTGATGGGTGTGAGCTGTAATTGATGTCACTCCAAATGGCAGAGAAGCCATCAATTAAGTTTATTGGTTATTGATTATTTGGTGGGATGCTGACAGTTTGATGGGGTTTACACGGTAAATTAAGTCTTTTTTTGTGTGGTTTAATTTCATCTTACTATTAACGGCGCCGGCCTTGTCAGACTGATGTAGCCAAATGAGTGCAGATCTATTTTAAACGTTTTATTTGGAATGCAACCTAAGAGAAGTGAAGCCTTCTGCCGTTTTGTACTTAAATTGCAATTTTAAATTGAAAATTTATGGCCATCCGTAAGACCCGTGAACAAAAGATGTGATGCCTCATACAAAATGGTCACTGCTCGTTTTTCCCTCCAAAAACGGACTCATTTTCCAGCATTGCGATTGTGATGACATGCAGTTAGGGTAGCTTCGCCAACTGTCACTCTCACTCTTTGAGTGAACTAAATTGCAAAGTAGTCCCAAAATTCCCAACCCTACCCCAATTCTGACAGAATAATGAAAAGCCTTTCACTCGGAAGTGCTTCTCGTTTGCTTGGCAACTTTTTGGGGCGGACTCACATTTTTGTCTTCCTTTCTGTGGAAAAATTCTGCCACAAAATGTTAAACCGAAATCTGTCCTTCTGGCTGAGCCTTGTCCAAGGTGTAGAACATGACTCGGTGTGGTACCTGCCACCACCGAGAGACCGGAAGGCGCAGAGGACACTTAAGCCGTGTGACTTGGATTTTAATTAAAACGAATGATTTATTGCTGCCACCACCCGACGAAGCGAAGTAGGCGTCGTCGTCGTCGGGCGTCCGGAAATGATTTTAGAGTGGCGGCGCTCTTTGACTGCAGTTTGCCTACATGCGGGCGAGATTAAGGCAATAAAGGAGCGACCTCTGGTGGCGGTGGACGTGGTCGTTTAACTATTGGAAAAGGATTTAATAATCGCAAGATGTTTTTGCCTTCCTCACCTCAATGAGGAAAGGCTTTAAAATCACTCGAAAAATGAACTTCTTTATTCGACCTCTTAGACCCACCTTCACGTATACCTATCGACTCGGAATCAAATTCTGTACAAATGTCTGTGCGTGTGTCTGGATGTGAGTCCGTGCACCGAAAAATATGCACACGATTATCTCCGGACTGGCTGAACCGATTTGGACCGGTTGAGTCTCATTCGATCCGTCTTGGGGTCCCACAAGACCCTAGTTAATATCATGAAGTTTAGAAAAGTACTTCAAAAGTTATGCTAAAAAAACGATTTTAGCTAAACTTCGGAAGATTGTAAAAAGGGTGG
This sequence comes from Culex pipiens pallens, assembly GCF_016801865.2. Taxonomy (NCBI): domain Eukaryota; kingdom Metazoa; phylum Arthropoda; class Insecta; order Diptera; family Culicidae; genus Culex; species Culex pipiens. The sequence continues at coordinate 127,624,737 of NC_068938.1, read as the reverse complement.
TTTTTGGAAGAAAACCCATCATGCTATATATTATTAGAAAGGTATTTGAAAGACCTTTACAACGCGCTAAAAAGATTGAAAATCTGACAACCCCATCAAAAGTTATGAGTACTTAAGTGTTATTTATACACTTTTTTGAGGCCGGATCTCAAATATGTTGATGAAAAAGTTGTCCGCATCTATTATGCGACCCATCGTTGGATAGATGATCAAAAGACCTTTCCAATAAGCCCAAAAGATTGAAGATCTGACAACCCTATCAAATGTTATAAGTAATTTAGTGTTTTTAGTTCACTTTTTTTGAGGCCGGACTCAGATATTTTGATAAAAGAATTGTTATTTATACACTTTTTTGAGGCTGTGTGCACCATGGTGTATGAATGCGAGGAAGGCTCCAACCACCTAAAGGTGGATTAAGTAACGTTTTTTGGATTTATGATGGCTTTTTAATTTGTGATTGGTATTTGTAATCAATTTGAAAACATGCAAACGGTAATTATTGTTTTTTAATTTACGAAAGATGAATAACACATAAAATTTATTGTTTTCAAATAGATAGAGATTGTTGGGTTTAAAAAGTATTAAATATGCCAGGTCAATAATGGAGTAGCAATTACGGTTTGACACCAGAGCTATGCTTTTAAAAGTATTAAATTAGAATTCGTACGAATTCATTAGATTTCATTAGGTTTCATTAGGTTTCATTAGATTTCATTAGATTTCATTAGATATTATTAAATTATTCAAAATTTTAGTAGATTTCATAGGATTCCTTAAAATTTCATTAGAATTAAATTAAATTGAACAATATTTCTTTGAATTTCATTACATTTTATTGTTTTTCATTTTTATTAAATTTCATAAGATCTCATTTGCTTCAATGACATTTAATTTCATAAATTCAATTTCTTTGAAATTCAAAAGATTTCATTTGATTTCATTAAAATTATAAATAGATTTGATGAGATAGCATAAGGTTAAATGAAATTTTATGATATTCATAAAGACTTTTAAGATTTCAATAGATTTTATCAGACTTTTATTAGGTTTCAGAAGATTTTAAAAATTTATTCGTCAATGATTTCAATTTTGCAAAGATTATTCGTATTTGTGTTTGTATTTCAGAACTCAACGGGTTTTTTTTATCTCAATATAATAAATTTTGCATTAAATCCAACCTTTGAATTCAATATTCTCTTGTTTCTACAAATTTCAACTCAAAAGTGAGAAAATTTTAATTGTTTACATCAAATGGACTAATAATAAGGTTACTTTTAATGTTTCATTTAAAAAAAGTTTGTTTATTTCGGTTTTTAATTTTCAATGCAATTTTCAAGGTTGATAAATAATTATGGGTCATTCTAGGTCAACTGAGTACACTTTTGGACTCGATCTTCCCCGATTTAGACCAAATTTGGAGGGAACGTTCATCTATCCCAGAAATCCCAAGTTTGGTGCTGATAGGACCATCCAGCTATTTTTGGCACTGCCCTCATTTTGACGATTTTCTGAAAAACTTTTTTTTCTTTTAATCATAACTTTGCAACTATTTGAGCAAAAGACTTTCTATAGGTTGCAATTTATAGAAAATTGTCCAAGGAATTCGATAAAAATAATATTTACCAATTCCATCTATCTTTATTTGTGTTATTTTATCAGCATCGTATTCCTCGGACAATTTTACATAATAATCAATGAAAACCTCAAACTAAAATGAACTATTGGCAAGATACAGCGATTTTACTGAAAAGTTTGATTTTTGAAACTTTCTTCAGTAAAATCGCTGTATCTCGCCAACAGTTCATTTTAGTTTGAGGTCTACATTGATTATTATGTTAAATAGTCCGGGAAACACGATGGTGATGAAATAAAGCAAATAAAAATATATGAAATTGGTCAAACTGAATTTTTATACTTAAAACGTTAAAATATGATATTAGTGAGCATTAAAGGGTAAACATTTTATTTTTATCGAATTCTATGGAAAGTCTTTTCCTCAAATAGTTGCAAAGTTATGATTAAAAGAAAAAAAAGTTTTTTAGAAAATCGTCAAAAAAGAGCGGCGGTGCCAAAAATAGCGGGATGGTCCAATCAGCACCAAACTTGGGATTTCTGGGATAAATGAACGTTCCCTCCAAGTTTGGTCCAAATCGGTGAAGGTCGAGTCCAAAAGTGTACTCAGTTGACCTGGAATGACCCTCGTTAGATTTTTGTTAGCACACAGAAAAAAATTGTGTAAATTTGGAAGCTTTAATTTTGGAAGGTTGAATATTACTCCTTTTATGATGTAATTCTACCTCAATTAAGACTGAAAAAGTGACATTACACCAGAAAAGTGGTAAAAATACACATTTTCAGAGGTAAAATTACACATTTTTTCTGACATAAAAGATGTACCCCTTCCCAGATGTAATATTACCATGATTTTTTTTTCTGTGCAGCATGATTCATAAATTTTCAAAATTTACTAAGAAACCCGTTTTGCTTTAAATCTGAAGATATTATTGATTCCTGCTTCAATGACAATTTAAACTAGTATCTTACAAACTAATTTCAACTATGCTTGGCGTTAAGTTTTCCGTTTTTCTGAATCGAACTCATTTTAATTAAAAAAAAAAATGATGGAACATGCCATGAAGCATTGGAATTTGAAATTAATAATAATACTTTTCACCGATGTCTATTCTATAATTATAATTGACTAACTATTAAAACTTTCAAAGTTTGTTGAAAACTACATTTTGAGGTTATTTAAACACTTCTATAAAAGGCTTTGTGTGGTGTTATAACATTCCGTTCTAATTCGGTTGGTATTGTCAATGTCGCCCCTGCTATCAAAATTAAATTAGTATGATACTAGAAATTTATTAAATCCAAATACGGCAACAATAAATCAATATTTTGTAATCGGACTTTGAGGATCAACATTAATAAAAACTGAATTTAATGATTTCCACATAGTTTTTGAGTTCAAATATTTTTAAAGATTTTCTAAGAGTGTCGAAATTCAAATTGTTAAGTCAAATCCAAATTTCGTACGCACAAACGGCTCCGTTTTCGCAGACAGCTCGTAATACTTCCTCTAACAAGTTTAAGCACTCTGCAAAAACGCGTACACGTGGAAGTAATAACTCAGTCTCGAAGAAGTATGTGCAAATAGTTCTCTAGACCAGTAACCAAAGTACTTGCTCCGAGGACTGAGCTGAAATATTGCCCCACATGCAGGCAGCAGCTAAACTGCTTCACTACTTCCAGTCGAACCGTATACGAAACGTACGATTTCACCCCAGTTCATTAGCATCTCGAGGCTACTTGCTGCACAGCTTCTACTACACTCTATTTAGCAAACATAATAATGTGCAAAGTTTGCCGCGAAAGTGTTCGCGCCTGCCATGAATATTGGATTTTGGACGCTGATTTCATGGAAATGGATCGTTGATTTGTAATTTTTGTGCACTTTGAAAAAATGTTAAAGTTTTTGAATGAGCATTTTGCTTAACAGGGTTTGAAAAATTATTTTATTTTATTTTTATTTTATTTTAAATGAAATAAGTCTCAGTTCGTCGAATGATTTATTTTTGATTATGAAGTCTACTTTTCTGTGCACGATTGCAGTATTGCCACGGGCAAAGTTACACGACCAACTTGAATCACTTATTCATAAACTACAGAACGTGCTGTTTATCCACACTGGAGACCATTTTGCCACCATAAATTAATGAAACTATTGATTTACTGGCTGTAAATGATTAAAGCTTGAACTTTACTTATTTTGTAAGAGTTCAGTATATTTTTTTTATTTTATAATATCAAAAATGGAACCATGGAAAAGTTAATTTCCTCTACAGCTTGTCCAACTCAACTCTAATCATGTACTGCAATTCTGGTGGGAACAAACCTTCAGCTTCATTGACAGAACCATAAATTATGCGCCACGAAATCGAAAGTTCTGGACTCCAGAATCAGAACCCGGTCGAGTCAGCAGGTATCCAACCAGACATCGTCAGCAGAGGATCCCTCCGGGGAGGCCTCGCACGGTGGTACCACATATATCACTAATGGGTGTACAGAGCAGAGACTCCCACAAGCCACAAGCACTAAACGGCAGCCAGCCAGTTTTCAATGCCCAGCATGAGACCATTTTCCGACGGTTGATCCTTTGCTGAGGAAAACTTTCGAGGGGTTTGGGGTTTTGGCCGGCGCAGCATTATCTTTCGCCCTTTTGTTCGGACCGAAATTGTACCATGAAAAGGTGGGAAACGACACCACCCCTTCCCCCCTGCAACCCAAAGTCAGCATCCCGTTTGTAAGAGAGCAGCAGAAAAAAAGTGTGCTCGAAATAGGACGAAATTTTAAATCGCATGGAAATAGTATTCTAATGGGAATACAAATTTATTTCAATTCACTGGAAAATTTACAGGACGTTAAAACGACTTTTGGGGGGCTGGTTTCGACGTTTTTGGGGCGGATTCATTTATGGCTGCAGTGTGTTCTGGGTTGTCTGCAGAGAACACTGGTTGGACATTATTGGAATGAAGAGCCTGGTAATAGAAATTGATGATTTTTACTGAGTTTTCAGTAACGTGAAGAAGTTTTAACGAGACAATCAATGAATCTTGAATCTTGAATCTTGAATCTTGAATCTTGAATCTTGAATCTTGAATCTTTAATCTTGAATCTTGAATCTTGAATCTTGAATCTTGAATCTTGAATCTTGAATCTTGAATCTTGAATCTTGAATCTTGAATCTTGAATCTTGAATCTTGAATCTTGAATCTTGAATCTTGAATCTTGAACCGTCACAAACATTTTGAATCCTCAAATCACAACACATTATTCAAACTCCACCTTAACCTCAACCTTCTGACTACCACAAATGAGTGTTTCCAGAAATAATAATACACAAACTCCTTCCCCTTAACTCATGAAACCACCCACGAGCAAACTTTTTGGCCACATCTGGCACAACCAAGCCCCGGCATTGCTTTGTGGTGCCAGTCGCTAATATTTGCTCGTCTCCACAGAACCATCCTGCGAATCTGCACTGCTCTGTGGATGCAAACAGACTCATCTGCTGCGTGATGTTTGATTTGTTATCAATATGTATATCTAACTCTGTGCTATCTCCGAGCGCCACCACTTCCACCATTACCCGCCAGACTGACGTAGTCCTCTGTCAACATGGAGCAGCATTCAGCTGGAATCGACTGGTTGTGGGGGATTCTTAGCTGAATAAGTGCATTGAAATAATTTATTGAAATTTATGTATAAGTTTTGTTTAGTAAATTTTAAAAAAATATTTTAATTCATCAGCAAAACTAAACTAAAATTCATTCAAACAACTCCTTTCAATACACAGTAATCAGTCATCAGTAATCAGTAATCAGTAATCAGTAATCAGTAATCAGTAATCAGTAATCAGTAATCAGTAATCAGTAATCAGTAATCAGTAATCAGTAATCAGTAATCAGTAATCAGTAATCAGTAATCAGTAATCAGTAATCAGTAATCAGTAATCAGTAATCAGTAATCAGTAATCAGTAATCAGTAATCAGTTTCTGTTTTCTGTTTTCTGTTTGCTGTTTTCTGTTTTTTGTTTTCTGCTTTCTGCTTTCAGCTTTCTGCTTTCTGATTTCTGCGTCATGCGTTCTGCGTTATGCTTTATGCTCTCTGCTTTTTGGTTTCTGATATCTGTTATCTGAATTCTGCTTTCTGCTTTCTGCTATCTGCTTTCTGCTATCTGCATTCTGCATTATGCTTTCTGCTTTCTGCTTTCTTCTTTCTGCTATCTGCTTTCTGCTTTCTGCTTTCTGCTTTCTGCTTTCTGCTTTCTGCTTTCTGCTTTCTGCGTTCTGCTTTCTGCTTTCTACTTTATGCTGTCTGCTTTTTGGTTTCTGATTTCTGCTTTTTGGTTTCTAATTTCTGCTTTTTGGTTTCTGTTATCTGCTTTCTGCTATCTGCGTTCTGCTTTCTGCTTTCTGCTTTCTGCTTTCTGCTTTCTGCTTTTTGCTATTTGCTATCTGCGTTTTGCTTACAGCTTTCTACTTTCGGTTTTCTGTTTTCTATTTTCTGCTTTCTGCTTTCAGCTTTCTGTTTTCTTAGTTCTGCGTTCTGCTTTATGCTTTCTGCTTTTTGATTTCTGATTTCTGCTTTTTGGTTTCTGTTATCTGAATTCTGTTTTCTGCTTTCTGCTTTCTGTTATCTGAATTCTGTATTCTGCTTTTTGTTTTCTGCTTTCTGCTTTCTACTTTCTGCTATCTGCGTTCAGCTTTCTGCTTTCTGCGTCCTGCATTCTGCTTTCAGCTTTCTGTTTTCTGCGTTCTGTTTTTTTTTTCATTCTGGTGTCTGCTTTACACTATCTGCTTTCTTCTTAATGCCTTCTGCTTTCTGCCTTTTGCTTTCCGGTTTTTGCTTTCTGATTTCTACTTTCTGCTTTCTGCTTACTTCATTCTGCATTCTGCTTTCTGCACGACAATGTTTATTTTCCAGAGAATTGAGCAAATGTTTAACAGACGAAGTAGTCAAGTTGAAGTACCACCGTAACAAACCGACTGCTTCCAGAGAGGAGGATAGTTCCTCAATAGTTTTGGTGTTACACGGAGAGTGGAGTTTTCCCGCCATAAATGACATAGCAAGGGGTGCTCTTGGATGGGTGGAGGCAGATAGTTTTGCGTGTCTGGATGTGTGGCATTTTGGTCGGTTGAAGGAAATCGAACACTTCTGAAGTGGAGCATCCGCAAATGGAAATCGAATTCTAGCCACCCAACACACTTGTCTGCTCCGTTGAGTTGGTGGGATGCTGAAAGTTTTCCACTCCCCCAGCTGGATTTCACTGTGGGGGCTCGGCTCGATTCATTTCAATTCAATGGATAAAGTTGAGAAAATTAAAATTTTCAAGTTTGTTTACGTTCTCCTTCATTTCCATGGCTTGCTCTGGTCTCTGTTGGTCTCGGTTGGCTCTCCCAAAAGGATCGAAGATCATGAGCTCCGCAGCTGAAGCTGTTGGTGGTTTATTAATGGTCAAAGTTGAATAAGCCATTCGGGTTGTGGTTTGATTGGAGTTTACAGAACCACCGCCAACAGCAGAGAGAAAATGACTCTTTGCCATTGTTTTCTCGAAAAGTTTATTGGAATTGAGGTTGCTCTCGTCGGGGCATTGTTTTCCGATTTCGACGGAAAGGAACTTTAAAATACTTTTCCATTCACCGACAGACAGTGCGCGCAAACTGGGAGAGTTCGAGTTCGAGTGTTTTGAAGTGTGTCTTTGGGGTGAAACGCAGGATGGAAATTTCATTCACGGGCGTTTCAGCACGCAACCGGTTAAAGGCCGGAAATGAAATACAATTTATTTGGCCGAAACTTTCCGACCTGTTCAAAGTGGGAGCTCGTCGTTTTGTTTCTTCGCCGTGGAGCTAATTACGTGAGGCAGAATCGTTTTGTTGAACATTTTATGCCATTTGTCGAAATCCTTTGGCTTTTTCGTGTTGCTCCCCCCCTGGAACTGTGATTGTTCTGGAAATTTGCTCGTGCACAAACCATTTGGAGCAAATTCGATTTGCTAACTACGGCAGCTCACGCGAACTGGTAATTATTTAGCGTGGCTAATTTTTCGGTTACGGTTAAAGTTGTTTTGGAACTGAACTGAAACTGAACTGAAACTGAACTGAAACTGAACTGAAACTGAACTGAAATTGAACTGAAACTGAACTGAAACTGAACTGAAACTGAACTGAAACTGAACTGAAACTGAACTGAAACTGAACTGAAACTGAACTGAAACTGAACTGAAACTGAACTGAAACTGAACTGAAACTGAACTGAAACTGAACTGAAACTGAACTGAAACTGAACTGAAACTGAACTGAAACTGAACTGAAACTGAACTGAAACTGAACTGAAACTGAACTGAAACTGAACTGAAACTGAACTGAAACTGAACTGAAACTGAACTGAAACTGAACTGAAACTGAACTGAAACTGAACTGAAACTGAACTGAAACTGAACTGAAACTGAACTGAAACTGAACTGAAACTGAACTGAAACTGAACTGAAACTGAACTGAAACTGAACTGAAACTGAACTGAAACTGAACTGAAACTGAACTGAAACTGAACTGAAACTGAACTGAAACTGAGTTGAGTTGAGTTGAGTTGAGTTGAGTTGAGTTGAGTTGAGTTGAGTTGAGTTGAGTTGAGTTGAGTTGAGTTGAGTTGAGTTGAGTTGAGTTGAGTTGAGTTGAGTTGAGTTGAGTTGAGTTGAGTTGAGTTGAGTTGAGTTGAGTTGAGTTGAGTTGAGTTGAGTTGAGTTGAGTTGAGTTGAGTTGAGTTGAGTTGAGTTGAGTTGAGTTGAGTTGAGTTGAGTTGAGTTGAGTTGAGTTGAGTTGAGTTGAGTTGAGTTGAGTTGAGTTGAGTTGAGTTGAGTTGAGTTGAGTTGAGTTGAGTTGAGTTGAGTTGAGTTGAGTTGAGTTGAGTTGAGTTGAGTTGAGTTGAGTTGAGTTGAGTTGAGTTGAGTTGAGTTGAGTTGAGTTGAGTTGAGTTGAGTTGAGTTGAGTTGAGTTGAGTTGAGTTGAGTTGAGTTGAGTTGAGTTGAGTTGAGTTGAGTTGAGTTGAGTTGAGTTGAGTTGAGTTGAGTTGAGTTGAGTTGAGTTGAGTTGAGTTGAGAAGATTTGAGTTGAGTTGAGTTGAGTTGAGTTGAGTTGAGTTGAGTTGAGTTGAGTTGAGTTGAGTTGAGTTGAGTTGAGTTGAGTTGAGTTGAGTTGAGTTGAGTTGAGTTGAGTTGAGTTGAGTTGAGTTGAGTTGAGTTGAGTTGAGTTGAGTTGAGTTGAGTGAGTTGAGTTGAGTTGAGTTGAGTTGAGTTGAGTTGAGTTGAGTTGAGTTGAGTTGAGTTGAGTTGAGTTGAGTTGAGTTGAGTTGAGTTGAGTTGAGTTGAGTTGAGTTGAGTTGAGTTGAGTTGAGTTGAGTTGAGTTGAGTTGAGTTGAGTTGAGTTGAGTTGAGTTGAGTTGAGTTGAGTTGAGTTGAGTTGAGTTGAGTTGAGTTGAGTTGAGTTGAGTTGAGTTGAGTTGAGTTGAGTTGAGTTGAGTTGAGTTGAGTTGAGTTGAGTTGAGTTGAGTTGAGTTGAGTTGAGTGAGTTGAGTTGAGTTGAGTTGAGTTGAGTTGAGTTGAGTTGAGTTGAGTTGAGTTGAGTTGAGTTGAGTTGAGTTGAGTTGAGTTGAGTTGAGTTGAGTTGAGTTGAGTTGAGTTGAGTAGAGTTGAGTTGAGTTGAGTTGAGTTGAGTTGAGTTGAGTTGAGTTGAGTTGAGTTGAGTTGAGTTGAGTTGAGTTGAGTTGAGTTGAGTTGAGTTGAGTTGAGTTGAGTTGAATTTTGTTTGAATTTAAATAAATTCAAGACCTTCTCTCCACGTCAAACAACTCCGAACCGCAAAAAGAACACCCATCGTGACAAAGTTCTAACCTGCTTAATGAACCCATCAGACAGACCTCAAAAGTCGCAAACCCACAATCAAAGAACGTTCGTTCGACCTGTGCAAACAGTAAAAGTCAACACGTCGGCAAAAAAACTCCGTCCGTAAAAAACCTTAAAAAGACGCAAACCTTCTGGAGAAAGACAAAAATAAAAATGCTCAAGTGTCGTCATTTATAGCTCATTTGCTTTTAATGATGCGACGTGGTTTTGTTTATCAAAGAGTAAGGTCCTCGGAAGTCAGCAAAAAAGAAGAGGGGACAAAATACGGAAATTGAGGCAAGACCTTTGGGTATCCTCATCATCACCGGCGAGACGCCCCAGGGCACAGCCTCCCGGCCAGAGAGTGTCGGTGGCAACTTCGACAGGAAGGTGTTTTTGTGGGGAGACTTCTTTTTTTTCTGTCACCGTCATTATGGACAGTGGGAGGTTAGGAGCAAAATTTGAAAAAAAAGTTAGTTATGTCAAAATTTAAATAGATTCTTTGAAGTTTTTTTGAAACAAATTTGGAAACGGTCGACAGAGATGCCCTTATTTGGAACTAATATTTGACAAACGATTTAAAGTACACGATAGAGATGCCCTAAATATTTTTTTTGGGTGATTTTTAGCCAATTTTTCACACTGTTCATGACAAGTCCAGTGTGAGGGGGGAGGCGGAAAGGTCGTCCTCGCGTTGAAGGACGAAACAAGATGAGTTTTCCCGGCAAACTGGGTGGCCTACAGGATGATGGAGGGAGGGTAAATTGTGTACATATTCTCCGCATGAGTACCCGGAACGGTATGAACAAAAAAAAAGTGCACACACAGAACTTGGCTACACAAATATTTACGAATCGTTTTCCTCACTTTTAGGAGATTGGGGGGAGGGAGGTGGGTCGGCCAAGGGGAGATTATTAAATTATCCTTGTAATGGGGAAACTTTTTTTCCTCTCAAGTCTTCCCGGTACTTGGACATCAACATACACAGACAAAGATGGGCAAGGTGTACCTTTTCCGGAAGGAAGGAACGAGGAAGGGTCGATCCCCTCCTTGGGTGACAACGTGATTAGCAGCTATTAAGAAGGTTGGAATTTATGTGGCAATAGCCTCTGGACTGTAGGTAGGCTCGTAATTTGTTGCTACCACTCGGAGAATAATTTCGTTTCGGGTAAGTTTGAACAAATTACGTGCAGTAATTGGGTTTTCGTGAAATAAAAGATAGGGCCAATTTGACATTAAGTAGGAGAGTATCATCAAATTGCTGGTTTGTGGCCTCGATTCGATTGAGGTTTAATGATGGGCACTTTTTTACCTGCTGTTTTACGATGATTTTGTTTTTACCTGAAAAAAAAAAGATATAGAATCCGGTTAATGAAACTGAAGAATGATTTTTAAAATGACTTAAAATTATTATTATGCTCTAGAAAAATCAAATTGAAAAATATGTTTCAAAACCCAACCATAAAGAATCTACATATCTTGAGAAATTACCTTATTTCTCAAACCATCATTGAATCTTATAATAAGCAACTGTTTGATAATAAGTCTGCTCATTTATCTATCCCGGTCCTTTGTATTTGAATTGGGAAAAACACCTCCCTCGAAATTCAATCTATATTCCAAACAAAGCCTATTTATTAGGCATTCTTTGTTTTGAATGTAATATCTGTTTCCCGAAATCGATACATTTCTCCAAAAAACAATGAACGCAGATTCCAATCCCAAGACGTCACCTTTCCCATCACTCCTTGCCAGCAGCTAATCAAAGACAACCCCGAACGTGCCGCTCTTCTTAAGACTTTTCCCTGACTTCTTCCTCCAAGACGAGGAAAAATCTCATCGTCTTGTTTCGTCTCTTTATCTAAATGGCAAAAAGAAGCAGATTGGGAAATTTATCAAACAATGAAGCCGACGAGAAACACAACGCTCCGGGGAGAGGCACTTTCCACCTTTTTGACATTTCCGACAGCTCATTAAAAGGATCTTCGTTCCGGATTTTTTGTTCCTTCGTCTCGGTGTCGTCGTCTTTCGCCAGGACAAATCTGCAAAAGAAACGGGTGCTCCCCTTTCATTGGCACTCACACAAGTTAGTCCCTGTCGCATATTGGTAAACGATTCATCTTGGAATGTGTGCGAAATATACTGCTATTTGCTTTCTCTAAAGCTTCTGTTTTTTTGCTTTTCACCCTCGGGGTGTTGAAAAACCTTGCCAGAACGACAGCGAGCTCCCATTGTGGGAGGGAAAATTGACAGAGTGCGAGCGGAGGAAATTTCCCTTTCTATACATCATATCGTTTTCTTATCACACCGGCAGCAACCGGAAAATGGAGCAAATTTCTCACTGTCTTTGAAGTGATTTTTCACTGTACGTGAGACACGAACGCCGTGAGGGTAGGGGGCATTCTTTCATCTTGGGGAGGTTACCGTGCTGAGGAGGGAGTTTTTGAAAAAAAAATAGCTCATGGTTAAAGTAAACAGAAAATTTTCACAAAAATTTCATGAACAGAACAAGATATATTTAGAAGCCATGCGAAAACAGGTCAAACCGTCACATCCCTTGTTGACTTCAAGATTGTTTTCAGTTCTACTAGAAGATAGGAATTCTTCCGAAAATCAAAATGAAAAGTTGTTATATTTATTTATCTTATAAATGAAAAAAAAAAAAAAAAAAAAAAAAAAAAAAACAGACTGCAAACCAAATATTTCCAAAACAAGATTATATAAGATTAATAAAGCATCTTCAGCTCCAAGAAATTTCAAATAGATTTTCAACATATTTAATTTTTAATTTCACTTTTTCTCACTACTTTACTATTTGATATTTTTTAAGGGACATCAAATGCCAACTTTTCTGAAATTTCCAGAATGGGCAAATAATCTTTGACCGAGTAATGAATTAATATGGGAGTTTGGGGTAATATGGACAGCGGGGGTAATTTGGACACCCCTTTAAAAATCACGTTTTCTTCGGATATAAAGTGAAAACGGCAATTCAAGTGATAAGGCTAGTACTAGTAATGGCCTAGGAGTATGGACAAACCAAAAAAGTTGGAATAGGTTAAGTAATTTTCCAGCATGTAATAGGTAAAAGTTTCCAAAGGCCGGTTAGCACTGCCTTAAATTCTAATATTTGAAGGTTAGGAAATAAGGTTTTGCATGGGTTATATGGCAAAAAAGTGGACATTTTATGTTTAAGGGGGTTGCTTGGACGATGCCTGAGATATGTACGTATAAAAATTGTGCATTTTATCCATTTTTATCATCAAAAATTGCAATTTATGATAGAATATGCTATGGGGATAATTTGGACATGGCTTGTGGGGTAATTTGGACATACCTGAAAGTCTACCTGTCAGGCAACAAAAAAGTAATTTTCATCGTTGGATGAGTTTTTAAAGCGATTTAGATAAATTTAGAGGGATATGTCAAAACAATCAAAAAGGAATGTGAGCAGTGTTGCAAATGAGTGATAGAAAAGCTATCAATTGATTATCCCTGCACCAAAAATGTCCGAGAGTATAGCGGCCGTCACTATAGCTTGTGAGATCTCTTCTTGTGTCTCGTGATTCCCAGCGATGTCATTCTCTCTCTATCACTCCTCCCCTTTTCCTCGACTATGCGCTCTCACCGCTAAATCTCTCAATCTCTCCGAAAACTGCAATAAGAGAACGCGAGATGGCGATTAGGAGCCAACCACGCATGACGTCCCGTTAAACTGCGTTTGCGAAATTGGTTTTGTGACGGCTTTTGCGGTTAAACGCCGTTGCGGTAGGATGATCGTGGAAGCGGGAATGAGAGAGAAAAGGAAAATGTCAATCGCGAGTGTGTGAACACGAAAGCGTGTTCGGCTATGTTCGGCGCTGAGAGTTTCAATAGAGAGAGAAGAGCCGTTGTATTTGAGGCATGAATATTCAGGCGGGATAATTGTAGTTGCTGAGAGCTGATATTTTGAAATTTTAACAACCCTGAATATGAGCAATGAGAACATTCACAAAACCCCTATTTTTAATTTGGATAAATTTATTCCAATATTCGAATTGATGAAAATCTGATAACTGTACATTTGGAGTTCAACAAGACTCTAATGTTCTAACATTTCTAATATCTATGCTGGTTTACAATAATATTTAAATTTGAAGGGCTACATAATGTCAAATTCAAAAAATATGATATTTTCAGGCAAATAAATTCAAAATTTGATTTATATAAACATAAACGATACCTTAATCACTAAAAACTATACTTGTGCCTAATCCAGAATCAATGTTTAAATCATTTCAGAATTAATGATTAAATTATGTATACTACATTGAACTATTTGTTATCTTCCTATTGAATTATAGTTCTATCACAAAATCATTATTTAAACCTTTGATGAAATATTGTGAGCAAAACAACACTTCAAAATATAAAGCAATTACAAAACCAGGTTGAAGGATTAAAAACATGCTCAAAAAATCAAATGTTGAAAACTTATTCTTCTACATGTGTCCAAATTACCCCTCAAAAGGTGTTCATATTACCCCACAAGGTCTGTCCATATTACCCCACAAGGCATGTCCAAATTACCCCATAGGGGTGTTCATATTACGCCCACACAAAAATGTGGGGGTAATTTGGACACCTTTTAATTTTTGCGATAAAAATTGGTTTTTCATCAAAATTTATCGAAAAAATGACATTTTTCCATCAAATATGGTCTCTATTATCCTCTGGTGTCATCCACATTCCTTTAAAATATCCATACAGCCCGTGACAGAGCAATTTCCTTAGGGTGTCCAAATTACCCCACACTCCTCTACTGACTTTTTCAAAAAATCTAAATACCGGTCGCAAAAAATTGTCAATTTCTTTTTAAGATGTAAAATCTAATTTGCAATCAAAAAGAACTTTATTGATATTTTGAGAAAGGGGACCGTTTTGCAAACACAGGTAAAACCATCACATCCATAATATTGTTGAATTCAAAAGTAACTCGATCATTCTGGAAATTTCTGAAAACTTGGCATTTCATGTCACCTAAAACATATCAAAAAGTAAAAAAAAATAAAAATAGTGTTTTTTTTTGCATACCATGATTTAGTGACAAAAAAAAAAGAAATTAAAAATCACCAAATAAAAATTTACCGTGTATTATTTTTTTCCAGTTTAGTCCATATCCATACCTACAACTTAGCCGAAGATACCAAATCGATCGAAAATTCCTTCAAAAGATACTGATTTTAAATTTTCATGCATCATTTTTGTATGGGCAGCTGGCAAATTTGTATGGAAAATTATATGGACAAACTAATGATGCAAAATGGCTTCTGCGGGCATACCGAAGGCGCCAAAAAAGTTTCAGCTGGATTAAAAAATGCAAAAAAATCGAATGACCGAAATCTTAGAGAATTGCTCCTATGAGTCATGGATTTCCTATGTAGATTGGACCTTTTGAAAATGTAATATAGAAATGCAACTGTTTCAGTTTTTTACCTGTGGAAGTCGCTATAACTATCCAATTCTCGGAGTTTCATTTATTATGGAAAAAAACTATCTTAAAGACACCATGTTTTAAGGACTGTTTTTGCTGAAAAGTTACGAGTTTCCAAAAGTGAACATTTTTGCGCGGTTATTTTTTTTGCTGAAGCCCAGATTTGGACCTCCCTAATGACCACTTTTCAAATTTGTAATAAAACTAATATGGAGTTTGATGCTAATAAAAAATATGAATAATATTTAATAACAAATATAAATTGGAACCGTTTGAATAAGTGTGCTAGGCATTATCAGAGGATTATAGTAATTTTTATGAAACGATGCTTTGTATAGAAAATGTCAGTGGAAATTTGTGATATGCAACAAATAAATTTTGTCTGTCTTAATCAAAATAATTCTAAGTTTTTAGATTCTGACTGAAAATAACCTCATCTTACGGTTCCTTTCCCTTCGAGAGCCCCCATGGCCGTTTGCGAAATAGATTACTCGCTGATAGCGCGGCAAACACACAGGTAAATCTCCGGGAGCTAGCTCCTGTGGACGTCTTAGCCGCCGTCGTCTCGTTCATCCTAGATGGTGGCGAACCAGAAGGCACCGCACCGGGAGCACCCGGAAGTTTGAGGAAAATTATTCCCGGTGCCCGATTTGCTTTTGTTTCACCCCCTGTCTCAACCTGACTCTTTCCGGGAGTGATAACCCCGCAAATTACGACCACAAACGCCACCGAGAGGTGATGTACTACTTGCAGTGGGATGTGAGGAAGGACGGTATTCACCAAATTATTCCAGCTTTTTCTCGTATTGATTTGTTCGAAAAACGTCGATGGAATTTGTATCGCAAGCAAAACACCTTCCATGAATAATTCATGACCTTCGTCTCCGTTCCACCCCGTTTGGCCCACACCGGATGAATTGATTCACTTGGTTTGATTAGATAATTAATACTGATAGCAAGTCTGCTCTTCTTGCAGCTCAGCCAGCATGCTTCAACTGCTTCTGGTGATGAAATCAAGCAGCCAACAGGAAAGACTCCTGGGAGCTTCTGCCATCAGGTCGTCGTCTCTTGTTGCTCCACTGAGAGATAACCCCTTGCACAGCCAGCCAGCCAGCCACTTCCTTCTTCTAATCTGAGATGGAAGCTGCTGCCTGACCAGAGAGGAATAATTTATGAGCCCAAGTTGGGGGGAGTGGAAAAACGAATGCTGACGAATAAATTAACCGGTTTAAGTAATGTCCTTTCAAACGGATCGCCCAATTGTCATTAATTATTTGCCAACGGCGCGCCATGGTCCATTTGCTCTCCAGGTGACTAATCCAACCCAGAGTTCTTTCTCTTTCTACTCCTCCAAAGTGATGCAGATTTACATTCTTGAAGACATCTCGCACAGTGTGCGGTGTGGCCCTGAAGTTTGGGCGAAATGGAATTAAATGTCACTTTAACAACAGTTTCGGCCACCCCCAACCCTGAGATCCTAACGAGTCCTCCCCATGGAGTAAACTTCCGCAATATGAGGCAAAGCTGTCACGCAAAACTTTTTTCTTTTTTGACAGTTTCTCCCCCAAGTCTGACTAGAACGACTGGAAAGCATGAGGGGATGCTGGCTGGAGTTTGAATTTGAGAGATTCTTAATCTTAACCCTGTGCGAATCATACTTCAAAACTGAAACTGGACTGAAACTGAACTGAAACTGAACTGAAACTGAACTGAAACTGAACTGAAACTGAACTGAAACTGAACTGAAACTGAACTGAAACTGAACTGAAACTGAACTGAAACTGAACTGAAACTGAACTGAAACTGAAACTGAACCGAAACTGAACTGAAATTGAAACTGAGTTGAGTTGGAGTTAGAGTTTAGAGTTTAGAGTTTAGAGTTTAGAGTTTGATTACATAATAAATTTAATACAAAACTTAAACCCAGTGGTGATCCATGTCAATACTTTTTACTAAATATTATCTTCTCTACCAACAGGTAGCGAGTTGTGGCGCTATAACCACGGCAAATAGTGTCCTGGGCATTTGTGGAAATACAATGTCCCATCCCCGAGGGTCCCGGAGCACCAAAACTTCTAAGCATGGTGCTCCCAACGATTAATTGTCAAAAAAAAAAAAAAAAAAAACAGGAACGTGAGCGGGGGATCCCCACGTTTCTTCCTACACTGTCGATTCAGAATTGTGTTGTTGTTTGACATTCGTGCTCAAACTCAACCCACTTCAACGAATCATCTTTGCGGTAAACTTTACGCAGTTGGCCTGGCCGCTTTAACGTTTGTGATGTTTCAAAGCAATTTATTGCATTGGGACACTGCAATTGAATAATGACAAGAGGATGCTAGGCGTTAATCAACCTAAGGCATTTTCCAGGATGCCCTCGAAAGACTGGCTGCGCTAGGATTAAATTAGATTAGATTAGAGTTTAGAGTTTAGAGTTTAGAGTTTAGAATTTAGAGTTTAGAGTTTAGAGTTTGGAGTTTAGAGTTTAGAATTTAGAGTTTAGAGTTTAGAGTTTAGAGTTTAGAGTTTAGAGTTTAGAGTTTAGAGTTTCGAGTTTAGAGTTTAGAGTTTAGAGTTTAGAGTTTAGAGTTTAGAGTTTAGAGTTTAGAGTTTAGAGTTTAGAGTTTAGAGTTTAGAGTTTGGAGTTAGGGTTAGAGTTAGAGTTAGAGTTTAGAGTTAGAGTTGAATTACTTTTGAAAAATTGACCTTTGAGGGTTAATTTCAATGGTCGTCGTAGATTGAAAACGAGCCATTTCTTTTATCAGATCTTTTGTGGTGGCTGTGTGACATCTGTCAATGGGAAGGGCAGATGCGACCGACATTGGAATATTGGATGTGGACGAGTGCAAATATTGGCAGCTTCACGGTCTTTAACAGGCCGTCAGATCGGATTGTGGATAGAGCTGGACGCTGGGTGGGGTGTTTCAAGACACGGCACGTGGCGGTTGTTGAATCTGCTGGATAGTATTTGACATATGGATTTGGTTTCCTTGTGTGAAACGGCTTGATTGATGTGAATGATATAGGTTTTCATTACAATTACTATCTCTATTTACAATCTTTGCTTGCGAAATTGCTAGGAAAATGTAATCTTTTGTCATACAACATATCAAAGATCAAGAAATTCTAAATAATTTGAAAATCACTATCGTGCAGCATTGTTGCCACCAGTTGAACTCCTTATCGACAGAAACCTCGTTCTGGGTGACACCTTTCATTTATAAATAATACAGTACCCAATTTCCGCCGGGACAGCTCCATACAAACTTCAAGCTTGAGGTCTTCATCGGTTGACAGAAACATGGAACGCTCTTCTGACGATGGTAGAAACCCGTTCTAATGAAGATATCATGTCACTCGAACATCCTTCGAAGACCTCCCCCTCTTCACTACCGTAACCCTTTAGTACCCATCGAGTATCGATTTCCCTGTACCCTGCATAGACAGTCGGGCTAAGGGGCAGGACCCAAGAAAACGATCCACCTAAACAGATACATAAATATTGAATAAATTAAATACTTCCCAGAACTTGCCTCGTCGAAGACGATGTTCGCAAACAGGAGGAATCACAACAGTGCCTGTTGGATCAACCCGGAGTGAGAACTAGAACGAATGTTACACAACACAACTCTTCAAACTGTTGTAACAGAATGTCGAGTGTAGGATGCCCCGGAGGTATTCCAATAATCTTAATAAGTGTGACTTGACTCCGGTCTCCGGGTCTCTGAGAGACGTGCTGCAAATTCTGGAGTTTCCAGCAGCAGAAAGTGAAAATAATTGAATTTAATATTCATCTGGGGGCCGACCAACTATGCTAGGTTGAAAATTTAATTCTATGATACTCGCAGGACGCAGGCAAAATCTTGGCAGACAAAATATGAAGTACCGCAATGGCAAACCGGTTGTGGTTCTTTGTGTTGTAAACTCTGCTTGGCACCACCCCCCTTAAATTGGGTGTAATTTGTCTTGATGTAGGCCTTACCGGGTAAGAATTTGCAACTCCTCGGTTTGGGGGTTAGAAAAATTATAAATTCGATACCGAGTCGGAATGTTTCACTTTCAATTAGAGCCATGACATTTGTGTTTTCTCTTGGAACGTGGAGATGGATACCAAGAAGCACTCTTTTGTCGAAAGAGCAGTCCTTTTTCCGTTCCGATAAGCTAGTTCAAGTGGTCTATTGTGGGAAACCGAAGCAATTTCCAAATGAGAGATTACTGCAAAGCTGTGAACTACCAGTAGTAATCGTTGTAAGGCTACACCCACGCACCATTACGTCCTTCTTGGGTTGGAGTCCTTTCCTGGATTCAGCTCGAAACTGCAAAGATCCCCTCTTCTTGCACGTTGTAACATTGTTTTACCCATTTTCGGAAGCTCCTAGACCGAGGATGGTTCGCTCGGTTTATCGGCATAATCGATTTCCAGAAAACATGCAAATAAATGTTGATGGCAAGCCGGAGAACAAGCTTAGCTGTTCACACACACACACACCGTTGAGGGCCAGGTGGGCTAAAGTAGGACCCTTAAAACGAAGAATCGATTCCAGTTGCACGTTAGCCACGAACTTGGCCAGTTTTTGACGATCATCATTACTGTTTAGGGGCCTCCCAAAGCAACACTTAACCCTCACCAACCGACGTGTGAGGTTGGTGTTACAGACCCTCTCGACAATGAAGAAGCGATTGCGGTTTACAAATCGCCCATTCTCGACTTTTCAGGTATGGTTGGAAACATTCTTCCACGTGTGTTGTCTGCGACTGTGGGATCGATGGTGTTTGTGCTGGAAGCCGTTGGATTGCCAGAGTGCTTGTGGATTATGCAAATTAAGGGATATTCTCATGTATAACTGATGAGTTCAAATACAATGTGATACAATCAAGTGTACAAACTTGCGTGAACCGTTGTATATTGAAAGATACCAGGCCTGACAACTTTTACGAAATACAACTAGACAAACTGATTATTTGCCAAGGTACAATTGAAAAGACAGCTACTTAACAGCATCTCGTCATCTATTAATCAACCCAATAACGAGTAAACATAACAGCCGGGCAGCACAAAACAAATCTGCCAACTCAACTTGCCATAAACAGCGCCGCTTGCGGAAGTGATAAACCTCATTAGAAGAGATGTCCAATCATTCCCGTTCAATTATACGCGTTCGCTGGTCCTTGTCCTTCCTCCTGCCCTGTTCCAACCGAAACCAATCAGCACTTGAAGATCCCCAAGCCAAGCCAACGAAGAAGACGCTTCGCAGTAAATTTACGTTCAATTAAGCACCAATGATGTACAAATCAAACAATTCATCGTGTTTTTTTTTCGCTTCTTCATTCAAGAGTGTTCCATGCTTGACTTGCTCTTTTTTCACTGCTCCTTCGTCAAGCTTTTCCACCGAGTCAAGCTTTCCGATGCACGGAGCCTTTTTCTCTCTCGAAAGCACTCCTCCACCCCTCCCCAGTAGACGATGATTCATCAAAAGGCAAAGTTTTTCTTTAGAATTACAACCGTTTCATCTTTAGACTTTTTGTGGCGCAAAGGATGAAGTCTCGGCGTTTTTTGTTGGCGGAATCCTTCGCCGATGGTGGCAGATTTTTTTTTTCCAAGACTCGTTAAGTGCTGTGTGGGTTAGGCCTAATTTGGGAAAAGGGTTTTAGGGGGCAAAGAGGGAGGAGGAGGAAATAATTGGTTGTGAATTGACTGTGAATGTTAAGAAGGGTGATTTTGAGTTGGTTAAAAATATTGCATGAAATTAATTTTCATTGACATGATTTTATTAAAGTAACTGTGACCACATGATACAATTCTACAATGCTCAAATTGATATTTGTAAACGAGTTTTACTTTAATTTTGTATTAATTAGAAAAGACTACTTACCGTCACCTGGGATGAATCGGGTCACATAGGGCGAATTGAGACAGCTGTTTTAGCAATGCAGCAACCTAATATTTTGATATTTTGGAGGGGCACCTTTTTAAATATGAAGGTTTCAATTGCTCTAAAACGTGCTGTCCCTATCCAGACTGCTTGTTTCCCAATTATTGGTAATCAAAAGCAATTTATAGTACTGGTAAAATAAAAGGAAACAAGTTACAAGTTTCACGTATTTTTATTTGAGAACTTTGTTTGTTCTTAGGTAGTTTCCTATGTAAGAACTATTTTATTGTACCCTGATTTTTTGGATAATTATAAAGGAGAAAGTACAGCAGTAACAAGTGGCGCCGACTAGTCCAAAATGTTGAAAGGGGAGGTGCGGGGGACCGTTGATACCCAAAAATGCCACAGGTAGGGATGGAGCTTTTATGTTAAAGTTTCTCATAGATCACGAATTTGACTAATTTGCATGCCAAATGCACAAATAAATAAAGAAAAGAAAAATTCAATAAAAACCGAAATCATTTACGCGTTAAGGGTCACTTTTTATCTCTTAAGATTTTCCAAAATTTTGATTTTTCCTTGAACACTCTATTTTTTTAAATGCTAGTGATTCAGTTGTTCGTGAAGGACAGATAAAAGAAATGTTTGCACAATGGCATTTTATTTAAAGTTTTGTTCCTTGGCCTAGGCCAAGGAAGAGGGAGGGAGGAATAAAAACCTCAACTTCATGCATAAACTTCAATAAAAAATAAATATCTTTAAATAGATTGTGCATTATAGCCAGTTATGCTACTTTAAAAAACCTGCAAATATTTCAACGAAATAAAAAAATCTTCCTAAAGTGGCACATCTTTATCCGTTTCTGTGATCTCAAAAATCAAATGCGCATAAAACATTAAAGCGACTGTACAAGTTTTTTGTCTAGAAGATTTATTTTAATAATTATTATTTTTTGCTCCCTGGTTTTTTAACACAAAAAATATTGAAGGATGGGGGACAAAACCCTCAAATAATTTAACTGATTTTTTAGATTGTTATTTGGAATTATTTGGTTGTTTGGTCTTAGTTTTCGCTTGGATTTGCTGGTTTCTTAGTAAAGCGATGTGATGGACTTAAAAAAATCAAGCAAAACAATGCCAAAGGGCCGTTGTGGGTTTGTAAACAAAGAGTGTGTACTGCTCACGCTAGAGAATGTTTACATCTGGCATGAAAGGAATACACTCTTTGTTTATAAACCCACAACGGCCCTTTGGCATTGTTTTGCTAGAAATGTCTTTTTTAAACAATTGTATTTTTCGGTAAAAATTGGTATGGAAAGGATTTCTTCAAATGTTTAAAAAAATAATGTTTAATAATAATGCAATTAAAATTCCCAAATCAAAATTCCTCAAGAGAAGGTTTTTGATGAAATTTATCAGCATTTTTGTAAATGTGAACCACCCAAAAAATGACCATTTTATAAAAAAAAAAAAAACCACTTTTCTTCTCTAACTTGATAGGTGCTTTCTAAAAAGTACAATCTTGTGACCAAATCCGTTGAATCTATGACGTTGACGAAATTTTCTCTTAAAATTATTTACAATGTTGTCGATTTTGAAATTATTTGCATCAAATTAAAAAAAAATGGTTAAAATTTGAAACAAAAAAATGTTATCAATTTTGAAAACAATAATATAAAATTATAGACTAGCTTGCAAAAATTGTATCCATGACAAACAATGTTCCAATTAAGTTTCCAATATATTTTATTATATATCTTTTAAATTTTATTTTAAATATGTGAAATCAGAATATTTTTTCTGAAAAATATTCTGGGTGGGAACAATGTATGGGCTGCTTCTAAGCCCAATTTTTAGGGGGGGCAGAGTCGGCACCCTTGGTAGTACCCAAAAAATTGAATTTGCATGAGCGTTTTTACATGTTAAAAAATCTTAATGAAAAACATATTTGTTCTTAGGTTTTTTTTAACTTTTTGCTTTTATTACTCAAAGAAGAATCGCTTCTAAGAACTTATATTTGAATAGGTTGGATACCCTGTTCTATAGAGTTGTTTAGATAAATATTGTTTAAAATTTCTTCAAAATTGTTGATTTTAAATATTTTTTTGAATCTTTTGGCATAATTCATAGAACATTTTGGATTATTAAGCATGATCAGCTAAACATAGTTGAATGTTAAAGTTTCTACCAGGGCCAGGTTAAAATTGGAAAATACCTTGACAAGTACCAATACAAAATCTGAAAAAATGGCACAAGGAAATTTTACAGTTATGAACAGGACATTAAAAATGATGAACTTACATTTTCATTAAAACAAATATTTCCATTTTTCCATTTTCAAAAATTATGTCCGAATCTTTTTAAATCTGGCACACATAATTAGGAATCTTCATTCTGGCTGACAGTTGAAAAAACGGGCATTCCCATTTATATTTGGCAACCTTCCTTCAGAAGTGCATATTATCAATAAAATATTGGCTGGAAAGATGAAACCAATAAATTTTACTGTAATATTGTAAAATAAGGCACAAAAATTATACAATTTCTGACATTGCAAGCTCAAAAACCTTCACCATACTTTATCATTGCTTAATCCTTCGGTTCCACAAAGCTCAAGTCAAACGTCCTAAACAAACATTAAGGTAATAAAATATTCTACACCCAATCCAAATGTAACCACCAAAGCCTAAACCACCTCTTCATTTCACCCCTTTCCCAACCCTTTAAGAAATGAATGATTCAACTTTTCCCCCTTGCACAAACTCTGATATTTATCTAACTGATTCCTTGTGTAACAACATTAGCCCACTCTCGATTGATCTTACGAGCGTCTTACAAGGACCTTCTCTTCACCCCCTTAGTCTTATCTTAGCATGTTTGCTCATCGTTCATAGAAGAGAAGAATCCTTCTTTCCCCCTCTCCCTCCCTTCCCAACACCGCAAAGAGTTGTGAAATCGTGAAGAAACAGATAAATATTAATGAAACTTTAGCGCCCCTTTTCCCCTTCATAGAGTGGGAGAGATAATGAAAGGAGACAGAGCGCGACTTCACAAACTATCCCAGAAGAGACGAAATTATGAACCATCGTAGATAAACACCTTCTCGAGACGTCGCCCTTTGGATTGTGCCCAGAAGGGACTCCAGCGCTGGAAAGGATTGCGCTACAATGTTGAGCTCGTGGAAAAGTTCCAGCAATCGCTGCCAGCTATTTTTACAGCTATAATTTATGTTTGGAATTAAGAATATGCAAATATTTACTTGATGGAATATTTTCAAAGACAGCGCGGAAATTATTTCGTTGCTTTTCCGCCGAGTGCCAGCGAAAAAGTTGGGGAAATTCTTGCCAGCTTTCTTTGAAGCTGACTCCAGTTGAGGAGCAGATTTAAGGCTTGGCTTATCATCTGCGAGGGATAAATTTTCAATTACGTTGAAATTTCAACTTCAAATGCGTTGAATTTGATACAACGCTCTTGAAATAGGAAGCGATATCATCGACTGATTTATTTCCATTCCCGGGGAGCGCGCAACAGGAGACACTCGCGCGACGCAATAATTCAAACAATCTGTGGAACGTAAATTAACTCAAATTTTGTTGGTCACAGTCCAGTCCAGCGTCATCAGCAGTGTATCGATGGAGTCGTCCACAGGAACTTGGTCTCGCTGCGATCCGGTGGTGCAATTTGATTCGTTGTAATAATTTATTGCCATTTGCCGACCCGACATTAATTATACAATCTACGATGCGGCAGTCAATTTGCCGCTCCACGCGGGCAGATACGAGCTGGAATAAGTTGTCAAATTGATTTTGTTTGCAATTGGAGAGCTGAAAATTGCTTTAATTTCCTATCATTTTTTGCAATTCCATTGTGGAACTACATATTCATCCCTTGATTCTCGAATGACGAAACGGCAATTATACTGAGAAGTACTTTTCAGCATCTATTTGAGTGCTGAAAAGTTCAACAGCACAGGTACCGAAAAGTTGACGTATCTTGACGGCAAACAACATTCAAGTCAAGTCCTCGATGAACGGGAGAAATATGGGGTAGGTGTTCCACGTGTATTTGGGAAGGGAGGTGTATTACGACGAACCATAATGTTAGCCGATTGTAAAATCGATGCCTTGCAGAATTTAGGAAATTCAAACTTATTTTATCTACTTTCAATATAATTCAGCAACAAATTATTATTTTTTCACAAGTTTTTACAATGTTTCAACAGATTTTACACATTTTTACAAATTTTTGGAATTTAAAAAAAAAATAACAAGTTTTTACAAAATTTCAAAAAAATTTAAAGAAAAACAAATTTTTCAGATTTTTTAACAAACTTTTTAAAAAAATTACAATTTGTTTCAAATTATAACAATTTTTTACAAATTTTTACAAATTTTTACAAATTTTTATAATTTTTTACAAATTTTTACAAATTTTTACAAATTTTTACAAATTTTTACAAATTTTTACAAATTTTTACAAATTTTTACAAATTTTTACAAATTTTTACAAATTTTTACAAATTTTTACAAATTTTTACAAATTTTTACAAATTTTTACAAATTTTTACAAATTTTTACAAATTTTTACAAATTTTTACAAATTTTTACAAATTTTTACAAACTTTTAAAAACTTTAACAACATTTTACAAACTTTTACAAAATTTTACAAACTTTTACAAATTTTTACAAATTTTTACAAATTTTTACAAATTTTTACGAATTTTTACAAATTTTTACAAATTTTTACAAATTTTTACAAATTTTTACAAATTTTTACAAATTTTTACAAATTTTTACAAATTTTTACAAATTTTTACAAATTTTTACAAATTTTTACAAATTTTTACAAATTTTTACAAATTTTTACAAATTTTTACAAATTTTTACAAATTTTTACAAATTTTTACAAATTTTTACAAATTTTTACAAATTTTTACAAATTTTTACAAATTTTTACAAATTTTTACAAATTTTTACAAATTTTTACAAATTTTAACAAAGTTTTACAAATTTTTACAAATTTTTACAAATTTTCACAAATTTTTACAAATTTTTACAAATTTTTACAAATTTTTACAAATTTTTACAAATTTTTACAAATTTTTACAAATTTTTACAATTTTTTACAATTTTTTACAAATTTTTACAAATTTTTACAAATTTTTACAAATTTTTACAAATTTTTACAAATTTTTACAAATTTTTACAAATTTTTACAAATTTTTACAAATTTTTACAAATTTTTACAAATTTTTACAATTTTTTACAAATTTTTACAAATTTTTACAAATTTTTACAAATTTTTACAAATTTTTACAAATTTTTACAAATTTTTACAAATTTTTACAAATTTTTACAAATTTTTACAAATTTTTACAAATTTTTACAAATTTTTACAAATTTTTACAAATTTTTACAAATTTTTACAAATTTTTACAAATTTTTACAAATTTTTACAAATTTTTACAAATTTTTACAAATTTTTACAAATTTTTACAAATTTTTACAAATTTTTACAAATTTTTACAAATTTGTACAAATTTTTACAATTTTTAACAAATTTTTACAAATTTTTACAAATTTTTACAAATTTTACAATTTTTTACAATTTTATACAATTTTTAACAATTTTTTACAATTTTATACATTTTTTTACAATTTTATACAATTTTATACAATTTTTTACAATTTTTTACAATTATTCACAATTTTTTACAATTTTCAGAATTTTTTAGAATTTTTCAGATTTTATTACAATATTTTACAATTTTTACAATTTTTCACCATTTTCTACAATTTTTTACGTTTTTTTTACAAATTTTCACAATTTTTACAATTTTTTACAATTTTCCACAATTTTTTAGAATTTTTAACAATTTTTCACAATTTTTTTTTCTATTTTTTTTCAATTTTTTACTAGTTTTTCCAATTTTTTACAAGTTTTTCCAATTTTTACAATATTTTACAATTTTTTACAATTGTTTCAATTTTTACAATATTATAAAAAAAAATTCATTTTTTTTAATTCTTCAACAATTTTTTTAAACTAATTTCAACAAACTTAAACAATTTTTTATATTTTTTAAAATATAGCTTTTTCCTTTTTTTTCAAATTTTAACAATTTTTTTTTTCTAATTTATTCGTATGTCATAATGTTTACTTTTGTTTTTTGGGTTAAGCGGTTTTCGATCTTTGATAATAAAGTATTGTGGGCTAATATTTCATTTATGTCTTATGATTTTTCGAAATTTTGGCACACTAAGCCTCTTGTTTTACATCATTTTATTTTATTTTTTTGGTTTAATGGTTTCGTGGTTTTTGGTTCTTTGTTTTTTGGTATTTCGATTTATTTTGAATCTGATCCGTCACGCGATTTAGTAAATGGACCTCGGATTCGTGATCAGGGACCAAAATTCCGCCTTAGTACACAATTCATGAAAATCGAAGATGGGTTGAGTCAACTTATCTCGATTTCTTGTGAGTTGGCAGAAACTCATATATAGAATAGAACGATTAGTTAGCTGACCTGAACAACTTTTCAAAAATTCAGCATGAGGAAAGCTTTTGCCTTCCTCACTGAGGTAAGGCTATAATCCTGCTCTAAAATTGAACTTTTTATTAAAAGCTCGAAAACCCACCTTGATGTATACATATCGACTCAGAATCGAAAACTGAACAAATGTCTGTGTGTATGTGTGTGTGTATGTGTGTGTGTATGTGTGTGGGTATGTGTGTGTGTATGTGTGTGTGTATGTGACCAATAATGTCACTCAGTTTTTTCAGCACTGGCTGAATCGATTTTGACCAAACCAGTCGCATTCGACTTGGTTTAGGGTCCCATACGGTGCTATTGAATTGTTTAAAGTTTCGATAAGTAGTTCAAAAGTTATGTATAAAAATGTGTTTTCGCATATTTTCGGAAGATGAATAAATGGCAGTAAACTGAACCAAACAACATCATGATATACATCGTTATTTAGGTAATTGAAAGACCTTTCCAACGAGTCCACAACATTGAAGATCTGGCAACCCTGTCTCGAGTTATAACCACTTAAGTGATATTTATGTACTTTTTAGAAGCCGGATCTCACTTAAATGTATGTAAACTATGTCCGGATCCATCATCCGACCCATCGTTGGTTAGGTAATCGAAAGACCTTTCCAACGAGTCCAAAACATTTAAGATCTGGCAACCCTGTCTCGAGTTCTGACCACTTAAGTGATATTTATGTACTTTTTTGTAGCCGGATCTCACTTAAATGTATGTAAACAATGTCCGGATCCATCATCCAACCCATCGTTGGTTAAGTAATCGAAAGACCTTTCCAACGAGTCTTAAACATTGAAGATCTGGCAACCCTGTCTCGAGTTATGACCACTTAAGTGATATATATGTACTTTTTTGTAGCCGGATCTCACTTAAATGTATGTAAACAATATCCGGATCCATCATCCGACCCATCGTTGGTTAGGTAATTAAAAGACCTTTCCAACGAGTCTTAAACATTGAAGATCTGGCAACCCTGTCTCGAGTTCTGACCACTTAAGTGATATTTATGTACTTTTTTTGTAGCCGGATCTTACTTAAATGTATGTAAACAATGTCCGGATCCATCATCCGACCCATCGTTGGTTAGGTAATTAAAAGACCTTACCAACGAGTCCAAAACATTGAAGATCTGGCAACCCTGTCTCGAGTTCAGACCACTTAAGTGATATTTATGTACTTTTTTTGTAGCCGGATCTTACTTAAATGTATGTAAACAATGTCCGGATCCATCATCCGACCCATCGTTGGTTAGGTAATTAAAAGACCTTACCAATGAGTCCAAAACATTGAAGATCTGGCAACCCTGTCTCGAGTTCTGACCACTTAAGTGATATTTATGTACTTTTTTGTAGCCAGATCTCACTTAAATGTATGTAAACAATGTCCGGATCCATCATCCGACCCATCGTTGGTTAGGTAATTAAAAGACATTTCCAACGAGTCTTAAACATTGAAGATCTGGCAACCCTGTCTCGAGTTCTGACCACTTAAGTGATATTTATGTACTTTTTTTTGTAGCCGGATCTCACTTAAATGTATGTAAACAATGTCCGGATCCATCATCCGACCCATCGTTGATTAGGTAATCGAGATACCTTTCCAACGAGTCCACAACATTGAAGATCTGGCAACCCTGTCTCGAGTTCTGACCACTTAAGTGATATTGATGTACTTTTTTGTAGCCAGATCTCACTTAAATGTATGTAAACAATGTCCGGATCCATCATCCGACCCATCGTTGGTTAGGTAATTAAAAGACTTTTCCAACGAGTCTTAAACATTGAAGATCTGGCAACCCTGTCTCGAGTTCAGACCACTTAAGTGATATTTATGTACTTTTTTGTAGCCGGATCTTACTTAAATGTATGTAAACAATGTCCGGATCCATCATCCGACCCATCGTTGGTTAGGTAATTAAAAGACCTTACCAACGAGTCCAAAACATTGAAGATCTGGCAACCCTGTCTCGAGTTATGACCACTTAAGTGATATATATGTACTTTTTTGTAGCCGGATCTCACTTAAATGTATGTAAACAATATCCGGATCCATCATCCGACCCATCGTTGGTTAGGTAATTAAAAGACCTTTCCAACGAGTCCTAAACATTGAAGATCTGGCAACCCTGTCTCGAGTTCTGACCACTTAAGTGATATTTATGTACTTTTTTTGTAGCCGGATCTTACTTAAATGTATGTAAACAATGTCCGGATCCATCATCCGACCCATCGTTGGTTAGGTAATTAAAAGACCTTACCAACGAGTCCACAACATTGAAGATCTGGCAACCCTGTCTCGAGTTCTGACCACTTAAGTGATATTTATGTACTTTTTTGTAGCCAGATCTCACTTAAATGTATGTAAACAATGTCCGGATCCATCATCCGACCCATCGTTGGTTAGGTAATTAAAAGACCTTTCCAACGAGTCTTAAACATTGAAGATCTGGCAACCCTGTCTCGAGTTCTGACCACTTAAGTGATATTTATGTACTTTTTTTTGTAGCCGGATCTCACTTAAATGTATGTAAACAATGTCCGGATCCATCATCCGACCCATCGTTGATTAGGTAATCGAGATACCTTTCCAACGAGTCCACAACATTGAAGATCTGGCAACCCTGTCTCAAGTTATGACCACTTAAGTGATATTTATGTACTTTTTTGTAGCCGGATCTCACTTAAATGTATGTAAACTATGTCCGGATCCATCATCCGACCCATCGTTGGTTAGGTAATCGAAAGACCTTTCCCAACGAGTCCAAAACATTTAAGATCTGGCAACCCTGTCTCGAGTTCTGACCACTTAAGTGATATTTATGTACTTTTTTTGTAGCTAGATCTTACTTAAATGTATGTAAACAATGTCCGGATCCATCATCCGACCCAGCGTTGGTTAGGTAATTAAAAGACCTTTCCAACGAGTCTTAAACATTGAAGATCTGGCAACCTTGTCTCGAGTTCTGACCACTTAAGTGATATTGATGTACTTTTTTGTAGCCGGATCTTACTTAAATGTATGTAAACAATGTCCGGATCCATCATCCGACCCATCGTTGATTAGGTAATCGAGATACCTTTCCAACGAGTCCACAACATTGAAGATCTGGCAACCCTGTCTCGAGTTCTGACCACTTAAGTGATATTGATGTACTTTTTTGTAGCCAGATCTCACTTAAATGTATGTAAACAATGTCCGGATCCATCATCCGACCCATCGTTGGTTAGGTAATTAAAAGACTTTTCCAACGAGTCTTAAACATTGAAGATCTGGCAACCCTGTCTCGAGTTCAGACCACTTAAGTGATATTTATGTACTTTTTTTGTAGCCGGATCTTACTTAAATGTATGTAAACAATGTCCGGATCCATCATCCGACCCATCGTTGGTTAGGTAATTAAAAGACCTTACCAATGAGTCCAAAACATTGAAGATCTGGCAACCCTGTCTCGAGTTCTGACCACTTAAGTGATATTTATGTACTTTTTTGTAGCCAGATCTCACTTAAATGTATGTAAACAATGTCCGGATCCATCATCCGACCCATCGTTGGTTAGGTAATTAAAAGACCTTTCCAACGAGTCTTAAACATTGAAGATCTGGCAACCCTGTCTCGAGTTCTGACCACTTAAGTGATATTTATGTACTTTTTTTTGTAGCCGGATCTCACTTAAATGTATGTAAACAATGTCCGGATCCATCATCCGACCCATCGTTGATTAGGTAATCGAGATACCTTTCCAACGAGTCCACAACATTGAAGATCTGGCAACCCTGTCTCGAGTTCTGACCACTTAAGTGATATTGATGTACTTTTTTGTAGCCAGATCTCACTTAAATGTATGTAAACAATGTCCGGATCCATCATCCGACCCATCGTTGGTTAGGTAATTAAAAGACTTTTCCAACGAGTCTTAAACATTGAAGATCTGGCAACCCTGTCTCGAGTTCAGACCACTTAAGTGATATTTATGTACTTTTTTTGTAGCCGGATCTTACTTAAATGTATGTAAACAATGTCCGGATCCATCATCCGACCCATCGTTGGTTAGGTAATTAAAAGACCTTACCAACGAGTCCAAAACATTGAAGATCTGGCAACCCTGTCTCGAGTTATGACCACTTAAGTGATATATATGTACTTTTTTGTAGCCGGATCTCACTTAAATGTATGTAAACAATATCCGGATCCATCATCCGACCCATCGTTGGTTAGGTAATTAAAAGACCTTTCCAACGAGTCCTAAACATTGAAGATCTGGCAACCCTGTCTCGAGTTCTGACCACTTAAGTGATATTTATGTACTTTTTTTGTAGCCGGATCTTACTTAAATGTATGTAAACAATGTCCGGATCCATCATCCGACCCATCGTTGGTTAGGTAATTAAAAGACCTTACCAACGAGTCCAAAACATTGAAGATCTGGCAACCCTGTCTCGAGTTCTGACCACTTAAGTGATATTTATGTACTTTTTTGTAGCCAGATCTCACTTAAATGTATGTAAACAATGTCCGGATCCATCATCCGACCCATCGTTGGTTAGGTAATTAAAAGACATTTCCAACGAGTCTTAAACATTGAAGATCTGGCAACCCTGTCTCGAGTTCTGACCACTTAAGTGATATTTATGTACTTTTTTTTGTAGCCGGATCTCACTTAAATGTATGTAAACAATGTCCGGATCCATCATCCGACCCATCGTTGATTAGGTAATCGAGATACCTTTCCAACGAGTCCACAACATTGAAGATCTGGCAACCCTGTCTCAAGTTCAGACCACTTAAGTGATATTTATGTACTTTTTTGTAGCCGGATCTCACTTAAATGTATGTAAACTATGTCCGGATCCATCATCCGACCCATCGTTGGTTAGGTAATTAAAAGACCTTACCAACGAGTCCAAAACATTTAAGATCTGGCAACCCTGTCTCGAGTTCTGACCACTTAAGTGATATTTATGTACTTTTTTTGTAGCTAGATCTTACTTAAATGTATGTAAACAATGTCCGGATCCATCATCCGACCCAGCGTTGGTTAGGTAATTAAAAGACCTTTCCAACGAGTCTTAAACATTGAAGATCTGGCAACCTTGTCTCGAGTTCTGACCACTTAAGTGATATTGATGTACTTTTTTGTAGCCGGATCTTACTTAAATGTATGTAAACAATGTCCGGATCCATCATCCGACCCATCGTTGATTAGGTAATCGAGATACCTTTCCAATGAGTCCACAACATTGAAGATCTGGCAACCCTGTCTCGAGTTCTGACCACTTAAGTGA
The DNA here is from genome assembly GCF_016801865.2 of Culex pipiens pallens. Lineage (NCBI taxonomy): Eukaryota > Metazoa > Arthropoda > Insecta > Diptera > Culicidae > Culex > Culex pipiens. Next base: position 127,592,118 of record NC_068938.1, on the reverse strand, counting down.
TATTGATGTACTTTTTTGTAGCCGGATCTCACTTAAATGTATGTAAACAATGTCCGGATCCATCATCCGACCCATCGTTGATTAGGTAATCGAGATACCTTTCCAACGAGTCCAAAACATTGAAGATCTGGCAACCCTGTCTCGAGTTCTGACCACTTAAGTGATATTGATGTACTTTTTTGTAGCCAGATCTCACTTAAATGTATGTAAACAATGTCCGGATCCATCATCCGACCCATCGTTGGTTAGGTAATTAAAAGACCTTTCCAACGAGTCTTAAACATTGAAGATCTGGCAACCCTGTCTCGAGTTCTGACCACTTAAGTGATATTTATGTACTTTTTTTTGTAGCCGGATCTCACTTAAATGTATGTAAACAATGTCCGGATCCATCATCCGACCCATCGTTGATTAGGTAATCGAGATACCTTTCCAACGAGTCCACAACATTGAAGATCTGGCAACCCTGTCTCAAGTTATGACCACTTAAGTGATATTTATGTACTTTTTTGTAGCCGGATCTCACTTAAATGTATGTAAACAATGTCCGGATCCATCATCCGACCCATCGTTGGTTAGGTAATCGAAAGACCTTTCCAACGAGTCTAAAACATTTAAGATCTGGCAACCCTGTCTCGAGTTCTGACCACTTAAGTGATATTTATGTACTTTTTTTGTAGCCGGATCTTACTTAAATGTATGTAAACAATGTCCGGATCCATCATCCGACCCAGCGTTGGTTAGGTAATTAAAAGACCTTTTCAACGAGTCTTAAACATTGAAGATCTGAGTTGCCAGATCTTCAATGTTGTGGACTCGTTGGAAAGGTATCTCGATTACCTAATCAACGATGGGTCGGATGATGGATCCGGACATTGTTTACATACATTTAAGTGAGATCCAGCTACAAAAAAAAGTACATAAATATCACTTAAGTGGTCAGAACTCGAGACAGGGTTGCCAGATCTTCAATGTTTAAGACTCGTTGGAAAGGTCTTTTAATTACCTAACCAACGATGGGTCGGATGATGGATCCGGACATTGTTTACATACATTTAAGTGAGATCTGGCTACAAAAAAGTACATAAATATCACTTAAGTGGTAAGAACTCGAGACAGGGTTGCCAGATCTTCAATGTTTTAGACTCGCTGGAAAGGTCTTTCGATAACCTAACTAACGATGGGTCGGATGATGGATCCGGACATTGTTTACATACATTAAAGTGAGATCCGGCTACAAAAAAAGTACATATGAACACTTAAGTGATATTTATGTACTTTTTTGTAGCCGGATCTCACTTAAATGTATGTAAACTATGTCCGGATCCATCATCCGACCCATCGTTGGTTAGGTAATCGAAAGACCTTTCCAACGAGTACAAAACATTTAAGATCTGGCAACCCTGTCTCGAGTTCTGACCACTTAAGTGATATTTATGTACTTTTTTTGTAGCCGGATCTTACTTAAATGTATGTAAACAATGTCCGGATCCATCATCCGACCCAGCGTTGGTTAGGTAATTAAAAGACCTTTCCAACGAGTCTTAAACATTGAAGATCTGGCAACCCTGTCTCGAGTTTTGACCACTTAAGTGATATTGATGTACTTTTTTGTAGCCGGATCTTACTTAAATGTATGTAAACAATGTCCGGATCCATCATCCGACCCATCGTTGATTAGGTAATCGAGATACCTTTCCAACGAGTCCACAACATTGAAGATCTGGCAACCCTGTCTCGAGTTCTGACCACTTATGAGCCCTTGAGTGATATGTGTGTTTTTTTGGATCAAATTTGTGTCCAAATCCATCATATTACATATCACCCATTGTTGGAAAAGAGTGAGGAAGGCACCAACCACATAGGTGGATTAAGTTAGTTTTTTAAAATATCTTTGATAAAACAACCCATTACTTTGGTAAGGGTTGCAACAAAACACATTAAACTGCTTAAACTCTGTTTCAACTTTCATCATATTTCAATTTATTTCCGTCCATCGATCGAGCACCCGAAAATCCACACATTTCCTCGAAACAAAACGGATTGCTCGCCTTTCTCTCTCTCCTCGGAACACATTAATTTTCCGGACACATTCTCGTGCGCGCCTAATCGAGCGGATATTCACCATCAATACATCGCAGATGGTCCTTCCGGTGCCTCATGGCTTGCCTTGCTTGGTGGCCTCCTTTTGTGCTGACCTCCTTTTATTCGGCAGCGCTTTTATAAATGACTTTACCACTGGTTCTGGCCATGTTCGTAAATCCCTGGAATTAGCGTAAGCCTCCAACGGAGCAACAAAAAAAAAAAAGAAAGAGAGCAGTTCTCGGCTCGTGTGAACCAAGCCATTACTGTTGATTATGTGATTTCTTCGTTCAATAAATTTTCCAACCGTTGCTTGCTCTCGCCTTGTACGGGAGGAAATTCTTCTTCTTCTTCGTCGTGGAGAAATCAATAAGATCCGGAGACCATTCACTCGAAGTTGGTTTGGAGTCGTTGGCCCCAAATGGAAAAGAAACATAAAACATATCGCACTTTTCTCTGCCACATCCGATCGCCTGAACGGCCCCACGCCGTAAGTGGATAAGTGAAATGAGGTGGACACGCACGAATTTAGGGGGGATTGGGGCAACTTTGTTTAAACAATGATTTTTGAGTCTATATGAGGAAAAACCCTGAAAAATAAGCTTTGATCTTGTCTTTTTCAAAACGGATCAAATTGATTCTAGAAGGCCCCGTAATACCGTAAACTTGGTGGAGCTCACTACACATGAAGTTCTGCTCAAATCTTGATGGTTTTATGAGGCAGGGAGTGGGAGCTAACATTGTTTGTAACGACTTTCCGATAGGCATTTGACCTGGCCTGGACCACGGAGTCGTAGTCGATTTCGATTTCTTCTTTCTTTTTTCTGCACCTTATGTTTCCCATCTGATTTTCACACATGGTCGTCCCGACTTCCGATCGAAACAAGTGAAACGAAGCGAGATTTATTATTAACAGCATGTAATGGCACCTGTGGGCATCGTAGGCCAATATTTGCCCGACGCCGCCACTTGGCCATCGTATGTGGTGCTGATGACTTTTGTTAGGGGTCGGGGGTGATAAAATGTCTTTCGGAAATGGTTCTTGACCTCGACGACGCCGCTGTGGTCAGATTTATTAGTTTTTGTGTGCGATTTATTTGGAAGGTTAAGTGTTTTTAGATGTTGCTTTCTTTCAAATATTAAGGTGAGTGGGATTTATGACGCTCAACCTACGTCAATTTTAAGGACTATGAGGAAACAAAGAACTTATGTCTAGAGACCAGTTCAAAGAAACATATCCTTTTTGTAAAAGTTTCCCTTTTCCCAAAAGTTTGGATTGATTTCTATCAACAAATGGAAGACTTGGAAAAAAGTACTTTCACCCAATCAATCGTCTGATCCATTAATACTTCCTGTCCAATTTAACACCATCTTTCAACACTCTACTCTGGTCGTCGCCACACTCTAAATCCTTCAAACGAGAGGGGGACTGCTCCACTATTCAGCACTAGTCACGCCATTTTGCGCCTCCCCCCCAACGCAAGCCAATATCGGCCAGACATTGCCACCACGCGCTGGCTGCGAAAGCCACCCTGTGAAATGTGTCGATAGTGAAATTTATGCCTCTCACGATTTATTATAGCGCCCCGCGTGATTCGTTACCCCCCACTTTCCCTCTCCCTGAAATATGCCACGAATTGAACTTTCCACCAACAACTGTCTAATCAAACATCAAAAAGCCGAAAAATATGTTGCCATCCATGGCGCATTTCCACCCCCCTTTCGGAAAATTCCAACGCGTTTTCCCTGCATGCCATTCATTCACTCACTCAAAAGAAAAAAAAGCAGCATCATGAATAACGTTGATGGTGGGGCATCGATTTTGATTTTTCGCACACGCCACCCGGGCGAAAGCAATCAACAATAAAACATTTTTCATTATTATTCGGTCACTTGCAATTAATATCAAAAACAAACCGTGCGGACACCTTTAACGCCACCCGCCCAGATGGAATGCCACCGAACGTCACGAACTATCAAAATTTTAAAACCGGCAGGTGGAGGTGCAGGACGAAAGGTGTTTGTGAAATATGAGCAACTGGGAGGGAAATTTTAGCATGCAACACCAGGTCAAAGTTTTTGACGTGGAATTGGGTGCGGAGGCCTTTTTAGCTCGTTGGGATCTGGGAACACTGCAGGGTCAAAATTTATTCCATTTAATGAAAATTGCTGTTTTATGTTAAAAGTTAATTCATATTTTAATTATTTTAGATTCATTGAGCAGTTTTCAAAACTTTTAAGGTTCAAGATTCGATTTGGTATCAGATAAAAGGATAAAAAAAAACACATAATAACTATCATTTTGACGTCGTCGTGCTATCTTGTCGCACCCGCCATTTCGACGCTCCGAGAAAAACGAAAGCACGCAATATAAACAATAACAAACACGTTTTGTTTGGCTGACCATTCTGTGCATTGTCCCGAAGTTTGGTTAAAGTTGGTTGCTGGAGTCCCGAGTTATAATTACAAATGTTTACGGTAGTCTCACTTGTACGTGCGTCAAACTCGTTCTGACCTGAAATTCCTTAGCCCTTTGTCGCAATTACATCAATTTTCAGGGAGTGACAAGACAAGACAAGCACTACAAGATTGAAACTTCTTTCATATGAAATGTGACAAAAATTTCCGGAGCTTTTTGGACCCCTCGATTCCCGGGAAATTCGGTCGAGACTCCCGGGAAATTTAATACTTATAAATATTGAAGCAAAGTTATATAAACTAATCAGAAAATTATTTGAAAAACTCTAAATTGTTTAAAACATTGGAAGTTCAATGTTCGATGTTCAAGTCAAAATAAACCAATGCTTCTCTGATCTTCTTACTCAGAATGTTTGAAATTTAACTTGTCAAAATACAAATACAGTCATGCCTCGATTTTGCACGGCTCGGTTTTGCTCTGCCCCGGTTTTGCACCGTTCAGCTGCCTCGGTTAAGCACGGCCCAGTGCTTAACTGAAGCACAGAGCTTATGGGTTTTTGGCTATATGGGAGACATTGGCTTTAATCGTATGAAAAATCATGCAAACATCAAAAAAAAAAAATATAGTGTTTTGGAATCGAGATGATTTCAGTTATCCATTAAAATTATTATTTCATGAAAATTTTCACAAAAATACGTATTTTTCCTGTATTTTGAAAATGCATTTTTTTCTCTAAAGAATCCAAAAATATATTGTTATTGGAATATGGGTATCAAATGATCAGGTTTTTTCATACATTTCGGATATAATAACAAAATTTTTAGAAAATACTCCAAATTTTCACAAAACTACGTATTTTCGAATAAAATACTCAAAATTTCCGTTTTTACAATGTGGGTATCAAACGATCGGGATTTTTTCATACATTTCGAATGTAATAACAATATTTTATTTTGAAAATACTCAAAATTTTCACAAAACTACGTATGTTTGTAAAATTTTGTAAAATTTCAGTTTTTACAATATGGGTATCAAATAATCAAATCATTTTTTTTCAAAAATACGTAGTTTTGTGAAAATTTTGAGTATTTTCATTTTTTTAATAACTTTCGAAATGTATGAAAAAATCCCGATCGTTTGATACCCACATTGTAAAAACGGAAATTTTTAGTACTTGTGTTTAGAAAATACGTAGTTTTGTGAAAATTTAGAGTATTTTCAAAAAAAAATTGTTATTACAAAAACAAAACGCAAATTTTGAGTATTTTTTTAGAAAATACGTAGTTTTGTGAAAATTTGGAGTTTTTTCAAAAAAAAAATGTTATTTCATTCGAAATGTATGAAAAAATCCCAATCGTTTGATACCCACGTTGTAAATACGGAAATTTTGAGTATTTTTTCGGAAATACGTAGTTTTGTGAAAATTTGGAGTATTTTCAAAAAATATTGTTATTACATTCGAAATGTATGAAAAAATCCCGATCGTTCGATACCCACATTGTAAAAACGGAAATTTTGAGTATTTTATTCGAAAATACGTAGTTTTGTGAAAATTTTGAGTATTACATTCGAAATGTATGAAAAAATCTCGATCGTTTGATACCCATATTGTAAAAATTGAAATTTGGAGTTTGTTTTTCAAAAAGACGTAGTTTTGTGAAAATTTTGGGTATTTTCTAAAAATGTTGTTATTACATCCTAAATGTATGAAAAAACATGATCATTTGATACCCATATTGCAATAACAATATATTTTTGGTTTCTTTAGAGAAAAAAAAATGCATTTTCGGAATACAGGAAAAATACGTATTTTTGTGAAAATTTTAATGAAATAATAATTTTAATGGATAGCTGACATCATCCCGATTTCAAAACACTATAATTTTTTGATGTTTGCATGATTTTTCGTACGATTAAAGCCAATGTCTCCCATATAGCCAAAATCCCATTAGCTCTGTGCCTCGGTTATGCACGCTTCGGTTTTGCATCCCCCATATGCGGTGCTAAACCGAGGCATGACTGTAACTATAATTGAGAGAAGCCAAATAAATTGGACCCCAAAATTTATCTGGAAGCATACTTAGCAGTTGCACCCCACAAATGAAATCTGAAGTTTTTTTTTTAATTATTTTTATTTAGTTTTTCTAAGAGGGAAAAGCTTTTCAAAATAAGTTCAATTTCCATATCTTCTTTCGAGCATAGCAATCCCCAAAGTCCTTAGGGTTATTTCGTTGTATCTAGGTATTTTTCGTCAACCTCAATATTCAATTATATTTTGGAAAAAAACACTCTGTAATTTTTTGTAAAGTTTAGGTCCACCAATTGAGATCATTTGGATTTTCCGGATAACAGTAAATATTTCGTCAATGAATATTTACAGTTAAAATTAAAAAGGAAAAAAAAACAAGTTTCAATTGTTATTTGAGTCGTGCTTATCATGTTGCAAATATTCCGATACTGGGAAATTAAATATTAGCTATTTTGTTTTACTTTACAAAAATTTAATAAGAAGTTCATGCAACAAGCGAATAAAGATTCGTTAACACTTAAACTACAATTTTGAGTCCCAAAAAGCACAAGAAACGGTCTTGTATTTGCTGATTCAGAAAATAAAAATCAAAAGGTAGATATAGTTCCTCAGATAAAGAGGATACTGAAGTTAACGTTTCTTAGAATATGAATCAAATGTCACTTAATTGATTGAAAAGAAACAATATTATTGCATTTCCTCTAAAATTATTGCCACTATTGGCATAGAAAAAAAAACTCCCGGGTCCCGGGAATTCCCGGGAAATGACCAAATTCAACTCTCGATTCCCGGGAAATTGAAAATCTCGAGAATCGTCAACCTCTATTTGGGCGGTTCCAAAAAATAAGGGGTGGTCCAATTTGGTTCAAAATCGGGATTCTCACATGTTTTGATAGTATTAATAGCTCCACCAAATTTGAGCTCGGAGAAAGTGCATTTCGAGTGGTTTGCCAGTTGGCACGAAATGACCCATACATTGGTTTTACTGGGAAAAAATAGCTAACCAAGTTAAATCACCGTTTCTGAAAAAAGTTTCGAATTTTTCTTAACAAAATCGTCCAAAAATTTAAATTTTGGTCAAATTTTGATAGTGCATCTTAATCCTTGCAAAGCATAGCATAGCATAGCATTGGTGTCTACCCGTAGTTGCTACTCTGTTATTGACCAGGACCACAGATGAAGAGTAGGAATCAATCATCACGGGGAAGTGGATGGGAATATTAGTCCGATACTTGAGTGATGAAGACCGCTCAATCGGCTGCGTCTTCGACAAAGTATCACGTGAGATTTTTTAGGGGGTTAGTAAAATGGGTGTGTAGCCAGGATTTACCGTGGTAAGTGATGTGCCCGGTCAAAGTTATTTATAGTCGTTAATTCTTCGTATGTTCTTAGATTCATCTTGAAAGCTTTCTAATTCGGTTCACCAAGCTTTTTGTGGTGAATTCTGGTTGTGTTGAAAGTTCAATATTCGCCTAACGAGTATGCAACCGAGTAAGTTCTTGAATTCAACTTTGCATTCAATATTGCATTGTCTGTTCTTAGGTTCTCAGATTCCAATCAAGTTTCATGGATCCTTATATCGTACTTAATCCTTCTAGTCAACTAAGCCCCGATGGTCTGGTGGTTAGCATTTTTATCTGCTGACCCAATGGACGGGGGATCGAACCCCGCCGCGAGCTAATGAATTTTTCGTTCATATTCAAGTGTTCAGAATCATTCACATCCCCGTGATCTTACCACTGGTAGTGGCCGGCGCTGTGATTGACTAGCAAGATAAGTTTTTAGGTTAGGTTTGGCTTTCGGTCTGTTTGGGGAATCAAAACACTTGTATGTTCTCTTCATCCAAGATAGCAAGATAAGGGTCATTTGAAAGTTGCGAAGTGGTGATGATTGGTTCCTACTTTTCATCTGTGGTCCACGGAGAAATTCTTGGAGGTTCTGGTCAATCACAGAGTAGTAGCAACTACGGGTAGACACCAATATTAAGTTATTTTTATTTATTCTGAAATTTTCTTCTAAATTTTTTCAAATTGCTATAATGACATTAAATTACAACAATTGAATTCCAATTATCACTTAAATTCATTGCTGGCAACTCATTTTCCAGAATTCAACCGGCACTGCTCGCTGTCCGAAACTGACAGCCGGTCCCAAATCTACTTCGACAGGAGAAGCAGGGAGGAAAGCTCCTCCCTTCAATCCAGTTCGCGTTAGCTCACATTTCACAGGCATCATTTTCGGTGGTGCGGAAAATAGTTGAAATTCCACCATGCAAAAGCATCGACGAGTTAAAACTGGCCCAAAAGGGGAGCCACCACCATCACCACCACCATGGGTTTGACCGCGAAAACAAATGAAACAACACACAATAAAAGCTAAATGGTTCCTGGACAGCCTGGAAACCGGCCGGCCGGCGTTTTCGAGCTGGCCAACTGTTTTAGTGGAATTTGGAGCTGGTTATTTTGGCTATTTTTAGAATGAAATTTCTTCTCACTTTCGGTGGAATGCTTTTGATGAGTTAGTCGGTTTGGCATTGTATGCGAGCATTAAAGTGGCACTACTTTTGAATTATTTTTGGAGACTGTTTTAAATCGAATCAACAATTGTTTTTAGGAAACTCCGTAGAATAACTTTTAAGCTGGCACTTTCTCATACTTCGAAAGTCTTACTCTTCATTGTCACGTGTGAGTTGCATTCATGCAAAAAACTTTATCACTTATATCTGTAGAAAAGCTAAACTAATGTGCTTTCCATCAAGGTCTTCTCCTAAAGATAGCAAGTTGATAAGCAGTTCACAAGAGAGGAAGTCAAAATTTAAACGATCCACTTGAATCGAAAAGGAGTACATAGTTAAGGTCACTTTGAGGAATAATATGCCTTTCTTACATTCATAAACAATATAGAATCTTGAATTTGAGATTCGTTAGAATTTTTCACTTGCATTTCTAAGATTAAATTTCAATTTTTTTACATAAAAAGGTATTTTTCATCGAAGAGTTTTTTTTAATCCAGAACCAACGATGCACCTTTCCCCTTTGCTTAATCCCAAAGCACGAAGGAAATGCACCGTTCTTCCTCGTTTCCCATACCAGGAAAACCCCAGCACTTTCGCATTTCTATTTGGATAAAATTGTTTAAATTAAGTTGGTGAAGAAGTTTATTATGCACTTTACTCTCAACAAGCAGCTTGTCCTCTTCGATCGAAATTCCCACCCTGGAAAAAGTTGTGCGGGAAGACGACTCGCTCTCAGAGATGAGGAAAATTTCTGCTTCTTCGCGGAAAAAGGTTGGCGCGCGGATTAGGGCAAGTCGATTCCAGCTCAACTCGTTTCGAGAGTGGGAAGCAAAAATTGCAACAGTTTCGAGTCAAAAGAATTTCCTCCCCCACTTTTCCGTAACAACACGGCGGCGATGTCACCGGTTGAAAGTTGGAAGATGTCGGGAAAATGTTAGGTTCTTTACCGGCGAAGATCACATACAGATGGAAAGTACAAATTAACGCTTTGAATGGGTTGTTGGGTTGGGGGAAATTATTTCCATCAAAATTAATTCCAAATGAAAAGAAGTCAAAAGAGGGGAGCATTTCGAGAGCAAATGACTTGCAGGGATCCCCTCGAAAGGAGGAAGTATGTGAATAAAGTTGGGCTTTAATTAATTACGAAAAATTTGCTGTGGAATTTGGAAGTACTTTTTCAATTTTTTTTTCGGTTGGCTCTTGTGGACATGACTGAATGATGAAAGAAGGAAGTCATTTTCCACATCTATACATTTTAATACGCTTATCCAGGTTGAAAAGATGCAACGTTGCGACTTATTTGAGCTACAAGATTCATAAGAATAATAGACAAAATAATCATAAGGAGCTAAAAGAGATTCAAATGAGAATTAAAACGGATTTTAAAAAAAATCTGAGATTCAAACGAGATTTGAAAAGAGATAAAAAAGAGATTTAAAAGACATTAAAAAGAGATTCAAGAAGATTCAAAAGACATTTAGTAGAGATTAAAAAAATCCAAAGAAATTTAAAAGAGATCAAAAGAAATTTTAAAAAAGAATCAAAATAAACTCAAAAGAGGTTTGAATAAAATCAACAGATATTCAAATAGATTTAAATCAATTACAAAATAATTAAAAAAAGTTTAAAAAATTTATTTCAAAATCATTAAAAAATGATTAAAAATAATTTAAAAATATATTAAAAACGAAATGAAATAAATTGAAAAAAGATTAAAAAGAGATTAAAAATAAATTTAAAAGATAAACATTAAAAATGGATTAAAAATTGATAAAAAGTTGATTAAAAATAGATTAAAATAGATAAATAATAAATTTAAAAAAATATGTAAAAAAGATTAAAAATAAATTAAAAATAGACTAAAAATAGATTCGAAATTGATTAAAAAAGAATAAAAAAAGATTAAAAACATATTTAAAAAAATTAAAAAAGGTTAAAAATAGATTGAAGATGGTGTAAAATAATTTTAAAATAGATTAAAAATCGATTAAAAATAGATTCGAAACAGATTAAAAAAAAGTTTAAAAAAAGTAATGATATATTAAAAATAGATTTAAAAAGAGATTAAAAATAGATTCAAAATAGATTCAAAAAAGATAAAAATAGATTTATAAAAAAGATTAATAATAGATTAAAAAAAGATTTAAAAAAATATTAAAAAAAATATTAAAAAAAGATTAAAAAAAGATTGAAAATAGATTAAAAATAGGTTAAAAAAAGATCAAAAATAGTTGAAAAAAAGATGAAAAGTGGATAAAAAATAAGATAAAAAAAAGATTTAAAATAGATTCAAAAAAGATTTAAAATAGATTAAAAAAAGATTTAAAATAGATTAAAAATAGATTAAAAATAGACTAAAAAAAGAATTAAAAAATATAAGAAATAGACTAAAAAAATTAAAATAGATTAAGAAGGATTTAAAAAAGACAAAAAAATAGATTTTAAATTGATTAACAATTAATTTAAAGTTGAATAAAATTTGAATTCAAATAGATTAAAAAAATATATAAAAAAAGAATAAAAATTGATTGAAAATTGAATAAAATACATTAAAAAGGATGAGAAATAAAAAAGATTGAAAAAAGATTAAAAATAGATAAAAATAGATTAACACTGGAACGCCCAACGCATGTCCAACTTACACGGACGCCCAAGCCTCCCAAAAAAGTTGGAACGGTAAATTCAACACGCCCGTTCTCGGGCATAACTCAACCAATCGGGACGATTCTTGTTCCCAGTGATTTGTAAGAATGTCTAGATGATCCTAAAATTTTGCAGAACTTGATTCGAACAAATCTGTAATTTCTGCGACCGAAAACATCGTTCCAACTTTTTTCAAACGACTGCCTCCGCGGAATTTTCGGCGAATTTTTTTTTTACACGCGAAAAAAAAAGTTGGAACGATGTTTTTGATCGCAAAACTTACAGATTTGATCAAATTAAGTTCTGCAAAGGTCTAGAATCATCTAGACATCCTAACAAATCACTGGAAAGAAGAATCATCTTGATTGGTTGAGTTATGCCCGAGAACCAGCGAGTTAAAGTTACCGTTCCAACTTTTTTGGAGCCTTGGGCGTTGGAATGTTAAAAATAAATTAAAAAAAGATTCAAAAAAGATTAAAAATAGATTAAAATAGATTAAAAATAGATTTCAAAAATGATTAAAAAATTTCATTAAGGATAAAAAACACAAAAAAAGAGATTTAAAAGAGGTTCTAAAAAAATTAAAAAGAGATAAAAAAGATATGATAAAGAGATTTAAAAAAGATTGAAAAGAGAATCAAAAGAGAATCAAAAGAGAATCAAAAGAGAATCAAAAGAGAATCAAAAGAGAATCAAAAGAGAATCAAAAGAGAATCAAAAGAGAATCAAAAGAGAATCAAAAGAGAATCAAAAGAGAATCAAAAGAGAATCAAAAGAGAATCAAAAGAGAATCAAAAGAGAATCAAAAGAGAATCAAAAGAGAATCAAAAGAGAATCAAAAGAGAATCAAAAGAGAATCAAAAGAGAATCAAAAGAGAATCAAAAGAGAATCATAAGAGAATCAAAAGAGAATCAAAAGAGAATCAAAAGAGAATCAAAAGAGAATCAAAAGAGAATCAAAAGAGAATAAAAAGAGAATCAAAAGAGAATCAAAAGAGAACCAAAAGAGAATAAAAGGAAAATAAAAAGAGAATCAAAAGAGAATCAAAAGTGATTAAAAATAGATTAAAAGATATTTAAAAGAGCATCAAATGAGACTCACAAGTGATTCAAATGAGACAGATTCAAAAATTGTAAAAAGGGATTGATAAGCGTATATGTTTAACATTACTGATATTTACTGAAAGTTTTTTGAAAGAATACCCTACAAATTGAAAGATTTGAGCACACCAATCAATTTCCATAACAGTTTCAAACCGATTTAGTTTGCATGATAACTTTTATCCCACAAAAAAAAAGTTGCTCCATTGCCAATTTCTCTTCTCATTGAATCAAACTTAAATCCCCAACAAAAAAGATCCCTGCATCTTGTTACATCTTCCGATAGCAAAGGCAACAAAAAAACTCGCATACCGTCGCGACATTTTCTGCTGACTGTGCGCTGTTTACAAACAACCCAACTTGGCTCCCCGTCAGTCTGTGTCGTCTTGTCTAGTCCGTGCACCACTTCCGGCGTATTTTCCGCAGTCTCAAAATTTGATTCAATTATTTATACCATCACACGAGATGATGCCACCGCCGTAGACTCTGCGATGTTGTGGTACCGTAATGTGGGGTGATTTTGGCTGAATTTCGGGAAATGTAAAAAAAATGTACAGAGAAATTGCCTATAAGTATGCAATCTTGCATGCAACTTTGTATGAATTTAGTTTAGAAATGCCAAAATTGCCCAACTCCACAGTCCATAAGTATCTCAAACGAAGATTCAGGGAAAATTCCTCACCATTTTTTCCCGTGCCAAACTTGTTTCGGTACACCTATCTAGTCTCACAGTCAGTAAGAGGGATGAACGACAACAACGGCGACGACTCTGGTGAAGTGATATAAATTTCCCGTCAAGTGCATACTCTTGCTTTTCAAATTCTGTTTTATATTGTAAACATAAGGCACCTCTTATGGTGCTTTCCTTTTTCGCTGGATTTTTTTTCCCCGCTCTAGTCCATCCTCTAAATTCCATTTCAGCGTTTTTTTCCCGCACTCACAAATAGTAAAAATATGTCCCCGTTGAGAGCAGGACCAACACACGAGGAGAGGTCCTTGAGTTTGACGCCGGATCTGCCGCAAATGTGTGGAAAAGTCGTTTTTTTATTTTCACAAAACTTGAAACATATTCCAAAAACCGTGCGTGCCATAGAATGTTGAGCAAACTAACCAATATGGCGAAAAACCGCTTTTCACAACATTCTGGGTGACTTTAAGTGCACACGCGTGAGTTATTTTTATTTAACGTGTAGAAAAAACTTATCGCGAAATGGGCAACTTTTTTTTAGAAGAGTGCGATATGTTTGTCATGCTCTCAGTGAAAAAAAAAAATCATTTTAGAGGTTGCTGATGGTTCAATATTTATGTTTGTAGACGAAATTGTGCCAGTTTATACAATATTTTTGAGGATATGACATACAATAGTTTACAATTGAACCAAAAGATACAAAAGAGATTCAAAAGAGATTCAACAGAGATACAAAAGAAATTCAAAAGAGATTCAACGATAATCAAATACATTGAAAAGAGATTTAAAAGAAAATCAAAAGAGATTCAAAATATTTTCAAGAGATTAAAAAAAGATTTAAAAGAGATTGAATAGAGATTTTAAAAACATGTTACAAAGAAACTCAAAAGAGATTCAAGAGAAATCATGTTTTAAAGGAGAATTAAAAGAGATACAATAGAGACACAAAAAAGATTCCAAAGTTTATTGAAAGAGAAAAATTAGAGATACAAAAGAGATAATCAAAAGAGATTCAAAAAAATTCAAAAATGATTTAAAAGAGAATTAAAAGAGATTTGAAAAAGATTTAAAAGAGATTTAAAAAAGATTCAAAAGAAATTCAAAAGAGATTCAAAAGAGATTCTAAAGTGATTCGAAAGAAATTCAAAAGAGATTCAAAAGAGATTCGAAAGAAATTCAAAACAGATTCAAGAAGTTTTAAATGAGTGCCAAAAGAGATTGAAAAGAGAGTCAAAAGAAATTCAAAAGTGATTCAACAGAAAATCGCTTTTTTTCGTAATCGATCTTAAGAATTGGATCTTCCTAAGTTGAGTTGTTCAATCAATATTTCCACAAAAAGCCTCAACCCTGGTTGCAAAAATATTTCCGTAATCCAGCCCAAACGCACGCAAAATCAACTTCAACTACTCACTTATGCCAACATTATGAAGTCATCCCCGAGCAAATGTGCAAATCGAACTCGTTCCGGGAGAAGAAAGGTTCACTGGGATTATCGTCGTGTACCGCCCAGGCAGGGCGCAACGAAACGTTCCATCTGGTAAGGAAAAACAAACCATTAGATTTGCGCTCACCCCCCAACACACACAAATCGAATGCAAAGCTGGTTGGCTTTTTGTCTTTCGTCACGCTTTTCTGTGAGGGGGGGGTGGGGGGGTGCCTTTCCCCTTAAGCTCCATTCTTCTCGACTGCTGTGAGGCAATTGTTGGAAAAAGCTTCCCTTTCCATGGGTGGAAAGTTGCATCCTTTGGTTTGGAGAAGAAAAAAAAACGGGAAGAAGTGTTATTTTTTGTGTCGACTCTGGGCAAAACAGGAAGCAAACACTTGTTCCGGATGGAGACGGCTACTCAAGCAGGGAGTACATATGATGAAGAATGCGGTTGTGGGGTCGTGACAAAATTTTTAAACTTTGGATATAGTTTTGTTGATTATTTTTTAATTTTCTCAGATTTAGTCAAATTTAGTCAAACTTAGTCAAATTTAGTCAAATTTTGTCAAATTTTGTCAAATTTTGTCAAATTTAGTCAAATTTTATTCAAATTTAGTCAAATTTAGTCAAATTTAGTCAAATTTAGTAAAATATAGTCAAATTTAGTCAAATTAAGTAAAATTTAGTCAAATTTAGTCAAATTTAGTCAAACTTAGTCAAATTTAGTCAAATTTTGTCAAATTTTGTCAAATTTAGTCAAATTTAGTCAAATTTTATTCAAATTTAGTCAAATTTAGTCAAATTTAGTCAAATTTAGTCAAATTTAGTAAAATATAGTCAAATTTAGTCAAATTTAGTCAAATTTAGTCAAATTTAGTCAAATTTAGTCAAATTTAGTCAAATTTAGTCAAATTTAGTCAAATTTAGTCAAATTTAGTCAAATTTAGTCAAATTTAGTCAAATTTAGTCAAATTTAGTCAAATTTAGTCAAATTTAGTCAAATTTTATTCAAATTTAGTCAAATTTAGTCAAATTTAGTCAAATTTAGTCAAATTTAGTCAAATTTAGTCAAATTTAGTCAAATTAAGTCTAATATTGTCTAATATAGTCAATTTAAGTCGAATATAGTCGAATTAAGTAAAATTTAGTTAAAATTAGGTAAACTTAGTCAAATTGAGTCAAACTTTGATAAAATGTATAATTTGTAAAACATTGCTAAATTATGTGTAGTTACATGAAATTATGTAAAATTATGTATAATTAGGTAAATTATGTAAAATTATGTAATTGTGTAAAATTATTTAAAATTATGAAAAATAATGTAAAATTATGTTAAATTATGTAAAATTATGTAAAATTATTTTAAAACAATATAACATTATGAAAAGTTGAGTAAAATTATGTAAAATAAAGCCAAATTATGAAAATTTTAGTAAATATATGTGAAATTAGGTAAAATTATGTAAAATTACGTAATATTATGAAAAATTATGTAAAATTATGTTAAATCATGTAAAATTATACAGTATGTAAAAAAAGTATTTACACCCCTTGGGCACTATGCACATTTTGTGATGAAACATGTAAAAAATTTAAAGTTTGACAGGAACCTAGTACTACGTTTTGTTCAGAAACTCATGCCAAACATTTTGCTACAAAAAACTCATGAAAAGATGATTTCTATAAAAAGTTATATAACAAATACTATTACGAAAATAAAAAAGGTGCAAAAAAAGTTTGTACACCTTTCGAAAAATTAACATAAATAATGTTATTTGTTGACAAATCACCATAAATCCAGTCTCCCAACTCCAAATAGGCATCCTTGACTGATTAAAAAAATAATTTGGATTGAATATAAAAGTTTATATAACTCTGGAAATTCTTTATAAAAGTTATCTAAACTTAATTTTGCAAACTTTTAATTCAACTAAATGTCAATATATTACCATATAATTGCTAAATAAACATTTTGGAGTGGGTATAACACCGTTTTGGGGGTATTTGTATCGATAGAATAGATTTTTCGTTGGAATTTCGTACCAACCCGGAATTACGTCGTAGGAAAATCCGCCGGCATCCGAACCGGTACACGATTCACAAGTCAACCTATGTGGAATCGGAAAGGGCATAAAACCTACGTTTTTAAATACCTAAGCAAAAACGTTGTTATGGTTTCGTTTGAGCAACCTGCCAAAAATGTATGGAATTTCGTAATTTTTGTTCTCGTGGATCAAACTTACTTTTTGCCCAGGTATTTAAAAACGTAGGTTTTAAAGAAAACGTAGATGTATGGGTATCAAAAGATTGGAAATTTTATGCCCTTTCCGATTCCACATAGGTTGACTTCCCTAGTAACATTTTTAAACTTACAGGTTTTATCAGGGTTCTGGAAACCCTCATACGGCCTAAATAGGCTTTTATGACCTACTTAAAACCTAAAATGTTACTAGGGTTGTGAATCGTGGACCGGTTCGGATGCCGGCGGATCTTCCTACGACGTAATTCCGGGTTGGTACGAAATTCCAACGAAAAATCTATTCTATCGATACAAATACCCCCAAAACGGTGTTATACCCACTCCAAAATGTTTATTTAGCAATTATATGGTAATATATTGACATTTAGTTGAATTAAAAGTTTGCAAAATTAAGTTCAGATAACTTTTATAAAGAATTTCCAGAGTTATATAAACTTTTATACTAAGTAGTTAGTAAACTTTATATTCAATCCAAATTATTTTTTTAATCAGTCAAGGATGCCTTTTTGGAGTTGGGAGACTGGATTTATGGTGATTTGTCAACAAATAACATTATTTATGTTAATTTTTTGAAAGGTGTACATACTTTTTTTGCGCCTTTTTTATTTTCGTAATAGTATTTGTTATAAAACTTTTTATAGAAATCATCTTTTGATGAGCTTTTTGTAGCAAAATGTTTGGCATGAGTTTTGAACAAAACGTAGTACTAGGTTCCTGTCAAACTTTAAATTTTTTACATGTTTCATCACAAAATGTGCATAGTGCCCAAGGGGTGTAAATACTTTTTTTACATACTGTATACAATTATGTAAAGTTATGTAAAATTATGTAAAATTATGTGAAATTATGTAAAATTATGTTTAATTATCAAATTATTTAAAATTCAATAAAATTATTTAAATTTATTTAAAAATATGAAAAGTTTTGTAATATACGAAGTTTATGTAAAATTATGATAAATCATGTAAAATTGTATACAATGTACAATTGTATGTAAAGTTATGTGAAATTATGATAAATCATGTAAAATTATATACAATTATGTAAAGTTATTTGAAATTATGTAAAGTTATGTGAAATTATGTAAAGTTATGTGAAATTATGTAAAATTATGTAAAATTATGTAAAATTATGTAAAATTATGTATAATTATGTAAAATTATGTAAAATTATGTAAAATTATGTAAAATTATGTAAAATTATGTAAAATTATGTAAAATCATGTAAAATTATGTAAAATTATGTAAAATTATGTAAAATTACGTGAAATTATGTAAAATTATGTAAAGTTTTGTAAAATTATGTAAAATTATTTAATATTTTGATAAATTATAATTTTTTAAATCATGTGAAATTCTGTAAAATTATGTTTAATCAAGTTAAATTGCGTGAATTGTGTAAAATTATAAAAAAAAATACGAAAAAAAATGTTTAATTATTTAAAGTTATGTAAAATTTTGTAAAATTATGTAAAACTATGTGGAATTATGTAAAATTATGAAAAACTACGTAAAACCATGATAAATTATGTTAAGTTATTTAAAATAATGTAAAATTTTGTCAAGTTTGTCTTATTTGGAAATTTTTTAAAATTTTGTCAAATTTGGGTTCGTCACTCTGGTCAAGCTTAGTCAACTTTAATCATGTTAGGTAATTTTTGGTTATGTATGGTAAAAGAAGGTAAGGTTTAGTCAAATTTGCCTTTACTTGTTAAGTTTGGTCTAGGACTTATTTTATCTTTTGTTAAGTCAAGTGAATTTTGGTTAGATTTTTTTTTTATATTTTTAGGATCAATTAATTTGTGTCCAATTTGCAATATAACAGTG
Source organism: Culex pipiens pallens (assembly GCF_016801865.2). NCBI lineage: Eukaryota > Metazoa > Arthropoda > Insecta > Diptera > Culicidae > Culex > Culex pipiens. The sequence goes on along the minus strand of NC_068938.1, from coordinate 127,573,129 downwards.
CATTTTTTTTGTATTTTTTCAAGCCAAACTTATTTGTGTCATGTTTGGTAAAGTTATGATAAATGTTTGGTCAACTTTGATCATGTTTGTACAAGTTTTATCATGATTGGTCAATATTTGATCAGATTTAGGTCAAGTTTTGTCTGATATAAATTTGATAATATTTGGTCAAATTTGGTTAAGTTTGATCAAAATGGGATAAATTTGGTTAAATTTTATCAGGTTTTGTCAAATTTGTCCAAGTTTAATAAAGTTTGGAGAGTTTTGTCAAATTTGATAAAATTTGGTCAGGCTTGGTCAAATTTGCCAAGTTTCGTTAAGGTGGGTCAAATTTGATCGGGTTTGGTCAAGAAAAGTATGACCAATGGTATAGTTTGGCCAAATTGGGTAAAATTTGATAAAGTTTAGTCAAATTTGATCAGATTTGGTCAAATTTGGTCAAAATGGAACAAATTTGATCATTTTTGGTCAAGTTTGGTCAAATTTGGCCAAGTGCGGTAAAGTTTGGTCAAATTTGGTCAAATTTTATCGGGTTTTGTAAAGTTTGGTAAAGTTTGATCAAGTTTGATAGAGTATGGTCAAAATGGGTAAAATTAGATAAAGTTTGGTCAATTTTGTACAGGTTTGGTCAAGATTGTCCAAATTTGGTCAAATTTGATGATTTTTTATCAAGTTTGGTCAAATGTGGCTAAGGTTGTTAAAGTTTGGTAAAGTTTGATCTAGTGTGGTAGAGTTTGGTAAAATTTGGTATAGTTTGATAATGTTTAGTCAAATTTGGTCAAGTTTTTTCAAGATGGGTTAAGATTTTCGTTTTTAAGATTGCGATACCTATCCAGTTCCTATCCAGTTAGTACAAGAAAACACAGAGGTATCGATTGGTTAAATTTGTTAAATTTTGATAAAGTTTGTTCAAATTTGGTAAAGTTTGGTCAAATTTCGACAAATTTGGAATATATTGACAAATTTGACCAAGTTTGATCAAGTTTGGTCGGGTATGATAAAATTTGATAAAGTTTGGTCAAGTTTGATCTAGCTGGGTCAAAATGGTCAAGTTTGGTCAAATTTGCTAAAGTTTGGTAAATTTTGGTCGAATTTTATAAAGTTAGTTTAAGTTAATTTCTGAGATTGAACCAAGACAGCATTACGACAACAAAATGCCCAAGCTAGATTCCGAAGCGATTGGGATGATTCTTCTCCGTCGAACCGGTTTCAACGATCCGGGTTAGTCCCCTCCAACAGCTCGGCTGAAAGGCTAAGGAAAGGACCCCGAATTTATCTATGCAAAATTGTACATGGAAAAGTGTGTGCTTAAAGTGTTTTGTATTGTCTCTTAACTGATATTCGATGCAGTCCTCTTCCGAACGTCGTTCAGTTTCTCCTCTCCGGATAAGAAGACGACTGCACAGGATCCAGAGGATCCAATAAAAACAGATACATATGTTAAGCTTATCATTGTGCATCCTTTTAGCAGCAGACAGTCAGACTAACTTGGAGCTTCCTCAGCGAACGGACTACGTCTAATTTGATTTCCATGCAGATTTTTCCGACTGTGTGCAAAAAGTTAATGGATTTCCGTTGCATTTCCGAAGCAGCAGCAGCAGCTTTACACCGAGGAGGGTTTTGGCTTGCCAGCTTTTAGGTTATGTTTCGTTTTCGTCGCAGGATGAAGATACAACCTAATGCGATTCCGGTGAACTAGGGCGTTAAATTGGCATTAAACGAATTGTCCCGCTTTTCCTTGGGAAGCAGACGACACACAATGGCCACCTCTAAAAATTTCGTTCCGTTGACACAATCAAAATTTTTAATGAAATCATAACTGTTTTAATTGCGTCCCCGGGACTTATCCCGGTCGTCATCAGCCAACCAGAAAGTTATAAAATTACGGTTTGTCACCGCCACCAGCTTCATCCCTTAGTCAAACACAAAGGAAAATTAAAATCTCTTCCAGTGCTGCCAGACCAGGCAGAACAATCAATTTTACTGTTGATGTTTACTGTTAACGTCTTCAACTTTGCTTCCGCAGCAGATTTATTCGACGCGGTTTTATTTATTTTTAAAACTCAGTCAAGCATGAAGTCGTTAAATTAAAGCCAAATTAAAGCTCTAACTCTCAAATTTAACCACCCAACCCACTTGATCAGAATGATCTTCTTCTCGAGTGAAAGAGAGCCAAAACAGCATAAATTGTGCCAACTTTCGCGGTTCTGTGTTGTCTTTTTGAGGGCGGGCTGATGTGGCACAGACGTTGCATAATAAACACCTTGTTGAACATGTGGGTTAAGCTCATTAGACAGCAGCAGCATCCGCTCTCGGGTGTGCAAACTGGAGCTGAACAATGTTTTCCTTTTCATGGTGTAAGGAAAAAAACAAGTTGAAAGGAAAACACACCTTAAACACACACACACACACCTATGTAGCAGGGCTTATAAGCAGCTTTGCGGAGAACACAACTTTGGCATGCTTGTACGGTACGGTGCTTGAGGAAGTGAGGTGAGGTTATGTGATGATAATGGTGATGATAAAGTGTCATCACCTTTTCTATAGTTGGGAAATGTGTTTTAAATTTCATCGGAAAAGCTTGGGACGTGCTGAAAGAAAAACTAACTTCTAGATTGCATCAAAATGGTTGAAAATGTTGAGAGGGAGGAAAATTGGTGTGTTTCACTATAGAAAATAATCAGCTTTTTTTTTCAGTATATCATTAACAACGCCTGTCCAACATTATCATATCCAAAAAAAAAAAAAAAACAAAACATCCAAAAAACTTGAAATAAAATGTACATTGCCGAGTGGTCTAGAACGCAAAGTTATGGGGAAATGGATTATCCGAAAAGTTGTGACATTCTGGAGCTTTGATGTCTTCATAAGAGTTGTTGCAAATGGGAAGAAGCAACATTTAGTTTTTTTTTGAAAATTAGGTTGGTTTACGATCAGGGAGATTTTTAAAATCCAATTTTGCAGGGATATTTTTTGAATTTGTTTGTCTTTAAGAAAGTCGTTGGGCGTACCAATCCAAGCAATTTTGTCGAAAACAACAAAATTTTATCGAACAATCTACGCCTTCTATGACCAAATTTAGAGGAAGCATCTGAGAAAACATCTAAGAATCAATATAAACTTAGGGTTAAGTTTTGAAAATCAACACATAAATCCAAAAGATAAAAGTTACGAAAATTGACATCCGCACAATTGATCAACGCCACCAACATCATTAGCACAGCCGACAACAGTTACCCAAACTGCGAAGCTTTATAACTTATATATATATATAACCAAAAATCGATATTTCAACACATCAGATCAATTGTGAGGGCAGATTCAGATTCAGCGGGCAAAATTACATGGAAAAACATTTAGCTGGATTTTTTTAGAATTCATTAGGGTGGTGCTTTCCCTTGAAAATTAGACAAAAAAAGTACCCAAATGTTTGAAAATCTCAAACGTTGTAGAATGTCAATACGATTCCCTCACACAAGAAACACTGTTGGATGACTTGTTTTTATCATATCTTTGTATTTGAGCATTAATTTAGTTTCATCTGACCCAAAGTCACCCTCTATGGGGCATTTAAAAAACTGTACAAAGTATGAAAAAACACGAAATTTTAATATGATTTTTTTTTGCTTTCAATGAAAAAAAAAATCCCTTCTGTGTAGATTCGACCTTAAAATGAAATTTTACAAAAAAAAAATTACAGTTGAGTAACGATAAATGACAGTGATTTAAATTCAAATCGTGCGTCCAATTTAACACAAAAGTCCTTTTTGACACCAAATTTCCGTCTCATCCCTTTTCCAGGCTGGTACAAATTTAATTTAAGGTTTTTGTTTAATCGGTCTGAAAAATCAGGGGGCAGATTTTTTTTCCTTAAAACCTAAAAATGTCAATGAAAATTGACGTGCAATTAGCTGAAATCAATTCAAGATGCATTTCGCTGCGTTATGAATCATTTTGGGTTTATTAAAAAAATATTTTTTTTTTATATATTTTCGATGTTTAATACCGCAGAAAGTTTTATTTTTCGTCAAACCTTACATTTTTTAAAAATTAATGAATGCAAGACAACTGAACTAGTATAAAATGCATTTTAAAATACTTGTTTTCATTCGAATGCTTTTTTGCATCAGCCTTATTGAAAAACAAGCATTTTTTCGCATGATTAAAAATGGATGGGGGTCGTACCGCCCCTCCGTCACGAGATATAAAAAAATGGACATCGGATTCGTGATCAGTTACAGACGTTATCTCTAAGGACACAGTTTTACGCAAATCGAATAGGGGACAACTTTTTTTCGATTTCGCTTGAGTTGATAGAGAATTACTCACATTCAAATTAAAAAATCGATTTGGGCAAAAACATTATTATTGAAAATAAGTGTTTTGAAATCCATTGTTTACCTGTCCAGTTGTTTTACAACCAAAAGTTTCAACTATATCTAAGAATTGCCTTTTTGTCGGGGAAAAGAAATTGGAATTTTATAAAAATTCAAAATATTTTCAATTTTCAATTCAATTTAGGTTTTATTGGCGAATAATCAAGATACAATTAGTTTATGTAAGTACATAACAGAGTTTTGGGGTTTCTTTCAGCTGTGAGTTATTTCATAGTTCATTTGGAAACTCTAATTGCTTTTTACTAAGGACTTAGCTAATGATAGAAAAAAAAATGTCAAGCTATTCAAATCACGCTAAATATGACTATCAATACAGAAATGAAATGCAGATTGCTTAAGTCGATTTGAATTTAATTTCCATTAACATTTTTAATTCTAATGAACAAATATTTTTTGCCCCTGATTAAAAAAAATATATATATATTGAGAGAGAGGTAGGGTGACATGAACTTTGAAAAATTATTGATACGGACTCATCACTAAGAGTTAATTCCTAAAAAATATTATTTTGGAATTTTTGATTTTATTTTAGAGAAATGAAAAAGACACCCATTAAGGCGCATGTGTGATGAATTTCATATGATTTTTTAGAATATCTTTAATTTTTTTTTGTGGCATAGTTGAATTTGCAAGCGAGAAAAGCATTTTTTTAATTTTTTTTTCCGTTGCTTGTTTGCATACATTTTTGTTTTCTTTTTGCATTTTCAAATTATTCCTTGAAAGAAAGCTCCTCTAGAAATATTTCTGAAAGGCTATGCATTGCAAATTTTTTACATTTTTGCCATCCTAACCTTACTGAGGAAAGGCTATAAAATCACTCGAAAAACGAATTTCTCATTTGACCTCCTAGACCCACCTTCATGTATACTTAGCGACTCAAAATCACATTCTGAGCAAATGTCTGTGTGTGTGGTGGGATGTTGAGAAAAAAAATTGCACTGGATTATCTCGGCACTGGCTGAACCGATTTGGACCATATTGGTCTCATTCGATCCGTCTTGGAGTCCCATAAGTCACTATTAAAAATTATAAAGTTTAGTAAAGTACCTCAAAAGTGATGCTGAAAAAAAAAACGATTCTAACAAGAGTCCGGAAGATTGTAAAAAGGGTGGTTTTTGTAAGAAACCCCGTCATGTTATACATTTTTAGAAAATTATTCGAAAGACATTTTTAACGAATTCAAAAGTTTGAAGATCTGACAACCCTATCAAAAGTTATAAGCACATAAGTGCCCTGAATTATGAAGATCTGACTATCCAATCTGATGGTATGAATCAAGTTGATAGAACACTGAAAGGTCCGCCCTTGTATATCTATTTTGGATAGCATTACCCTCTAAATGTGAGGAAGGCAACAACCACCTAAGGGTGGATTAAGTAACGTTTTTTTCTCTGAATTGTGAAAATCCAGCAATTAGTTTCTGAGGTGCAGCCGTACAAATAATTTAAATCGATAAAAATGATTTTTTTCTAAATGTCATCTAATAAGCTTGAATTTTATACTAACGATTACTCTGAATTTATTGTTCCATTTTCCATTAATAAAATTAAAATATTCTCGAAAAAATATCAAAAATTTTAAAATCAAACTTCATTGTCTACAAATAGAAAATTTAACTTATTTATAAGCTTATACCAAATTAAAAAAATTTTGAAACATTTTTATTCAAAATATCAGAAAATTTTGCAAAAGAGTCATTTTTTTTCTATTTGTGACTGAATTTCATTCCAATTTTAGATGCTTGGCAGACAAACCGTAATGAAATTTGGTTACCTTTTCGTTAAAAATATGTTTAGGCTTGGCGTATTAAAAAACGAAACACCGCAAATTTTTAGCAAAAGTTAAACTTTAGGTTGAATAACCTTGACAATAGTATTGCAATTTATTTAACATTCCAACGCCCAAGGCTCCAAAAAAGTTGGAACTCGGGCCTAACTTAACCAATCAAGATGATTCTTCTTTCCAGTGATTTGTTAGGATGTCTAGATGATTCTTGAACTTTGCAGAACTTCTGTAATTTCTGCGATTAAAAACATCGTTTTATTTTTTTTTCGCGTTTAAAAAAAGTTGCCGAAAATTCCGCGGAGGAAGTCTTTTTTAAAAAGGTGGAACGATGTTTTCGGCTCAGAAATTACAGATTTGTTTAAATCAAGTTCTGCAAAGTTCTGGCATCATCTAGAAATCCTAACAAATTACTGGAAAGAAGGGAGGATCATCTTGATTGGTTGAGTTTGGCCCGAGAACAAGCGAGTTGAAGTTACCGTTCCACCTTTTTTGGGAGGCTTGGGCGTCCGTGTAAGTTGAACATGCGTTGGGCGTTTCAGTGTTAAAAAATCTGTGCACCAATTTTTGATTCAATTTTTTTTGCATCAAAAATTAAAGTAAAATTCAAAGTTTCTTTGATTGGAAAATACAACCAAATAAACAAAATAAGTTCTGTAAAAGAAGGTGAATATTTTTCGATGGATAACATTTCTCAGTCCAAATTCCACATCACGAGTAACGCGGTTACATTACGTGAAATCGAATCTGACAATCAGACGTCGCACGCGCACGTGTGACAGATTCAATTCGGAAAACTGTCATCCCTTGTTAGTGGTGGAAAATGAAGCGGTTTTCCGCCACTGTGTGACATTCTTTTTTTTTTAAACTTCCTAGTGGGTGGTGCAGGGTAGATTTTGCATCAATTTCGCAGTTGATTTCATGAAGTTCAGGCACAGACACTGGTGTAACGAGCTTGCCAATCACAGTCACATTTTGAAACTCTTAATTCGTAGGAGTATCATTCACTTGCAGTCACTTTCAACTCTCTTCAAATTTAGCGGAATTCAGAGCCAGCGGCACTCCTCTTTTCCCCAGCGCTAATCCTTTTGATGTTTCAAGTGAGCTTGCAAATTGGAGACTCTCGTGTGTTCACTTTCGCCCTCTTGGGCATTTAAAACGGGGAAGTGTAGCAATGTTGCAGTTGCTATTTTTCAAGCGGGGAATTTTCCCTTCCGAATCCAGCTTAATCCAATTTTTGGTCGGAATCGGTAGCCCACGTGAAAGAAAGAAAAAAGAAACATTACCGTTGAATTGGCATTTCCGAGTGTGTGTTTTTCGATCATTTATCGTTTTCCACCCCCACGTCGAAATGACCCCCGGAACTGTGAGGGAAAGAAACAAACGACTTTTACTTTCGTTTCATCCCCTTCTGACGAAAAAAAAGGTCAAATCCCATTCTGAGGGCCTCGCAGACAGGTGAAACAAATCGGCAAGAACGAAAGCTCCAGGGATATATTTAATCAAATCAAATGAATGTCTGGGTCGATCAGGAACGTAAACCTACAACGGGGTGTGGTATTTGGGTGTTTTCCTTTCTTTAGTTTGGTTGATTTTTGGTTTTCCACGTTGATCCCTTTAAATGAGGGGCATACGATGTTGGTGAAAGTAATGCGGATGGAATGCTAGCACTTCAAAGAATGGGTTGAAAATAATCGTAAGATTATATTGGTATTACGTTTTAGAACCCCTTTTGCATGCAAATGTTTCCTTTTTTATATTTGTTTGAACTTTAAATTCAATTTAATCGATTCTTTTCTGAATTTACAATGTAACAAAAACAAACCAACCACAACCCTAAATTCCACTCTTGGAACGAGAAGAAAATTAAATTTTCCAATTTAATGGCCACCAATTTATTCTTCAAATCGATTCCATTCGCAACCCGTTCCCGAAAGTGATTTGTTGGGAAGGACTCCCTCCCACTGCATGTTTGTGGGTTCCACTTCAACAACCCAGCCAGCAGCAGCAATGGAGAGTCCTAATTACACCGACAAAAGAATTAATTGCTCCCATCCAACGCGGGGCATCGCGGGGTTGAATTATTCCATTACAACTTTTCCACCCCCTGACCACCCTCCCCACAAATTGTTCAACCGATCTGGCCACTTTTTGCTAAATTGTAGCAGCCTTCAACTTGATTTCCACTTGGCTGCTACTGCTGGTTGGTGGAAAGTGGGCAGCATTTTCCCGACCGATTTTCCCACACCGTAACTCAACGAATCTTCCAGTTTTTTTTGCCCTGGGTCAACGGAATTGGTTCCTTACACAGCAGGAGAGTAAAATCCTCCCCCCGTAAAGTGCTTATCAAATTAAGACCGACGTTTCGCGATCCTCGCGGCCACATCCTTCGGAGCGCAGTTTTTCCGGTTCAAAGCACTCATTAAAACGTAAAGTTATGCAAATTTTCACGGGTCTTTAAGCTGGAAAAGGGGGAGGGGGAGGATGCTTCGCATTTGGCAATCAAATATTTCGCATTTTCAACATCCCTTTTCGGCACAGACAAAAAGATTAAAAATCAATCGATCAATTGATTTCACAGCTTAAAATTTATAGTTTTATTTTTTGGCAGGGAATTCAGTTTATTTCAATTATATCGATTGTAGCGTGTTCAGGGAGTCCAAATCTATCATACCTTGGCTAAACTGAATCGTTTACTGACATCAACTTCAAAAAAGTCGTCTTGTGTTAGAGAATAATACCAAAGATGATATATTATAAAGATGGCTAACTTCTTGCATCAGTCCAAAAAGAAAAAAAAAAAACCATCAAGATCCACATCGAATCGAAGTAAGCAGTGCCAACTGGTGATACGTTTGCAAAACTGTCAGCTTTTCTACTTTTTTAAGTACGTGAGTTTGAAAACGAAGGTACAGTCGATTCTCTGGATGTCGATCTTCGCTATCTCGATATTCAACCGAATATTTTAGCTGTCAAAACAAACTTATGCACAATCAAAAGCGATGTTGATAGAAATATTCAGGAAAAAACGCAATCTGGGTATAATTCTCTACCAACTCATTCTCGGACGATACGTTGAGCCGAACAGTCGATAGTGGCAAACGCTCCCGAAAAAAAAAGCAAATTTCTCGCGCGCGGCGCGGCCGTAGTAGTAGTGTGTGGTGGATTAGCGGAATCTATTGTTTAATAGATAAAGACATGGAAACCGGAGTTCGAAAGAACACGCTGAAGCTCTGCTTCCAGCAAGGCTCGAAGATACCCTCGAATCTTGAGGTTCTGAAATTTGTTACCGGAACTCTGGAACTGGGAGCGGCCGATCTACATTCCGTCTACAAAGACGAGAATGATGGTTCGTTCTACATCAAACTCATGGATGAACCAACCTTTACCGAGTACTGTGGTAGGCTCGAGGAGCTGTACATGTTCAGGTACGACGACGATTCAAGGTCACCTGTTACCCTCGTGGTGGCCAGTCGAATCTTCCGCTACGTACGCATTTTCAATTTGCCGCCGGAAATAGACGACAAGACCATCGCGCAAGTTCTCGGACAGTTTGGCACCATTCGTCAACACGTGCGAGAGCGTTACTCGCCCGAATGTAACCTCAACATCTTCAATGGCGTCCGTGGCGTGCATATGGAGATTGCGAAGGAGATCCCGGCCGGCCTGTTCATCGGACACTTCCGGGCCAGGATATACTACGACGGACTCAAGAATCGATGCTTCTTTTGCAAGCAGGAGGGACATGTGAAATCGAATTGTCCCAAACTGGCCAACAGTTCGTCAGGCAGCGGCGTATCACGGTCCTATAGCACCGTGACCGCCCAGGGGAGGCCTGTTAACGCACCGTACCTCAGCGTGCCGCCGATGACACCCGTCATGGAACGACTCGTGAAAGCAGTTCAGGAACCAGTCCCATGCGCTGAAGGAGACAAATCGGCGACCAGCCCACCGGCCGGAGGACAAGGTTTGTCCGGCCCGGCGACTCCGCCGACGGAAGCAACAGGTACACCAGCAGTCATCGAAGAGCCACAAGTAAGTGCGGAAACTAACCAGCAGCAGGAGTTGGAGAACATGGACACTGGGGATGAGGGGGGCCATCAGGGTGTGGGTTTGGGTACCGGGGATGAGGGGGGTATTGGGGACCACAACCGGGGTGCGGGTACTGGGAAAGGGGGGGGGTCTACTGGGTGTTAAACGCCCGGCGGAGTCGTCATCGGATCCAGAGGCCAACAGCAGCGAGGGACCAGAGGACAGCACCGGACAGCTTCCGTTCAAGGAAGTCAGCGGAGGAAAGAAAAACAAAAGATCCAAAAAAGGTAAAAAAGATCAGTCAAAACCTCTCTCAACGATCTCCACGCGGTCGTTGTTGAAACCAGCAAAGTAAGCGTCCATAACCTCAACCAAGCACGCGTTGTCTCGCGGAGTAGGTAGTAGTGTAGGAGAATGTTTCTTCGTAGTATATGTACCATCAATATTAACGCAATCAATTCTTTGCTAAAAAAGTCTCTCTTGAAAGATTTTATTTGGAATTCAGATATCGATATTGTTTTCTTACAAGAAGTTGCCTTTGAAGATTTCGGATTTCTTCCTTCTCACACAGCGATCGTAAACATTAGCACTGATAACAAAAGCACAGCCATCCTCGTTAGGAAAAATATAAATTTTGACAATGTTCTCATCAATCCGAATGGTCGGTTATCTTCTATTTTAATCGATGATATTAATTTTATTAATGTCTACGCACCTTCTGGGTCCAATTATCGTAATGAACGGAACTCTTTTTTTACTTTTGATATAATCCCTCATCTATCGTTTACAAAAAAGAACATCATTGTGGGCGATTTTAATTGCATCCTGTTATCATCTGACTCGAACAGTTCAAACAAAAACATCTGCTCTGGATTGCAAAAATTATTAACATCTTTGAATTTACATGACATAGAACATAAAATTAATCAAAAAACAAATTTCACTTTTATAAGGGGTGATTCTAAATCGAGACTTGATCGGTTTTATGCACCTTTAGAATTAATAAATAATGTTAGATCGATCAATACTTCTGCTGTGGCATTTTCTGATCACCACGCAGTAATTTTGAAATATAAAGTTCCAGATAATATTCCTTTACAAACACGAGGTAGAGGTTATTGGAAAATAAATCCTAGTTTAATTATGAATGAAGAGATTACAGCTGATTTCAAAACTTTGTTTGGGAATTGGAAAAAGCAAAACATGTACATAAATAATTTTAATTTTTGGTGGAACGATTCAACGAAATCTAGAATAATGAAATACTTCAAAAGTCAAAGTTTTCTTTTTAATCAGCAAATACATAGAGAAAAAAACTTTTTTTACACTTGTTTAAATGAAATAATTGAAAAACAATCCGTCGGAGAAAATGTATATAATGAATTATGCTTAGTTAGATCAAAATTATTAGAAATTGAACAAAATAGATTAAATAATTTAAGTTTAAAAACAAGTTCTGGATCTATTTTAACTGATGAACGACTTAGTTTATTTCAAATTTCATCTAGAATTAAGAATCAAACTGAAAATTATAGTTTTAAGCTTAGAATTAACGGCGAGATTACGAATGAACATTGCAGATTAAAACAATTTATTACTTCACATTTCAATTCAATTTTTGCAGCTGATAACAGTGATCAAAATAATGATAATGTTCTCAGTCATGTTCACAAAAAACTTTCAGTCCAAGATCAAATGAGTCTTTCTAAACCGATTGATAAAGATGAATTAATTTTTGTTCTCAAAGAAGTCGCTAAAAAGAAAACGCCAGGGCCAGATGGTCTTACATATGAATTTTACTCTCACTTTTCAGATATTTTATTAGATGATTTAGTTATTTTATTTAATAGTTATCTTGTAGATGGCGTCAATCCATCTAGAGATTTCAATAAAGGTATAATATCTTTGATTCCAAAAAAAGGTTGTGACCAATACGAAATTTCTAATAAGCGTCCAATCAGCTTGTTAAATAGTGATTATAAGCTTTTTACGAAAATTTTAGCAAATCGTTTAAAACCATTGTTGAAAAAGATAATTGGGCCCGGTCAAACTGCATGTAACATAGATAAATCATGTGTTGATAATCTTAAAACTCTTCGTAACATCATAATTCGTGCAGGACAAACCAAAAGGTTTAAAGGACTTTTGCTAAGTTTGGATTTAGAAAAAGCTTTTGATAAAGTAAACCATTCTTTCTTGTGGAACGTGCTAAAGAAATTTGATTTTCCGGAACCATTCATCAACTGTTTAAAAAATTTATACAAAGAAGCGACATCGAAAATACTCTTTAATGGTTTTTTAACCGACTCCATTGAAATTAAATCATCCGTACGTCAAGGTTGTCCATTAAGTATGGCCCTTTTCGTATTGTACATCGAGCCATTGATACGTTTGATTAGTGATAATGTTAGAGGTTGTTTCATTGCTGATACCTTTATTAAGGTAATAGCATATGCAGATGATCTCAACATTTTCATTCTCAATGATCATGAGTTCGATACGGTACTGGAGATGATCAATTATTTTAGTATATACTCTAAAATAAAACTGAACGTTAACAAATCGCACTTTATGCGGTTAAATAACTGTGTCTCCGGTACGCATTTAATCCCGGAAAAGGACGCATTAAAAATACTAGGAGTTTATTTTGAAAATTCTTTTTCTCGAACTGTTAAATTAAATTATGATTCTGTTATACAAAAATTAAAACATTGTTTAAATTGCATTCTTCACGTCATTTGAATTTGATACAAAAAATTTGGATATTAAATACATTTATACTTTCAAAGATTTGGTATTTGGCTCAAGTTTTTCCGCCAAATAAAGTGCATATTGCTCAAATATATTCAAGTTGTTCGATGTTTCTATGGAATAACCATTTTTTTACAGTAACCCGTAATCAGATGTTCTTAGATGTAAGTGATGGAGGTTTAGGATTAGTAGATGTAGATTTGAAATCGAAAGCTTTATTTATAAAAAATATTTTGTTCTCTTATCCTGATGCTGATGACCCTATGGACCGTTTCATGATGGCACAATGTCAAAATACTTCTCTAACAAAAGCAACACGAGAATGGCTGTGCGAAGTTTCGCGTATTGCTCTATTTCAAGATTTAATAACAACTAAGTCAATTTATAGATTTCTACAATCAGAAAAAATATTTGTACCAAAAGTGGTTCAAGAAAACCCTGATCTTGATTGGAAGCTTATTTGGGAAAACATTAGTAGTAATTTTTTGACATCAAATTCAAGAGAGGCTCTTTTCTTAGTAATGAATGACGTCATTTGTACAAAATCTAAGCAGTTTAGAAATAACGTTAGAGGTGTAGAAAACAATATTTGTGATTTTTGTAATTCTATCGATACTACGGAGCATAGGATAAAATATTGTACAGGATCAGTAATTGTATGGATTTGGCTAAAGAATGTACTCAATGTAAAATTAAAAATTATGATCGATGATCCTGAAGAAATATTAGCAACGGATATTGATAGTGAGAATAGTAGATTGAAGGCAGCGCTTTTTCTAATAGGCGAGGTAATAAGTTTTAACTTAAAGCATTATGGTACACCAAGTTTAGGTAAATTTGAGCAATCTTTGCGAGATACACGATGGAACAACAAAAAACTTGTTAAAACACAATTTTGTAATTTTCTAAACATACTTTGAGGTTATGGACAGATTGTATATTTTGGATTTTCAATAAAGAACAGTTAATTTGAAAAAAAAAAAAAAAAAAAAAAAACTCACACGAAATCGGGAAAAGTTGCCCCGACCTCTCTTCGATTGGAAGCTTTGTCCTAATGGGTAACTTTTGTCCCTGATCATGAATCCGAGGTCCATTTTTTGGTATATCGTGACGGAGGGGAGGTACGACCCCTTTCATTTTTGGTATATCGTGACGGAGGGTAGGTACGACCCCTTTCATTATTGAACATGCGAAAAAGAGGTGTTTTTCAATAATTTGCAGCCGGAAACGGTGATGAGATAGAAATTTGGTGTCAAAGGGACTTTTATGTAAAATTGGACGCCCAATTTGATAGCGTGCTCAGAATTCCGAAAAAACGTATTTTTCACTGAAAAATAAACAAAACGTTTTAAAAACTATGCCATTTTCCGTTACTCGCCTGTAAAATTTTTTGGAACAGGACATTTTAAGGGTAATTTAAAGTTCTTTTCAAATCTACATTGACTCAGAAGGGTATTTTTTTCATTTAGAACAAAATTTTTCATTTTAAAATTTCGTGTTTTTTTAACTTTGCAGGGTTAATTTTTAGAGTGTAACAATGTTCTACAAAGTTGTAGAGCAGCAATTACAAAAATTCTATATCCCATCTTTAAGTTACGTAGCATTTTTCCTTCCACCTCATCGCATTTTTCAAAAAAATATCTGTATGAATCGCTACAAATCCTCAAATTTGTAATATTTGTGTTTCAATCGTCAGTCACCAGATGGCACTATTTTTTAATTTTGATTTCATCTTAAGGTGGTAATTTTAAGGTTTATTTTCCAAACTTCAACAGTAAGATACTGTTTATATTTTAAATTTTTAATTCTGGTATCATATTTATATTCAAAAAATTCTCATCTCTGTTTATCTTTGCTTCCAACTTTTCCCGTTAATGTGGAAAAAGTTGAAAAATATATTTCAACTTTCACATCAACCATGGGCTGTTGCATAGCTGTCTATTACGGGCTGAGAAGAGCCGAAAAGCTTTTTATGGGATTTTCATGCACTTTCGAGGGCCAGGTCATGGCTCAACTTCCCCTAGAGCTAGAGCCAAAGCTTGTTTGCGCTAAATTGATGACCCAGATGAAATATTAATCATCGGTCGTGAAACAGAAAAACGAAGGAAAAATGTCCGGCCCAGCCAGCTGGGCAGTCAGTGTTGCCATCCTAGCCAGATGATGATGATTTTGGCGAGATGAATAAATATTGAATGCACTTTACTTCGTGGGCGCGATGCAGAGCTCGTTATGTAGCACTATTAATCCGCGTCTTCTAGGAAGATGAGAGCAGGAAAAAAAAGAGTGAGGGAAAAGAAGAATATTTGAAACATCAGCTCGCTACAGGAGGAGATATATTATGAGCGAAACGTGGCTAAGTAAAAAGACTACATAAATTAACATCAGCTAGCCCCTTGCTAGGATCGGGATAAAAAATAGGCAAAGCTGTGAGTTGAAGCAACTTGGTGGAGAAGCGTGAAAAGTCGGAAAAGTGTGGTGGGAAAAGCTGTACTTAGCTTCGCGACTTTACTTTCAGTTGAGTTGATGAAGAGTTGAAAAATTAATTATGTAAAATTTTATAAATGATGAGATTCAAGGTATTTTTTTTTTGTCAATTCAACAAAACGATGGAACTAAAAAATTGATTTTAAAATTTCAACATACAGTTGACGCAAAATACCATCCCTGCTCCCGTTTTGTAGTAAATTTATTGCACTCATAACGAGCGAAGCGGCAGACAGTCAGTGTTGGAAAAGAGAAGCAATCATAATAATGTTCCTATGCCAGGATGCACTTGCTGCAAACTATGATGGTGAAATTCATCTGTGTCTTATTACTTGGTTGATGAGTAACCACAATTTAAGGGCAGTACCACAACATCCTCCTCCCTTTTCAAATCGACGTCGTCGTGCTATCTTTTCGCACCCGCCATTTTGACGTTCCGAGAAAAACGCATTTTAATGTTTGACCTTGAATAAACAGAAACGAAAGCACGCAATGTAAACAATAACAAACACGTTTTGTTTGGCTGACCATTCTGTGCATTGTCCCGAAGTTTGGTTAAAGTGGGTTGCTAGAGTCCCGAGTTATAATTAAAAATGTTTACGGTAGTCTAACTTGTACGCGCGTCAAACGCGTTCTGACCTGAAATCCCTTTGACCAGTTGTCGCACTTCAATTTTCAAGGAGTGACAAGATAGCACGACATGATTGAAACTACTTTCATATGTAAAGTGACAAAAATGCTCGGAGTTTTTTCGTAATTTGTTGAATATCTCACGATTGAAATCGAATTTTGGGGATCTGTGAAGGTCAAAAGATGAGGCATTGTGAGCTGCACAAAATGGCGTTCTTAACTCAATTTGGCCCAAAATGCACGTACGACAAGTTACATTAAACTAATAACATGAATTAAATTTGATTTTATGTCAAATACTTTTTTCACTAGAAAATGTTAGAAAGAATTGACTTTTACTGGTTAAATATTTTTGTAAAATGGAAAATACGAATTATATACAAACAGAATGTTATGGAACCATACTGACCTTGGTTGAGAAGTGTTCATAGTTTTGAACAAATTTTTAAGTTTTCAAAGTTGGTTAACTACAATTAGGGATACATATATAAAGAGTATAATTAAAATAACTTCATCAGGAGTAATCATGCACCCAAAATTCAGAGTCGAGATAATCGTTCTCTCAAAATTTATTGAGGGCTCAGTGCCAAAATCGATAGAATAATGGTACCAACTCACACCATCATAACAAATGGATTCATTCGTTAGTTGAATCAATAAATCTCCAACAAGTGTCATACATCGACTTCTGACTCCTCCTTGGTCACCAAGCTGTGGTGGCCGAGGCAGCTAAGTCATTGGATTGGTTTATCAAAGATCTCTGGTTCGATTCCCGTTGCCGACACTTTTGGTTTTTTGTTTGACGGATGAACTTTTTTTGCAAATGAACCTCGAGAGAATAGTTCTATCGCCCATCTCGGGCTATGTTCTCTGCGTCCGTGAATGGTACCACTATTCTCTCGACTCGAGACCATCATTCTCTCGGACTAGCGCTGCCAGTTTTGGGTGTGGGGTGATATGTAGTCTCACAAAAATACAGGAATTTGTGTGACCGAATCTTCTGCCCCAGACCCAATGTCACCCTTGTTTTTGGTAGGTACTCTCTTCTTTGAACAATGTTGCACTTAGAGCAGTTTAAACAAGTTTTAAAGTTACAAAAGAAACACTTTGAAAAAATATTTTTACATTTAGAGACATTTTTATTTAAATAAGTTTTAAAGCAAATTTGGATTTTTTTTGAATATTGTTTTACACTGGTTTTGATAACAACAAAATGTGATATTTTTTTATGAAAAAAAATCAATTTCTAATCATTCCGTTCAAAATGATATTTGAAAAATAAATTGAAATCCTATTAATATCACCCCTGTTCTCGGTACTTTTCCATAATGGTTTTGCATAAAAGTTGCAGAATATCTAAGGTCATATTTTACACTGTTTTTTTTTTTGTATTTTCTCATTCGTTATCTAAATGTGACTTTAAAAGAAAACAGAAAAATATTCAATTCATTGTGCAATAGAAAAATAAACATTGCAAAATGAACTAAAATCAGATTTCTACAGTTTGATTCAATCAGAAATGAAATATTGACGCTCTTCAAAAAAAACTTCCCGCTTCAGAGTAAATTTTGCATGAAAATTGGGAGGTAAAAGCATTACAAATTATGTAAAATGATCTATCAGGCAGCTTATAAACATATTTAATTTTTTAAGTCTTTGTGATTTTTCCATAAATAATCCAATTTTTTACTCTGCTGCATTATATTTTGCAGGAGCCTTTTTGGATATTTTTTTGTCCAGACAAGTGTTCATACAAATTTGACAACTGGCCATTAAAAAGCGATACTGAACAGATTTTTTTTGCAATTCCGTCGTGAAATTACTTACTTTTTCTGTCATTCTTGAACGATGAAAAAGCCTACTTTTCTGTTACAAAAATAACTAAATCGAATGGCTTTTCAAACTAAATGCTGAAAAGTTCTACTTTTCAGCACTGAAATGGGTGCTGAAAAGTTGAACTTTTCAGCACTTGTTTCGAAAAGTAATACTTTACATTTTTTGTAATACTTTATTTTTTGATTTAAACGGTCAATTGACAAAATCATGAACATTTGACTTATAATTCTACTCAAAGGGTGTTTTTCGGAATTCCAAAAAATGTTGGAACTCGTTGCAAAATTTGATTTTTTCAACACTCTTCGTATTTATCCAACTCGGTGAACCTCGTTGGATAAATGTACAACTCGTGCTCCTCTTTTAGCAACTTGTTGCATAAACTACTATTTTTATAACGTGCACCGTTTTCAAATCAATTCTTTTTGATGTTTTTATTTTGCAAAAAAAGGTTTTAATTTTTCTGGAATTTGAGAAATTTACTATAAATTCGCTCAACTTTCGTAAAATTATAAGATCTTTTTGATAAACATATTACACACATAAAAAATCCATAATAAAAAATTAAAATTTAAACTTGGAAATAATATGCATGCAGCAAAATGTTGGATGTTTGTTAATAAAATTTGATCTTTTCTTAATGTTAAAGTTTAGTGAATTCTTTTATTTGAATAAATGTACGGGAAATTTACTTAAATATTAGCACCTTTTTTTTGTTCATTTTAATAAAGTTCATTTTAGTTAGAAGGGTTGTATTCATATTCAACAAAATAAAGATTCTTATGGGTTTTGGGAAGTTTTGAACATATTTTTTTTATTTGAAATCTAGAGTTTTTTTAACTCCTACAATATAAGAAATTTCATAGTTTATAGAACCTTTAAAAAAACTTCTGAAATTTCTAATATTTGAAGTTTAAATGCCAAATATCATTCAATTTGTGTTTTTATTAGAATTTAGCCGTTCTGTTACGGGATGTTACACTTGCAATTCAGAGATTTGGAGAACCTTTCAACTGGGATCAATTAAAAGCCTTTGCAGGGAGGGTACATATTTCTACGTTAAGATTTTGCTAGCTGAGTGCTCTTTTAGGGCAAAAAAATTTTGAGAATAAAACCTTAGATCTATGATTAAATGCCAAATGCACTGTCCAAGAAATATCAATTAACTTAGTGTTATACATGAACCTTGATTTTTAGTATTTTAAAATTATTTCTGAATTCGAACAATAAATTTCGAAATAATAAAAAAAATGTTTCGGGCGTATGTTAAGATAAAAAGGGAATATGATATTTTTGAGAAAATCTAAACAAAAATTTGTTTAAGTAATGCTTGAAAAAAAATGAGAGCTTGTCTAGAATCGCTCGAATACTGCGGGGGAAATTTCACAAGAAACAGATGCTTACATTCCACTACAAAAATCTTGTTTGGCTGTGCATTATGAAACTTTAAAAAACTGATTGACTTCGCCACATTTTTAAGCGTTTCACAATGGACAACCACAACCAACACCCAACCCATTCGGGCAACTTCCTGCTCCTTTACCGCGATTCCCCGTCAACGACGATGACGATGACAGCTCGAATCCGTCAGTCAGCCGGTCGTTCCAGACATGGACTTTGATTCTTTTCGGCCAAGTTTACAACAGCAGCAGCAGCTAGGGTAGAGGACCCAGAAATCGCCCACTTTATAGTGGCAATCTAGGAAATTTGATGAGAATTTGATGACAATTTATGGTTTTTGGTTCTATTTGTTGTAGAACGTTGATAAACTATTTGATTTTAAGTTTCCACAAGGTTTTCATCATTTACCTATTCATTTTTGATAAAATTTTGCGTTTTCATAAAGTGCTCTGAAGAGCCTATTTTCGCCCCCCTCAATCCAATTTTCGCCCACCCTTGGAACCAGTTTTCGCCCACGACAAAAATCATGAAATCAAATTAAATTATGACACAAAGCTAATCAAATATGGTCTCCTATTGTTACACAATATGTTCCCGAAGCTAAATTTCATTGATGTGCACACATTTTGTCGTACATATTATAAATTGAAGTTCAAAAAATCCTAGGAGTTTTTTTTTCAGATATCCTACTTATTTTGAGATTCTCTGTCTAATATGACTAAAACCAAAACATGTTCTCACCCTCACTAAAAAAATATGACTGAATCAAAATTTGTGATAGAACTCATGTGTCTCTGTTCACCCAAGATAAGGGCAAACAGTTACAATTAGCTCCATGTTGTTGTTGATTTTGTTAGGGGAGCTTTAACCTTATGGGTCATTTGCTCTCGAATTGACTCAATATAAAACATCGAGTACCTCTTAATAAAAATATCAAAGCACATGTGTAACTACTTCTGCATCCTCTGCTTAATTTGTTCTCATATGTACCAGTAAACTTTTACAACATTTGAACCAAAACCCCTTATGAATGAAAGTAATTAAAATGATTATTTAACCTTTAACAATAATCTAGAATGTTCCAAATATATTTTCAAGCACATTTCGCTGTGATTAGGAAAGTTTTTATGGTAAACGAAAACTGGTTCTAGATAAAATCTTAAAACACAATACTAGATTTCGCCCTGGTCGAAAATTGGATCGAATGTTTTTTCATGACCCCAGAAATCGCCCACTTTATTTTATTGAAATAACCATTGGTAAACGTTTAAAACAGGTAAATCACTAGATTTTCATGAAATTCAGACATGCAGTGAACTAATGAATTATTCATTCACATTATTTTCGGACAAAATGAGTTGTTTTCCCTCATTAACATTATTACCCGCTGTAGTCTAAATTGACAACAATATGGCGGCTGCAGTAAGGCTTTTTTTGAAAAGCTTATAAAAACTTAATAAACAATAGAAATTCATTAGGAAAGTTTCAATAAGTACTAGAAATGAATGAATATGTAAACCTGCATAATAAATTCAAACAAAAAACGGTATGAGTTTGCTAAATATAGATTTAATCCAGTAGGTGGGCGAAAACTGGAGCAGGGCGAAAACTGGGTCCTCTACCCTATAGCTGGGTTAGTCTGGAAAGAACAATGACTTGGCGGGAAAAAAAGAAGGGAACTCTTTTTTTGCCCAGCGACGACAGCTCAACTCAACTCGGCGCGACTTTGGTGGGTGTGCTGATGATCTCTCGTTCGTGGATGATGTGAGTGAATGTGAATCTCAGAATTGCTTTTCAGAATGGTGTGTTTAAAGGCGAGATTCAAAAAAGTGCGCCCATTCACGAGCGTTCCGGATGAATAAGGACATTGGTTCAGCGTGGTGTGGCATCATCTGGTTGGTGGTTCGCCGATGTTTGGCGGTTGTCATCACTCATCCCAGCGAAGGAATTCTGCACTGACGCACACACACTTGGGGGACAGACAGAAACGATGATGTCTCATTTAGTGTGGCACAAAGCTTGTTAAGCGTTTGCACCAGCAGCAGCAGCCGAGACTCGGTCTATTGTTTATACAAACGCTTTATGCTAGCACCGCTTCATGGCTTGGCAAACAGCAAATGCCAGCCCCAAAACGTCGGCACTTATTTAAACAGTATCCAGCCAGCCAGCCAGCAAAACCAACCCCAACCCCGGGAGGTGGCCACAATTGCTACCCGGGGAGTTGAAAAGGGTTGGAAGAGGAGAATGCAAAAGATGGAAAATCAGGGTGTTTTTTTTAAATTGTTTTTGATGTTAAATTGACATTGATTTGTTTTGATTTCAATGACACAATTAAAAATGTTAAATGTAACGTTTTACTTAAACAATATTTTCATGAATAATCAATCAATTTCTTTCTAGAAGCTACAAAATACCACAGACAAACATACGTTAATCTCTTTAAAATTTCATCAATCAAAAATTCAACGGTTGATTTGACTATAACTGACACATTCTCTAACGACAAAAGTCAAACAAAAGTAATGATGACAGGTCCTACACTTTGCATATTTAATAGTACTTTCATGGGTCAAATCATCAATCGCAACCTTTAATGGCCTGTTCTTGTAAAAAATACCAATTTCTAATCCAAATCAGCCATGATAATTTAGATTTTGAATGGTTATGATTTCATACAAGACATATTTCGGAAAATTATTACATAACAACAAAAAAATAATAATTTAAACATCAAACAAACTTTAACAAACTTTAAAAAAAATTTAACAAATTTTAACAAATTTCAACAAATTTTAACAAATTTTAACAATTTCAACAAATTTTGTCAAATTTCAACAAATTTTAACAAACTTTAACAATTTTAACAAATTTTATCAAATTTCAACAAATTTTTAACAGGTTTTAACATTTTTTTTTACCAATTTCAACAAATTATAGCAAATTGTAACATATTTTTTACAAATTTTAACATGTTTTAACAAACATTAACGCTAGTTACCATATTTTTGAAATTTTGCTAGCAATTTTTAAACATATTTTAACATATTTTTAAAATTTATAACAAATTTAACATTTTTTTCAATTTTTAAACAAATCTTTAAAAAAAATTTTTTAACAAATTTCAGCAAATTTAAACAAATATGAGCAAATAAAAAAACTAACTTAATCCACCTATGTGGTTGTTGCCTTCCTCACTTTTTACCAACATTTGGTGATATCAAAGAGTGATATGATGGGTTTGGATACAAATTCTATCTATCTTCTATACATATTATATATACAAAAATTCGACGGTTTTGTTCGAACGCGAATCAATTCAACACGGAACGTCCGATCGAGTTGATTGTTGTTGCGTTGGGTTCGTATGGTAAGTTCGTGAGTCCAAGGAAGGTTCTTACGCCAAAAAGTTACAAATTTGACCACTCTGGAACCAATTCCGGAATATTTGCAGATTGTATGGGAAAGGTTAAAATCAAGTTTTGATCACAGGAGGCTGAATAAGCAAAAAAGTCAAAAACGTCAACAAACGAAAAAAGGCAAAACGAAGTTTGTCAGGTAAGGCTTGTATCTCAATAAAGAAATACACAAATGTCACTTAAGCGGTCATAACTTGAGACTGAGCGTTGTCAGATCTTCAATGTTTTGGACTCATTGGAAAGGTCTTTTGATGACTTATCCAACGATGGGTTGGATGATGGATCCGGACATCGTTTACATACATTTAAGTGAGATCCGGCATCAAAAAAGTACATAAATATCACTTAAGTGGTCATAACTCGAGACAGGGTTGCCAGATCTTCAATGTTTTGGACTCATTGGAAAGATTTTTTGATAACCTATCTAACAATGGGTTGAATAATGGATCCGGACATAGTTTACATACATTTAAGTGAGATCCGGCATCAAAAAAGTACATAAATATCACTTAAGTGGCCATAACTTGAGACAGGGTTGCCAGATCTTCAATGTTTTGGACTCATTAGAAAGGTCTTTTGATGACCTATCCAACGATGGGTTGGATAATGGATCCGGACATAGTTTACATACATTTAAGTGAGATCCGGCATCAAAAAAGTACATAAATATCACTTAAGTGGTCATAACTCGAGACAGGGTTGCCAGATCTTCAATGTATTGGACTCATTGGAAAGATCTTTTGATTACCTATCTAACAATGAGTTGAATGATGGATCCGGACATAGTGTACATACATTTAAGTGAGATCCGGCATCAAAAAAGTACATAAATATCACTTAAGTGGTCATAACTTGAGACAGGGTTGCCAGATCTTCAATGTTTTGGACTCATTAGAAAGGTCTTTTGATGACCTATCCAACGATGGGTTGGATAATGGATCCGGACATAGTTTACATACATTTAAGTGAGATCCGGCATCAAAAAAGTACATAAATATCACTTAAGTGGTCATAACTCGAGACAGGGTTGCCAGATCTTCAATGTATTGGACTCATTGGAAAGATCTTTTGATTACCTATCTAACAATGAGTTGAATGATGGATCCGGACATAGTGTACATACATTTAAGTGAGATCCGGCATCAAAAAAGTACATAAATATCACTTAAGTGGTCATAACTTGAGACAGGGTTGCCAGATCTTCAATGTTTTGGACTCATTGGAAAGGTCTTTTGATAACCTATTCAACGATGGGTTGAATAATGGATCCGGACATAGTTTACATACATTTAAGTGAGATCCGGCATCAAAAAAGTACATAAATATCACTTAAGTGGCCATAACTTGAGACAGGGTTGCCAGATCTTCAATGTTTTGGACTCATTAGAAAGGTCTTTTGATGACCTATCCAACGATGGGTTGGATAATGGATCCGGACATAGTTTACATACATTTAAGTGAGATCCGGCATCAAAAAAGTACATAAATATCACTTAAGTGGTCATAACTCGAGACAGGGTTGCCAGATCTTCAATGTTTTGGACTCATTAGAAAGGTCTTTTGATGACCTATTCAATGATGGGTTGAATAATGGATCCGGACATAGTTTACATACATTTAAGTGAGATCCGGCATCAAAAAAGTACATAAATATCACTTAAGTGGCCATAACTTGAGACAGGGTTGCCAGATCTTCAATGTTTTGGACTCATTAGAAAGGTCTTTTGATGACCTATCCAACGATGGGTTGGATAATGGATCCGGACATAGTTTACATACATTTAAGTGAGATCCGGCATCAAAAAAGTACATAAATATCACTTAAGTGGTCATAACTCGAGACAGGGTTGCCAGATCTTCAATGTTTTGGACTCATTGGAAAGATCTTTTGATTACCTATCTAACAATGGGTTGAATGATGGATCCGGACATAGTTTACATACATTTAAATGAGATCCGGCATCAAAAAAGTACATAAATATCACTTAAGTGGTCATAACTTGAGACAGGGTTGCCAGATCTTCAATGTTTTGGACTCATTGGAAAGGTATTTTGATAACCTATCCAACGATGGGTCGGGTGATGGGTCTGGACATAGTTTACATGCATTTATGTGAGATCCGATTCGCAACTCTGTCACTTTTTTATACGTAACTTTTGAACTACTTATCGAATCTTCAAACAATTCAATAGTGCAGTATGGGGCACCAAACCGGATCGAATGCAACTTATTTGACTCAAATCGGATCAGCCAGTGCCGAGAAAACTTAGCAAGAATTTTGAGCACCAAGGGGAATACGCACACACATACACACACACACACAGACATTTGTTCAGTTTTCGATTCTGAGTCGATAGGTATACATGAATATAGGTCTACGAGCTGTTTTTCAAAAGTTCATTTTTTGAGCAGGATTATAGCCTTACCTCAGTGAGGAAGGCAACAAATATAAACAAATTTTAACAAATTTGAACAGATTTTATCAAATTTTAACAAATTTTAACAGATTTTAACAATTTTTTACAAATTTTAACAAATTTTAACAAATTTTAACAAATTTCAACAAATTTTAACAAATTTTAACAAATTTTAACAAATTTTAACAAATTTTAACAAATTTTAACAAATTTTAACAAATTTTAACAAATTTCAACAAATTTTAACAAATTTTAACAAACTTTAACAATTTTAACAAATTTTATCAAATTTCAACAAATTTTAACAGGTTTTAACATTTTTTTTACCAATTTCAACAAATTATAACAAATTGTAACATTTTTTTTTACAAATTTTAACATGTTTTAACAAACATTAACGCTAGTTAACATATTTTTGAAATTTTGTTAGCAATTTTTAAACATATTTTAACATATTTTTAAAATTTATAAAAAATTTTAACAAATTTTAACATTTTTTTCAATTTTTAAACAAATCTTTAAAAAATAACGAATTTCAACAATTTTAAACAAATATGAGCAAATAAAAACAAATATAAACAAATTTTAACAAATTTGAACAGATTTTAACAAATTTTAACAGATTTTAACAAATTTTAACAAATTTTAACAAATTTTAACAAATTTTAACAAATTTTAACAAATTTCAACAAATTTTAACAAATTTTAACAAATTTTAACAAATTTTAACAAATTTTAACAAATTTTAACAAATTTTAACAAATTTTAACCAATTTTAAAAAATTTTAACAAATTTTAACAAATTTTAACAAATTTTAACAAATTTTAACAAATTTTAACAAATTTTAACAAATTTTAACAAATTTTAACAAATTTTAACAAATTTTAACAAATTTTAACAAATTTTAACAAATTTTAACAAATTTTAACAAATTTTAACAAATTTTTAACAAATTTTAACAAATTTTAACAAATTTTAACAAATTTTAACAAATTTTAACAAATTTTAACAAATTTTAACAAGTTTTAACAAGTTTTAAGGCGTCATCCATAAAGTATGTTACGCAAAAATCGGCCAAAATTAACCCCTACTCCCCCCTATGTCACACTTTGTCACACAAGGTTGAACCCCCCCTCAAAAAGTACGTCAGTTTTTGCCAGATTTTTAAGCAAATTTTAAAAATGTTTAACAAATTTCAACAAATTGTAACGTTCTTTTTACAAATATTCAACAAATTTTTAACAAATTAAAAAAATCAATTTAAAAATAAAAAATCTAATTTTAAAAAAAAATTATCAAAATTCAGGCCGTTGCAAATATTTTTCAAAGCTTATATTATGTCGGCTCCCTTCCCAGTCCTTCAAAATCGGTCCGAAGAATCATGAGGCAAATCATTATTTATTTTCAAAAAACTTTAAATTTTCAATAGAAATAGACGTGCAATCAGCTGAAAACATTTTAAATTGCATTTTCTTGCGTTGATAATTATTTTTAGTATGTTTGAGATTGCTTAAAAACGTTTAGATTTTTTTTTCCGGAAAATCGAATTAACAGTACCGAGTTTAGAAAATTTTTGAATTTTTTGAAACTGGACAGGTTTATAATGCATTTCAAAACATTTTTCCATTCAAATGTTGAATCGATGGCTCTTAATTTCAATTTTAATACTCCCCCCCCCCCCCTTCAACTTTGATCAGAGTCGAGTGACATATATTGCAAAAAAATATGTGTAAAGATGTCCTTATCAAGTTTTAACAAAATTTGTAAAATTTTAACAAATTTTAAGCTGTTTCAAAAATTATTTTTAGTTTGCTTTCGTTCATCAAATATCCCTACTTTGATAACAGCAGCTTCAAAAAGGCGTTTTTAACTAAAACAAGTTTTTAATAGCTCAATACGAAATGATCAAGTTAGTTTTTTCAAAAATAATACAAAATAATAAGTTTCAATTGTTTGAAACAGCAAATTTGGTGGAAATAGAACAAAATACATAAAAGTTAATAAAAAAGGTATAAACAAATTTCCCAATAACTAAGAGTGGTTTAGTATAACGCTGAAGTGAATGTGTTTTGAAGTTTGGTTTTATTGAAATGGTCAGCAACAACAGTATTTTTAAACAATAAACAAATAACTAAATGCTTATTATTCCAATTCAGCCCTAATCGGAAGTAAGCTACCATGATTATTTTGAAAGTTTTACAAAATGATTTGTTTCCATGATAGAATGAAAAATTAAAAGAATTTTGACCAAAAAATCAACATGCCCTTTAATTTATATATTTTCCACAAATTTTTATGAAAGATAATTTTCATGAAATTTGTAAATCAATCCATCCTGAATATCCATACGAAAACCATCCCTAAATTCACCGATGAGCCATCCTAGGCTCCTGTCGTCTCCGAAACACGCACTATAAATCAAAACCCAAATGTGTGGTGGAACTTTATTCCGTCAGTGCCACAGGATTCAGCTCCAGAGTGAGAGTGAGAGTGAGTGCAAAAACGTTAAATACCAGACACAAATGAGCGCAGGACAGGACACAACAGGGAAGAGTTGCCAGCATCTTCTTTGCCTCGTTGTTTGTTTTCAACAGCAAACATCATAATCAAAATTAATTGCCAACAGTTTAACGAGTTTGGTCATAGTTTCAGTCCATCCTGCTCGTGTCAGAAGAAAAAGCGTTAAAATGTTGTAACTTTCCTCGTGTTTTCCCACCCCTGCCCCGGCTTCGCTTAGTGTTGGTTCTTGGAAAATGTTCAGGATTTTCGCAAAAGTGTCGGAGTTTTTCCTCAACACTTTCGCTTCCTTATTTCTTCCGGTTTAAGGGCACTTGCGCTGTCCAGACGAGCAAAAAGTTTGTCCCGATTTGGCCCTCCATGCAGTGTGCAATTTTCCTTTCGTTTTTTTTTTTTTGCTCGCACTCTTTCTCTCTTAGGCAATGAGGAAAGCTCAGCCAGCCAGCATTTCCGGTGAAAAGAAACTTTCCTCCAGGAAAAAACATTGGGGCCATAATAAAGCGCACACACACATACACAATCACAAAAACACATGGAAAAACTGGCTGTACAACAGTGTCGTCTCACGTCAGTTGTTCGAAACTTTTCAGCACACGTTTGATCGTAAAAGCTGACTTTTGAAAAGCAAGCAGCTTACGTGTGAACATTGTTGCACCTTTTGTGAGCCCTTGTACGAATTGGGTTCCTGCTAGTGGATGCTTAAGATAATTTGTCTGAGATTTTGTAAGCATGCTAATAGGGTTCGGGAAAGTTTGCCAAGCCATCAAAAGGAAAGTGCTGCCATTTTTTAAATCTTTCATGATCAAAATGAAATTGTTTTGCTTACTAAACAATAATATTTGAAAAACAAAAAAAAATCTATTATTGTCACGCACCGAGCCAAAAGTAACACATCCTGGAGGAAGCAATATTAATTGAGTTATTTCTGCTCCATTCAACTTCCACAGCTGGCAGGCAGGTTTAACATATTCAATAAGCACATCATCTGTTATTCCAGAGGTGAAATGGATCATGACAATATCCGCCAAGGTTCAGCTCAAGCCCACCCCCCAAATAAATCGAGCCGGAAAAGAAAGCTCAAAACCATCGACGAAAGCGCGTGTGCCTTCGCTCAACGATGCCTTCAATCATGTTGCCACCCATAAAAAGAAAAATCCAACCAAACTGGAGAGAGGAAAAAAGCCTCTCGGAAGTTTTTCCCGCGAAGTAATATTTCATTTTCGGGTTTTTTCTTCTTCATTTTTCCTGTTATCAAGGGCTGGCTGCTTGCCTCGGTGAAATGATCAAAATCGACTGACATAAATCAAAAAATTCCCCGATGGACGGGAGAAATATGGGGCAGGAGAGTTGGTTATGGGGAGCCACGTGCCATTGGAAAGGGTGGTGTTTTGCGACGAAGTTGCTAGTCGGTCGTAAAATCGATTTCATGCATTTGTTTTTTTTTTTTGCTTTTATGATTTTTTTTTTGGAAAAGGAATCTTGAATAAATGTTTTTTTTTTGCTTTTATGATTTTTTTTTGGAAAAGGAATCTTGAATAAATGTTTTTTTTTAATTTAAGCAAATTTAACAAATTTTAAATTTTTTTTGCAAATTTAAACAAATTTAAACAAATTTTAACAATTTTTACAAATTTTAACGAATTTTAACAAATTTTAACAATTTTTTACAAATTTTTACAAATTTTTAACAAATTTTGACAAATTTTAACAAATTTCAACAAATTTTAACAACTTTTAACAAGTGTTAACAAGTTTAAAAAAAAATTACAAACTTAATTTTTTTTTAAAAATTAAACAAATTTTGACAAATTTTAACAAATTTTAACAAAATTTAACAAATTTTAACAAATTTTAACAAATTTTAACAAATATAAAATTATTTTAACTAATTTTATTTAATTTTAACTAATTTTATTTAATTTTTAACTAATTTTAATTAATTTTACTAATTTTAACTAATTTTAACTAATTTTAACTAATTTTAACTAATTTTTACTAATTTTATCTAATTTTAACTAATTTTAACTAATTTTAACTAACTTTAACTAATTTCAACTAATTTTAACTAATTTTTACAATTTTTAAAAAAAAATTACAAATTTTTACAAATTTTAACAAATTTTAACAAATTTTAACAAATTTTAACAAATTTTGACAAATTTTAACAAATTTTAACAAATTTAAAATTATTTTAACTAATTTTATTAAATTTTAACTAATTTTATCTAATTTTACTAATTTTAACTAATTTTAACTAATTTTTACTAATTTCAACTAATTTTAAACTAATTTTAACTTATTTAAACTAATTTTAACTAATTTTTACTAATTTTATCTAATTGTAACTAATTTTAACTAATTTTAACTAACTTTAACTATTTTCAACTAATTTTAACTAATTTTTACAAATTCAAACAAATTTTAACAAATTTTAACAAATTTAAACTTATTTTAAAAAAAAAATAAAAAAATATAAAAATTTAAATAACAAGCCATAATCTTGTGTGTGTTTTAAAATGCATTTTACACTAGTTCAGTTGTTTTGCAATCATTAGTTTTCAAAAAATCTAAGATCTGACAAAAACAAAAATTGTATCGAAAAAAAAAGATTTTGCATCGAAAATTTTCAAAAAATCTTAAGATTTTTTAATAAACCCAAACATGCTAAAAATGATTTTAAACGCAGGAGAATGTATTTTAATTTGATTTCAGCTGGTTGCCCTTGAATTTTCAATGAAATTTTGAAGTTTATTGTAAAAATATTTTTTTTGCCCCCTGATTTTTCGGGCCAATTTGAAGGGGGGGGGGATGACAAAAACTTTTAAAAATATTTGTACCAGCCTTATGAAATTTAAACCAATTTTGACAAATTTTTATAAATTTCAACAAATTTCAACAAATTTTTACAAATTTTAATTTTTTTTTCAAATTCTAACTATTATTTTCAAATTTTTAACAAATTTTAACAAATTTCAACAAATTTTAAAATAATTTAGCATTTTTTAGATTTTTTCCATTTTTTTACAATTTTTTAACAGTATTTTACAATTTTTTACATTTTTTTACAATTTTTACAATTTTTAACAATTTTTAGATTTTTTACAGTTTTTTTTAAATTACAATTTCAAAAAATATAAGCTTTTACAATTTTATCATTTTTTTTCATTTAAAAAAATTACAATTACAATTTCCAAAAATAAAAAAAAAACACTTAATTTGGTTAAAACAAAAAAAAAATATTTTTTTTTTGTAGGAATTATGTTTTTTTTAAGTTTATATAATTGAAATAAGTTTTTCATTTTCAAATGACGTTTTTTTATCATTGTTTTTCTCTTTCAATTATCTGATTAGTTTTTTCTTGTATTTTTCTTTTTTGTTTCACTTATATTGTCTTTTCAATACCTTTGTTCCTTTTTGTATAGCTTTGTTTTTTCTTTGGCGTTCTCACCCTGTCATTCTGTTTGAAAAATATCGTTCTATTGTTTATCCATGTAATTTTGTACATTTGTTGTTTTGCTCTATTGCTCTTTTAGCCTTTAGTAGTTCAGGTCGTTTGGTCTTTTTTCCTTTTGATTTGTTTTTTTTTGTTGGTTTTAGGAATTCTTTGGTACTTTGGTCATTTTTTTGTTTTTTTTTTGTGTATTTTGGACTTTTATATTTTGGGCTTATGAGTTTTAGAAATTTTGGCCGTAAGTTTTTAAAATTTATTTAATTAAATTTATTTTCTATTTAAAATTTTTAAAATTGTTCTTTTGAACTAAAACTTCCGTCTTTAAAATACCACGTGCGAACACGGTCCTCGTCCCTCCCAACAAGAACCAACTTAAACTTCACAAATTTGCCTTCAAGTACGCGTCGTTTATACGCCATTCTCGAACTCATCCTTTTGCGTACAAAAAGAAACGAAAAAAAGACTCTTCAAGTCGCTCTGAAATATTGATGACGTCCTTCCGGTGCACATTGCTTCCTTACGGTTTTCTTCTTCACGGTTAAGGGGAGGCTCGTTCTTGCCATTGTGTTGCCAACTCGTGCCAGGATAAAAAAAAATCTCCACAAGAATGGCAAAGTGTGACGTACAAGAGAGCCGGCATAATTTTTTGCCGCAAGTCCTCACGCACCCCCTTCGACGTCAACCCTTAGGCCTTAACAAAAAGGGAAAGCAATCAAGGCGTCTACTTCAAACGACCTGTTCGATGTCATCGAGCGGCGGCATAAGTTCCGCTGCAGCGACGATGGAGATGAATTTGAAACCAGATTCGATCAATCGTTCATCATTAATGTTGTGCGGAGTGGAGGCTGGTGTGGCCTGATTGATAACGCAAATCACGAATCCCGACAAACAAAGGTAATTAAAAACCGGTTGAAATAATAAACTCAATCGCGCACCGATCAGACTCGACACTCGCGACCGAGTTGATTTGATTGATCGGCGTTCGATTGTGGGGGTAGAGAGTCATGACCTGGGATATGTTGAAAGGTGTTAGGGTTCAGCTCATCTTTTTATGTCACATTAAAGTTTATTTAAAATATATTCTGAAAAGCTTGATTTAAAAATGATAGCATGTTTTTAAGAATTTGCAAACAAACTTCAGAATGCGGGTCATGTGGATTTAGAGTTCATATTATCAATTTTGGAAACCACAAAAAAATATCAACAAATTTCAACCACAGACTTCAACCTCCCAACCCTAGTCTCCCTCGAACACACTGTTCTTTTGAGGTCATCCGGCCATAATCCGGCTTGGATGCCACTGAATTTGCGGTCAGCTTGAGCTAATTGATTCGATGCATACATTCGTACAAACAGAGTTTTTGGCCCAAATGACAGCAGCCCCAGTGCCACACACAGCCACATTCCATTCATTAAATAACAATTTTGCCAGAACTGAACTGGGTTCGAAGCCAAAAACCGATTATGATCAATGCCTTCCGGGCTAGCGAATTCCGGATCAACCAGAAGGGCAGAGTTGCGAGGGTTGAAACAATTACGGTAAAAAGTGCAACATCATCCAGATTTAAACGGGGATGGGGCGAAAGGAAGGGCCAATGTAAATTATCTTTTTATCAATCAGTTAAAATTTAATTCACCGTTGCAAAATTGAATGATTGGCGAGAAATCGGATTTATGCCCAACCCCCCTTCTCACTACCCGTTGGAATGCCACCGATTACATATCGTTACATGCTATAATATTGACAGTAATGATGATAATAATTCAATTGTTTGTCTGCATCGATGGCAGTGTTTGCATTTCCAGTCAGGAGCGTCAAGCCGGTGGGTGGAAGCACAAGTGAAGAGCTCATTATGGCTGCTGCAGTATGCCCGTTATGAATCGGCTCATTCATGATAAATTAACTGCTGGGCGGGGTATTGTTTGTGCAACGGACCTCCCTCTCTCATGTCAGTACCCCGATCGATTGAGTCAAACTGGTGTAGTTGTTTTAATTTGCTTGCGGTGAGGAGAATGAGTTGTTTGTGCTTTAAAATGCCAATTAATTTTAATCATATGGAGCATTCTTTGGAGAGATAAAAAAACACAATACTGTGTGTTGATATCTCGGTATAGCAAAGCAAAGTAAATCGATTCACCAAAAATAAAGTTGTGATTTTAACTACTTCCCCCCCCCCTGGGGGGGGGGCAGAACAATATCAAGTTTTCTTTCGATTTTCCTTGTAACTAATCGCTGTATTGACCAAAACGGAGGACATTTTAAAGACTAACTTCTATCTACAGTATGTTAAAAAAAAGTATTTACACTCCATGGGCACTATGCAGATTTTGTAATGAAACATGCAAACAATTTAAAGCTTAAAAGAAACCAAGTACTACGTTTTGTTCAGAAACTCATGTCGAACATTTTGCTACAAAATGCTCATGAAAAGATTATTTGTATTAATAGTTATATAACAAAAACTATTACAAAAATCAAACAAAGGTGCAAAAAAAGTTTGTACACCTTTCGAAAAATTAACATAAATACAATTATTTGTTGACCATAAATCCAGTGTTCTAACTTCAAATAGGCATCCTTGACTGATTAAAAAATAATTTGTATTGAATATCAAGTTTACTTACTTCTTAGTAGAAAAGTTTATATAACTCTCGATATTTTATATAAAACTTATCTAAACTTAATTTTGCAAACTTCTAATTCAAATAAATGTGTAGTATATTGACAAAAAACTAACTTAATCCACCTATGTGGTAGATGCCTTTCTCACTTTTTACCAACAATAAGTAATATGAGTGGTTTGGACACATATTTCAGCTATTTTTTTAGATCTAGAAAAATAAATACACAGATATAATTTAAGTGGTCATAACTTGAGACAGGGTTGCCAAATCTTCAATGTTGTGGACTCGTTGGAAAGGTCTCTCGATTACCTAACCAACGATGGGTCGGATGATGGATCCGGACATCGTTTACATACATTTAAGTAAGATCCGGCTTCAAAAAAGTACATAAATAACACTTAAGTGGTCATAACTCGAGACAGGGTTGCCAGATCTGCAACGTTGTGGATTCGTTGGAAAGGTCTTTCGATTACCTAATCAACGATGGGTCGGATGATGGATCCGGATATCGTTTACATGCATATAAATCAGATCCGGATATATATGAAAACACATTTTTATACATAACTTTTGAACTAGTTATCGAAACTTCAAACAATTCAATAGCGATGTATGGGACCCTATACCAAGTCGATTGCAACTGGTTTGATCAAAATCGGTTCAGCCAGTGCTGAGAAAACTCAGTGAGAATTTTGGTCACATACATACATACATACACACATACACACACACATACACACGCAAATCGATTACGCCTGCGAGAAGGCGACTAAGGCGATCATGGCACTGTCGAGGATTATGCCG
Source organism: Culex pipiens pallens (assembly GCF_016801865.2). Lineage (NCBI taxonomy): Eukaryota > Metazoa > Arthropoda > Insecta > Diptera > Culicidae > Culex > Culex pipiens. Next base: position 127,538,587 of record NC_068938.1, on the reverse strand, counting down.
AACAACGCTGGACCCAGGAGCAGTAGGCGCCGCCTCTTGGCAAGTGTCGCGACGTCCATACTTAGGTACGGCGGACCGGTATGGTGGACGGCGCTGGGGACGAAGCGAAATCGAGCGCTGCTCGACAGAACGCAGAGACTGATGGCCATGCGGGTTGCAAGCGCGTACAGGACCATTTCGTCGCAAGCAGTTGGCGTCATAGCCGGAATGATCCCCATCGGCATCACACTGGAGGAGGACACCGTGCGCTACACCCGGAGAGGCACGAGAGGTATCCGGGAAGCTGCGAAAGCCGAATCGCTGGCAAGGTGGCAACGTGAGTGGGACACCACGGAGAAAGGCAGATGGACGCATCGGCTTATCCCGTCCGTATCCACGTGGGTGAGCAGAAGGCATGGAGAGGTCACCTTCCACCTCACACAGTTCCTGTCGGGCCATGGCTGCTTCAGGAAGTACCTGCACAGGTTCGGACATGCAGAGTCTCCTCTCTGTCCGGACTGCGTCGATTGCGAGGAAACACCGGAGCACGTGGTGTTCAGCTGCCCTCGCTTCGAGGCAGCGCGAAGCGAAATGCTGGCCATTATCGGAGCAGACACCAGCCCGGATAATGTGGTGCGAAGAATGTGCAGCGACATCGCCAAGTGGAATGCGGTCGTCGGAGCGGTGACGCAGATCACTTCGGCTCTCCAGCGGAAATGGAGAGACGACCAGAGGAGGAACGACTAGAAGCCTAGTCGAAAACCCACGAGTGTGGCTGTGAACAGGGATGCCAGATACACAGATTTGTCTGTGTTTCACAGACATTTGAGCTCGTGTCAGACAATTTTTGAGGTACACAGACTTTTTAAAAACTTCATTAAATTGTTATTTTGTTAAAATATCAATCGAAACTTATTTCGTTAGTCTTTGAATGCTTAAAAACACAATCTTTGATAGATTTCTATGACTGTAAATTGATTTATTTAAATTTTAGACAAAGACACAGACATACACAGACTTTTTCACAGACATTTTAAAAAACCATGTGGCATCCCTGGCTGTGAAGGAGAGCACGTTATGACGGTTGGCTCTACCAAATCGGTACACGTCTCGATGGTCCAAGGAGAGGGCTGCATATGACTAACCGATCAAAAGCAACGCGATTCTTGGGCGCGGTTAAACCCTCGCATGGACTCATATGTATGTAGAACAGGAAATGGTTCTAGCACCCGGCATGGATCCTGTAAGTAGACTAGTGCAGAAAATGCAACGCCTCTCCCCGAAGTTATACCGAAAGGTGGTCCCGGGGGGAAAAGGGCACGGCGTTCAAGGACTGGTTTAGTGGGTCGGGAAAACTCTTTTTGTTTTCCCAACCCCACAATACCTGAGAAATGAATTCTCAGGTGTCTGATAGCAAATTCCAATCTTGTAAAAAAAAAAAAAACACACACACATACACACATACACACACACAGACATTAGTTCACTTTTTGATTCTGAGTCGATATGTATACATGAAGGTGAACCTTTGAGCTTTTAATAAAAAGTTCATTTTTAGAGCAGGATTATAGCCTTACCTCAGTGAGGAAGGCAAAAGTAAGTTTGATGCATCAGAAAAAAATTCCAAAGAGTCTCCATTTTCTATACATTTTTTGGCCTTGCTTAAATGAAACCATAGTAATATTTTTACCTCAAAAAGGTTAAATATATTTTGCTTTAAAAACATACCATAATATTTCATTTAATTTTTCAGATTTTGCAAAAATTAGGAGCTGTCCATAGCAAAAGTGACAACTTTAGAGCTGTACTGCCCATGTTCGCATGAATGTCCCATATGCAAAAACAGCAAGCTGAGAAAAACGCATTTGAAGTTTGTCCCATACATAAGGCTACGTGTTAAGTTTTCGCGAAAAACTGGGTTATCTCTTGATTTCTAGAACAAAGTACTGGATGTTGTAAACTCTTTTGAAAGAGCATACGATATTGAACCAAACTGCATCAATAACTCGAAATCGATGAAAATGCATATGGGACATTTATGCGATCAGGGACAGTGTAGGGTATGATTTTTTGTTTTTTTTTTTTGACAAGTTTTGACTTTTTCTTAAATGAAAAGAAAAATCGTTTTTTGATGTGCAATAGAATTTAAAATCGAAAATCATTTTTAAAAAATTTCGATATTTTAGTATAGTCATTTTTTGGCTAAATCATTCAACAATGTTGCCTTTTTTCAATTATTTGAAATAAGGCTCATCCTTGTCTATCTTTGAAAAAACATTATTCTTAAAGCTTAGAAAATTATTTGTAATTTATTTTTTCGACATTGTTGATCCCATTTTTGCTTTGTTTGCTGTGATATGGCCTGGAAAAGAATGAAAATTACTAAAAATAAGTTTTCCAAGTTCTACGCAATTGACCTTGCATTTTCAACTAGCGTCAAATTTTCTCAACTTTATGGAATTTTTTTGACACTTTTTTGAAATCACGACTTACATTTCAATGTGGCCAAATAATATAATCTATGTCATAGAAAGATCATACCTTAACCAAAAAAAGTCCTTCATACCCTATAATAGCTCAAAATCAAAAGTTAACACTTTTTGTGTACTAAAACGTACCAAAAAATGATCGACAGGAGTAAAGCTTGCCAAAATTGAGTTTTTGTGATAGAAAGTAATCAAAAATATGTATTTTTTCTGAAAAGTCCTTATCATAAAAAAACAACTTTTGCAAAGACACAAAATCGATTGGAAAATTCCAACTCGAGGTACAGATTTTCAAATATTTTCAAAGTACTTTTCTATGGACAGCCCCCAAATTTTTATGGAGACTTGTGTTAAGGAACTCATGATGCAAAAATGATTATTCGGACACAAGGAATCGATGGACAAAATATCAGACAACGCAAAAAATACAACGATTAAAATCAGGTTTTTTTTAAATTCTAAATAGCTGCTCATTTTAAAAGATTTTATTTTTGACGTTAAATTTTCTGAGCAGGTATTATTTTTCATTTAGTAGTCGGTACCTAAAGTGTAACACTGACCAATTAAATATGATTAATAGCATTTCTGATAATGTTTAAAATTCAAACGGTTAGCAGCAATTGGGATAGGTTGTTGGATAGGTTGTCGAAACAAATTGAATCCATTTGTTCAATTTCTCACAGCTGGCTGTCTAAGATTTAACAGTTTTTTTTTTCAAAATCCAAAACTAACAAAATGAAATTTATTTAAACTGAAACATACAACTGTTGCCTTGAGAATAAAGTATCTCTCCCTAATAGAAAAGAAAATCTACAGTTTATTTTAAAGGTCCTATAAGCTATTGTGTTTCATATGTCTATACTGCCCATGTTCGCATGAATGTCCCATATGCAAAAACAGCAAGCTAAGAATAACGCATTTGAAGTTTGTCCCATACATAAGGCTACGTTTCAAGTTTTGGCGAAAAAACTGGATTTTCTCCAGATTTCTAGAACAAAGTACTAGATGTTATAGGCTCTTTTGAAAGAGCACACTATTTTGAACCAAACTGCATCAATAACTCGAAATCGATGAAAATGCATATGGGACATTTATGCGATCAGGGGCAATATAGGACCTTTAAAAAAAACTCTATAAATGTAAATCTTAAAACGGAAATTTTCAACATCAGAATGCATGTGTAAACTCCTAAGCCTGAGAAAGCTTAGTATCCTAGACCTTTCAGCTTCCTATCCAACCTATCCAACTTCAAGCAAAACTGATTTAAAGGCACTACGGAGAATTGCCCTTGTATCCCTAAAAAGAAAAGTATCAACATTTCTCATCTTCCAAATCCATTTCCCTACTTTCAGTGCTTGGTGGAATTGAGAGTATTTGATAAAAATACTTTAAAAATAATACTTAAATCAGTGAGTCAAATTTATAGAATTCTTACATATTTTTAGATGACAAATGTATCCATCCCGAAATTATAATTTCAAGAATCTTTTCGAAGCTAATAAACCAAACAAAAAACCTTTAAAAAATTATAAATTCTCAAATTTATGGCTTCAATTTTTATGCCATTTAAGTTTACAGAGATGGTTCAAACATTTATTTCTATAAAACAAAAAAACTATAAAATTATCAAAACAAGGCAATGGCAAAAATAATATTGATAAAAAAGGTTAACAATAAGATCTGAGCTTCTCGTTCAAATTAAGCAGCCCAAAGAATACGAGAGATTTTTAAAACAAGTTAAATTTGAGCTCACCACAGCTAACAAGCCACAACAGCTGTGGTCTGGTCAACGATTAACAACAAGAACAAGCAGGTACCAGTTACCGTAATCTGGAGCGAGGGGGGTCATCGAGACAATGGGGCGAATTGGGACAGCCAGGTTCTTGCACTATATTTTGATATTTTTATCATTTTAATACAGATCAACTAACTTAGTACATCGATTTCCTAATTTTAAGCTTTAAATGCTTAGAGCTGCTGTCCCTGTTCAGGCTGCAGTTCCGATTCGCCCCAGTTGATGGTACCCTTTAACATCGCGAATACAAGCATTCTATATTATACCGTGGCCAGCATACATCGATTAACCAGACCCATGCTTGCTCCTCCTTGCCAAAGGAAAATTCTCAAACAAGATCGATGACAACAATGTTGAAAATGACAACAATGATGTATGTGTGTGTGTGTGTGAATTTTGTACGCACCACATAATGACGAATTCTTGCTGCCAGCTACGGAATCCAGCTCTGTCAGCAGAATTTCGGCGGTTTTGTCGCAGAATGTGCGAAGCACAGCTGGCCATCATCCCGTTTAATGACTGATGATAATGACGGTGAAAATCATTATTATTATTAATTACCGGCATGTTAGTGGAAGGCTTCTTCTGTGATGTGGTGCTTTGGGGCAGTTTGGCAGGTGGTGGACTCTTTTCTGTATTTTTTTTCATTTTGCAATTTTTTGCAATCAAATCCAAAAATAATTGATGTTAATTTTATGCCAAAATCTTGCGCTGGATCAAAAGTTCCTCCCACTTGATGTGAGCGATTGCAGAATTTATTTTTACCACCGTCATAATATTAATTTGGGATTTGAATCTCATTAATGTCAGCGCGAGACATGACAAGCCAACCGAATGAATTCAGCGCAAACCGCAAGACAGTGAATATTTTTCTCCACGCACTGTCGTAAAATGACGTGAAATGACATCCCCCAAATTTGTGTCCCATAAAAAACCGCTTATTATCCCGGGCGCTTTAATAATACGAGCACCAAATTTGCGGTTTTTTAATACAAATTGGATTAATGTTACACTTGTCAAACGCTTTACAACCCTCTTTCTTCCCTCGTGTCACGGCGCACTTTCCCTCCCAGATTTCCACGCAGGACGGTCCCAAAATTCAATTCCCTCGGCAGCTCCAAGCCAAGTCAACGCTGGAGAGTGGGAAGATATTTCATCTTTTCTCACTCAATCCAGGGAGGGCTCCAGTTTTTATAAATAATGTAATTTGCTATTCGGCGTGTTCTGTCACCCAATATATTACCACTCTCTTGCTGCCATCCTTTTTGTCGAGATCATAAATTTTGTCCCCGACCAGCGGTGTCTGTTGTTGGAGTACAAGGAGCAGTTCCGGGACCTCACTCACTAATCTGCCCTTTTCAGCCACGTGGAGAGTTAGTCCTAGTTCCTTGCCTGCGAATGGATACTGTGTCGCACTGTTAGACAACATTGAGGATTCCAAAATATTAAAAATTTCTTCATTTTAAACGATATTTTCAAAGTTTTCTTTTTATATTTGCTATTTTTACATTTCAGGGCTGAAGAATTGGAGTCGGAGTTGTAGTCAGCAAATTCTGAGAACCTTTGGAGTCGGGATTGCCAAATCTTCAGAAGCCAGGGAGTTGAGACGGAGTAGGCGAATTTTAATCAAGTTTGAATGGGAGCTGTTATTGGAGTTGAAGTCGGTGGAAAGTTTAAGTCGGAGTCACGACTACTGAATTTTCTGGACTCGAATTCAAAGTCGGAGTTGCTTTTAAAGAAAATCAAATATGTTTAAGTTTGCAGTGAATGTTTTTACCTCAAATTCAACATCCTAATCCCACTGTCAACAAACCTCCAAGTGGCATCTTTAAAGCATTCATTCCAGCTGTAACCGTCAGGCCTCAACCTTGGAGACTGATTTGAAGCCGGGGAAAATAATGTGAGCCTCCTTCTCAAATGGTGGCGGCGGGACGAAATGAAATTCACACCCGCCGCCGAGACAGCAAAATGAGGGACCATGTCTGTCCCCCCTTCCCAAAAAGAGAGGCACGGGATGTCTTGTGTCTTCCCCCTGGAAGTGGTGTAGACAAGAAAGGGTCGCAAATTATGGCGCTATCTGTCTGTGTCAGGGAGTGGAACAAGATTACACCCGCCTTCTCTGGTAGGGAACGCGCACACTCTTTTAGAGAAATCGGTTGAATGGTGCTCTAAAACTAGGAGGCGTTTTTCCGGTGGTGGTTTTTCGATGTCTGCCAGTTGTAACCATTTAAAAGACATTTCAATAGAGGTTTGGTTTGCTATTTGGAATTGTTCCAGATTGTGGTGATTTTTGGCGCATTATTTGTGAATGGTCCCTAAACATGTTTTTTTTAATACAAAGCAAAACAAAAAGAATATGCAAACAATCAGACACTAATTTTCAAGAAATTCCTAAAAGCAGAGCTTTGAAGTCAAAGTAGATGAAGTCGGGAATTTTTGGCGAACTGAATTTGGAGTCGGAATCCCTAAATCTCAAAAAGCCGGAGTCGGAGTTGAAGACACTTTATTTTCAGAGTAGCAGTTGGAGTCGCTTCCATCATCCACAATCCAAAAATCGGAGGAGAATACAAGTTTGAATACAAGTAGAATTTCAGAATTATACAATATTTGCATAACTCGCAGGCGCACTTGAAATTGAATCCATATTACCACTCTGAAACAGCCTGGGCGACTTATTGAATTCATCCAATAAGAGATGAGAAAATTAAAAACTTTCCCAAAACAATGAGATCGCTCGAAAAATGCTAACAACAATTTAAAAGGTCGTTACCATTCGCTTAGGGTGGCTCCTACGACCATTCACCTTCCCAAAAACCGTCCAACTCTAATTGAAACTTACTTGAGAATACCGTGGAGATTTTCTCTTATCCTGTTTAAAAAGTGGAGCATCAACACTTCCCGTCTTTCAAATCCCTTAGCCTTGAAAAGATTTTAAAAATTGTGTGTTTTTTTAATCTAAAATATTGTTTTTCGAATTTTTGCCAATAAATTGCAGTATAAAATTTGGTTTTAAAGATTGATTTTTAAAGATTGATTTTTAAAGATTTCAATGGCAAATTTGCAAAATTTTCCCAAGGTCTACTTTTTGAAGACTTTTTGAGAGCTGAAACGACATATTTCATTAGAGGATCTATTGCTTTCTCATCATTATAAATCGATAGACTCTAAATAGGAATTTGCCAAAAACTTCACTAAAAATACATTTAAAACCGTCATCAGGGGTGACTGAGGGGTGAAATTGAGTATTACAAATTTCCACATTTTTGTATGACCCAATCTGACGGAACCCATAATTTATGTTTTCTAGTTTTCTTTGCAATAACTCCAAAAGGAAAGCGGAATGATTAACTTTACATTGCACAACTGATCGTAAAGAAACATGAAAGCATTACTTGAATACAATTTCGAGCATTTTAAAATTCCCTAAAAATTTCACAAAATACTAATTAGTAACACATGGGATTTGGAAAAAAATAAATCCTGTTGTCCAATCAATCCTTGGCATTTGTAAACTCTGTCGAATTCTTAAAATTAAATCTGATATTTGTTAAATTTTCGCAAATTAATATTGTGGATTTAGCTGGTAGCTGGATTTTCTGGCATCTTCTCACGGTCATTGGAAACGGTCGTAGATAGACCTAGGTGTTCCCAATTGGAGTGAAAAAGTTTAATTTATAGAAAAATTATGGATTAAAATTTTTATTTTTAATCACTTGCAAATTTTTTATTCAGTCGAAAAAATATTATTTTTCATTGAAAATAGTATTTTTATCCAAATTATCACCTCTAATTCGGCTCGATGCCGCCATCATGCGACCGCGTGTTCCGTTTGTTTGTCAACAAAGCGCAGCTGGATGGCGTGACGAAGTGAGGGGGGAGAGATTTTGACATTTTATTCCCGAATCTGGCCCGCCGCCTATTTCGTCGGTCGATGAGCCGCAAGGTACTGATCGTACAATAATGAGTGATCGAAAATGAGCGGCTCCTAAAAAAAAGTGGTTTTGCTCACATCTAGTGGCATACGTGGTCTAAAAATGACAACGGACGGACAGCTGTCATGGTGTTGAGCATCTGGTTCAAATGGAATTGGTTCTACTCTCAATTATCCATTCCTAGACAACTTGAGCTTGGATAATCATCACATAAACTTGACGAAATCCAGTAATCCAGCAATCTGCTAAAATCTCCGTCTCAAGAGAAACGAAGCGAAAATAATTGACAACAAAAATATTTTTTGTTCAAACAGTTCACTAATTTTATTTCCAAAACTCCCAAAATTACTCCTCCTCCGCCGGTGGTGGCGGCGTCGGCAGCTCAATGCCCGAGCACTCGGAGAACTGCGCCGCCAGATCACGCCCATTTTCCACGTGGGAGCTGACGGCGGCCGTCAGACGAGCCAGCTCGATGGCCACGTTGAGACGCCACGCGTTCTCACACGAAGAAATGGCGATCTCCTGCAGCCGGGTCGGGGGGTCATCGCGGGGCAGCTCCTGGCAGCGGCGGTGACGTTCGGCGAGGTACTGGATCGTAAGGCGGGCATCGGCCAGCACGTCGGCCAGCTCTTCGACGTTTTCACTTTCCAGCGAGTCGAGGATTTCCTGGGGTTGGGGATTGACACAGGGTTAGGTTAATTTGGGGGGAGGATAGGTCGCTGCAAGCTTTTGAGAACTCACGTTCAAGCACTGGCTGACGATATCCGACTCAGTATTGCGCTGCAAAACAAAACATGAAACTGTATTTTTCACTTATAAATTTTCAATCAGATGGCATTAAAAATTTGTCCTTTCCCAGCAAATGTACGACGTTTTGGAAAACTACGTCAAATAGGGGAATTTGGGGTGTTTTAGGGGGTTTAACGGTAGTTAAAGATAAGTTTTTGAAGCTCTGCACTACCTTACGTGAAAAACAAAAGGAAAAACTGGGAAACGAACATCAGCTATCGCTTCGCTGAGTTCGTTCCTTCAATCCTTGGTTCCCCAAACTCTGCATTCAGAACAAATTCAGTCCTGAGGAGGCACGTACATCCAACACTTGAATTCGGATACACTCTTTTCTGTTGCCACAGCTCTCCTCCGGTGGCAATATAATATCATTAAATTTTCACAAAAACAGAAAACCGGCTAACATTTCCAACTGGGGAGACGAAGTCTCCCCGGAAAATTCCACTGCTCCCATGGGGAAACTTGTCCGTTCCACACCCTTATCAGACCTGCCGGGCGTCCTGCGGGACTCCCGGATTGGGCCCAGATTGGGTTCGGCTGGGAATTCACACACCTGCGAGGGAGCGGCCATGATCGCCCCGACCAGGCCGGCCAACAGTACGACGAACAGCTTATTCATGGTGAGCGACGACGACGACGGCTTTAATGAAGAAATCAAAACCGAAACAACTTTCCAGGATATTCTGCGAAACCTTCTCACGATACCTGACGGCTGACTACTGGCTGAGTGCCAATCAACGCAGACGGTTGGCTTTTATGGCTCCTCTGAGGTAGCTTCTGGTGGGGCTTATCGATCGAATGGTGTTTTCGTGATAATTAGTGTTATCTGATTTTATGTGGGGGAAAGGAGTGCCGAATATCGATAACGATGGCGAGAAATATCTCGGCTATTTGGAGCTGCGCAAGTTGCACTGATTAGGGATTGGTAGGTTAGTCCAGATTGGAGGAGCAGGTAATCTCTTCAGTGCGCTTGTTTGCCGATGATTTGTTTGTAGACAAAGTTCGGGCTATCGATTGGCGATTGACGTAAAGGGAAAGATTCGTTTATGGGGGTCAATATTTTCTGTTATGAACGTCACGCGAGCTTGTTTACAGGTAAATGCTGCAATAATAGACTTGTGAAAAAAAAAAACTTCAATTGAAAAACACATACAAATCCCAATAATGGACATTTGACATTGACGTGTACACGCGTGCAGCTGCCAGAAAATCCAACGATAAAATTATCGTTCATCAGTTCATAAGAATTTTAAATATTGCTTATCAAAAGGACACCAAAAAGTATGAATTACCAGAATTTTAATAAAAGATAAAACACTATCAAAATCAAAACCATCACCATAACTTTATCTCACAAAGCATCATCAAGAACTCCCACTCTAGGATTGTCACTGCTGCTTCAGCACTGCTCAGGTGCACACTACCGCGGTGCTAAATCACTTCCGACAATCTCTGATAAAATGTCACAAGAGCAGAAAAAAAGCATTCGAAACATTTTCCCCCTTTTTTCCAACTAACAACGACGACAACGACTCAAAACAGTGGCGGAGCAATCGTGGAAAACAAACCGTGTGAAAAACTTTCCCATTTTCCTGATAATCATTTCATTATAAAATAAAGAAAGAGGGAAAAAAGTAAAAGACCTGGCCAGGTGGCGTGAGTCGGTGGAAAACGCAAGATTTTAATTGTTGTTGACGGGGTGTCAGGTGCTCTGGTTTCGCTCCCTGGGAAGGTGGGTATCAGAGTGGTGTTGGTTTGGAAAATGTTTGCAAAAGTGGATGAATAAAATTAAAAATGCCGAGGGAATAGCGAAAACCGACAGAGGAAGGCATTAACTCCTAACGATATTCTTTTGTTTTTCTTCCCCCTCTTTGGGATTTCTTTTCACTCATTTTCTGTGCCAAGGATTTTTTTGCTGTCCTGTGAAAGTTGGCAATCTGGATCTACTTAGCTCAAATTGGTTACCACTTTTCTGGGAAAGTTTTTATTCGCCACTTTGTTTTTCTACACTGTTGTAACAGGAAGGAATTTTCTTTCTTTGTAAGGGTTGATTCGGTCACAGGAAGTAAAAGAATCGAAAAATTGTGAAAATTAGGAGGAAAAATGCGCAATTTTATTGTTTTTTTGCTGGAAATGATTCAATTTAGAAAAAATAAATCCTAAATTCAGATACTTTTTCAAACTTAAACACATATTTCCCGAGTTTCTGTTGGCAAAATTTGCGGTCAAACTTTATTTAATTCCAATTATTCCAAATCCATATTCAGATCTGTTTTTATTCAAAATCGGAGCAATTCTCCACCAAACCCGGAGATGGATTTTACTTATATTTTTTGAGTTGGCTCAAACTTTGTGGTGGCCTTCCTTACGACCAAAAAAGTAATGTTGTGGCATTGGTTCAACTATAAAAGTCTCCATACAATTTTGGAAGCTGTTCATACAAAAATGGTACGTAAATATTCGAAAATCTGTATATTTTCAAGAATTTTTCTGATTGGTTTGTGGTCTTCGGAAAAGATATAGGTATTGATGAGGGCTATTCAGAAAAAAAGGGACATGGAAATTTTTTATGATTTTTTGCCTCCTTCACCTTACTGAGGAAAGACTATAAAATCACTCGAAAAATTAACTTTTCAGTTAGACCTCCTAGACCTACCTTCATTTGTACATATTGACTCAGAATCGCCAGCTGAGCAAATGTCTGTCTGTTTGGCTGTATGTAGACATGTGTACCGAATCAATCTCACTGGAATATCTCGTCAATGGCTGAGCCGATTTTGACCGTATTGGCCTCATTCGATTCGTCTCGGGGTCCCATAAGTCCCTATTGAAATTTATAAGATTAAGTAAAGCACATCAAAAGTTATGTTTAAAAAACTCCTGCATATAAATTACACAATTTGCTAAAATGGGTAGTTTTTGCATGAAAACCTTCCATGTTATATATTTTCAGAAAGGTTCTGAAATGAGGATTAAGAATTTTCCAGATCTGACGTACCTATCTAAAATTACAAGCAGTTTAAAAAAATGGTCTGAATTGACATAACCTCAAATGGTCGGGTCTAATCGCCATGAAAAACCCGTGTTGACAAAAAGTCTGTAGGTAGTCTGTTTGTTCACTCATCACTTAGGACCTCTTAGGTGCTGCGATCACGTTAGGGGAGATCCATAAACCATGTGGACACTTTAGGGGGGTTGAAATCACTCTATAAATGAGAGGAAGGCACCAACCACCCAAAGGTGGATTAAGTAACGTTTTTTAATTAACTGTCTATTTTAAAAACTCAATTTTCCTAAATCCGTTTTTTTTTATTTTGTTTTATATGTTTTAGGGGACTAAAACCTGCATCTTTTAAGCCATTCAGAAGTATGAACCAAAATTTTGCCGACGAGTTATGTTTTTTTAAAGTGATTTTTGTAAAAATTGAAATCTCGTACTTAACAATTTTTTACCTCATTTTATATGTAAAATCGAATTTAAAGCTTTCAAAATATAGCCATTTAAAGTAAATTTTTGTACGATAAATTCCGAATTTTTGCTTTTTTAAAACAGTGTTCATGATTGTCCATTCCTGAAAATATTTTTATTAAAACATCCGTGAAATTTTTCAATCTTTTCGAAAACAATATTTAAAAAAAATTAAAGTGACATTTAAAAAGGGCGTAATATTGAATGTTTGGCCCATTTAAAATGTAAGTCTTGATTAAAAAAACATATTTTAGGAAATATTGTTTCGAAAAGATCGGAAATTTCACGAATGTTTCATTTTTTAAGCATTGAAAATAGGACCATTAGTTGCTAAGATATCGATATTACAAATTGGAGGGTTGGGTTGGTAGATTGGTTGGTTTTTTTTACGCAAAAAGGAACTTTTTCAATTTTTTTCTTCGTAAAATCGCAATAACTTGTAATGTTGATAAGCAAACCCCTTATGTTAATATATTAAAATTTTTGTAATTGTCTGCTCTACAACTTTGTAGAACATAATTACACTCTAAAAATAATCCTGCAAAATTAGAAAAAACACGAAATTTTAAAATGAAAAAATTTGTGCTAAATAAAACAATAACCCTTCTGGGTCAATGTAGATTCGAAAAGTACATTAAATTTCTCATAAAATAACATGATCCAAAATTTTGTACAGTCCAGTAACGGAAAATGGCAGAGTTTTTAAAACTTTTTTAGTGTTTTTTTCGATGAAAAATACGTTTTTTTCGGAATTCTGAGTACGCCATCAAATTGAGCGTCCAATTTTACATAAAAGTCCCTTTGGCACAACATTTCTATCTAATCACCGTTTCAGGCTACAAATTATTGAAAAACACCTCTTTTTTCGCATGTTCAAAATGGAAGGGGTCGTACCGCCCCTCCGTCACGAGATATAAAAACGGACCTCGGATTCGTGATCAGGGACGCAAATCGAAGATGGGTCGGGGCAACTGCTGTTTGAGTTGGCGGAGAATTGCCCATTAGAATTTAAAAAAAAATTATCTAATGTTAAATATATTTAAACCAGTAATACAAATTGAAATAAATCACTTAATTTTGACCAAATTTATTCTAATCAATCCGAATTGGGGTCCCATAAGTCGCTATAGAAAATTATTAGGTTCGATATTTTTTTTAAGAAGATTTAAAAGCCTGATGTTTAGAACACTTTTGGATCGCATGTCGTAAATCATAACTTTGACCTGAAATCTTGTTAAAACGGATATATTGAATAGATTGTATTGCAAACATTCAGGTGCACTCAAATACACAAAGGAATTTTTTTTAATTTGATTTTGTGAGGAAGTCACAAAGAATTGTTTTTGTTTCGATTTTTGAATGTTTACGAAAGCAAACTACAGTTTCATTCCAATTATGTCAAAATAAAATAAAGCTAAATCAAGTTAAGACCAGCTTCAGCACAGCACCGCAAACGAAAGCGATAAACTAAAAAGGTACAATTTATGCCCTCCCAAGTCAAGGGTTAACTTAATCGAAAACCAAAGTACCATGTTCTTTCCTCTCCTCTTAGGGGGAGTGGGAACGGGGAACCAACAACGGTTGGTCGGTCGGCCGGACCTGGCCCTGGCATTCCCGGAACGACACTACGCAGAAACACGCTCGTACTCGAACTTGGTGCAAATCGATGAAAAATTCATACACTTTTCTGTTGGGATTTTCCATTCTTTTTTCCTCCTCTCCCCCCTTTTTGATGCAACATAGTTTGGAGTGGAAAACCCGGCCAGTCGACTGGGCTCAAGTGGTCAAACTGCTAAATTATTTACTTGGACACAAGACTACAAGTGGGACCAAACGGTGGGGTGGGGGTTGTGGTTTACAGTCGGGTGCAAACTTGTACATTTTTGTTGTGTTTTTCTCCTGGAGAAAGTTTTGCTGGGCTGCGGCGCGGCCCAGTCATGCAAATCAATCGTGTCTGAGGAGGAAATTTCCTCCGGAATTGATTTTGGCTTTGGTGGGGGGAGGGGGAAGCATTTTCCGTAAGTGATTCAATATTTATGTTGCCGGTTTGTTTCACTCGAGCAAATACAAAAAGAGCGAAGGATATAATTTTGTTTGCCTCTTATGATAAATTCAAACAGTGTTTCCCTTTAAAACCATGCCACTTTAAAAACTTTCCTCAAATCCCGGGACCGCTCAATAAATACACCCAATCAGAACTTTCATTCAATCCCCCTCAGAGAGAGAGCTTTGCTCGATTCTACGTGACATCTAAAATCGATTCCGACTTCCGTGTCAATGAAAACTCGGTTCAGCTTGGTTGATTCTTCGAAGCTGGACTCCGGTCTGCTGGAGAAGCTGCCCACATCGGCCACAATTCCTCGAGCTAATCCTCTTTTATTGTGCGTTTTTCCTCAACCTTCTTCTTCGACACCGGCAAGTGGAGGAAATCTCTCTTTTTCCACTTTTCTTTCCGTGTGCTGCTGATTGTGAGTGAACGAAGCTTTGGTAGAGGAAAATTGATTAAGCTTTTCGTTTGGCGTTGGATTTTTCCCTGTTTTTCCTCAGTTGATGTTCCAAGTTTTGGGATCGAGAGAAGGAAAAAAACGTGGGGATTTGCAGTGTCGGACGACAGAAAGAGAAATCAGCCATTGAGCTACCGTGCATCAATGTTGGGATTTTCTTTCTCGTTCGAAAATCAACTGGAAAAGTGAAGAAAGGACTCGAATAAAAGACGAATGACAGCTGACCAATTGGAGGGCAGTGGTGTAGAGATAACTTTAAATAACGGTTGGTTTTGTTATTATTAATGTATTTTTTATTGTGAAATTTCTTTACTAAAAACAGCTATTTAGTACATTAGAACGATTTAAGCGACATAAAAATAGCAGCTACAGAGCGTTTGGTACAGTAGGTCACAGAATCCTCTCTGCAGTTAGTGCAACGCAGTAGGCCTGACTGATTGTTTTGAACTTGATATAGCTCGGGATACTCGAAAGTACTACAATCTAAGTAACCATTGTCTAGTGAAAAGTAGCTTTTTGTTCACCTGCCAAATTAAATCAATTTTGATTGTTTCCCTGCTGTTCACCCCAGTGAAATTATGAACCCAGAAATCTTCAAAATCGCCGGTGCCCTCGTGGTGCCCCAGATGGGCGGACTAGTCCACGACTACCTGACCATGTCCGACTTTGAAGACTGGTACCAACACTTGAATGTCCCCCCGTTCAAACCTCCAACCAGCATAGCTCTTCCGATGTGGACCAGCCTGCACCTCGGAATGGGTTACGCGTCGTATCTGGTGTGGAAAGATGGCGGAGGGCTCAACGGTGCCGCCCGGGTACCCATGGCCCTGTACGGAACAAAACTGGCACTCAATTGGGTTTGGACAACGATGTCCGTCAAGCTGCGTAGTCTGAAATGGGTGAGTGTGATTTGAGTTAATGGTTTTTTTTTATTTTTTTTTACTAATTAAAAACTAATTTTGCTTTTCAATAGATTTTCGTGGAATCTCTTGTCCATGCCGGTGCGGTTGCAGCCACTGGGATTGCCTTCTTTAAAGTGAATAAGATTGCTGGCTATATATTCATACCGTACTTTGCATGGTGCTCATTTAATTCATTGCTAAACTTTGAAGTTTACAGACGTAATCTTGGAGAAGGCAGAACCATCGAAGAGGAAGGCGGTTAAAATTGTTTATATAATGTTGGGGACAGTTTAGCATTCAGCTTATATCATTAAGCTGAGTGACATATATTTGTCTAAATAAATCATCTGGTGCTACCTTTTGAGTTGTTTGTATTTTTCTTTTCCTAAATACCTCTATCATCAATTCAGCCCAAAAAGCGTCTCATTGGTGATCCGAACATCACTTTCATTAAAATTGTGATGATCTTTAGAGAATTTCTCTGAGATAACGGAAAGCGAATATTTTTCCCATTTTTTTTAATTTGGATGAAACTTTGTGTGTATTTGTTCTATGTTATTGGTCATACAAAAATGCTATTAAAATATTCAAAAACCTTTATCTTTTAATAACTGGTTTTCTGATCGATTTGGTGTCTTTGGCAAACTGAACTATGCGGTAGAACTTCTATTTTAAAATATTGAATTTCCATAAAATTTTCCAAAATTTGATATGGTCAAAAATCACTGTGTTAAGCCTGTTTAGGACGCAAATTTTCTCTTAAAAATTGATCGCTAATTTGGTGGTGTATAGAAACTGTTTGCTTTTCTTTCTAAGGCTGTATCTCAGCAACAATTGGTCAAATCTCCAATGTTTGTAAAGCAAATAGGAATAATGATGATTTTTTTTATCTCTTCGAAAACAAATATTCAAGGATGGTAAAGCTTGATCTAGACTACTAGGCTTAGTGATTTTTCACGCTAAAAAATTGCAAATTTCACGGGGACCCTAATTTTAAAACATCAAATTTCACGGAAATTTCGCGTAAGGTAAAAAATGTCCCTGAAATCTCATGTTAAAATTACAAATACTTCTTTTTATGCATTCAATATATTATTTTCTAATATCCTAATATTCCTCACTAAATTTGAACGTGACACAAAAAATCTTTTCTTAATGTTGTTGAGGATTTCATCTCACTTTTCAGAAATAAAAATAAAAATTAAGAAAGCCAAAAATAATGTAATCTGTAACGAACTCTTCAAATTATTTTTCAAAATCAGAACAGAAAGCAAAAAAAGTAGAATTATTGACTACTTAATGTTACTTTTATATGAATGTTTGCTTTTAATTAATTTCTAAAAATATTTAAATCAATACAATATAAAAATCAGCGCAACCTTTTATAAACTTATCACTAAATATTTGTTTAGTTGATTTAAACAAATTTTGCTTTAAGTTTGACTGATTTTTGATGATATTATTTAAGTATTTTATGTTTATGTTTGTTTTTCTAACAATCTAACAATCCGTCAAATGGCTTTTTAATTGAAAACTTTTGAATTTACTTAACAAGCCTGCAGACTTAAATAAATATCATGTTATTTCTAAGCAATGATTGGAAACCTTAAAATTTCACGAATTTCACGCTGTCCGCAAAATCGTGAAAATTTACTAACCCTAGTCATGACTTCTACAGGTAAAACAAGTCAACAAAAAAGTCAACAAAAATAAAAAAAAATACCTTTTTTCAACGTTTTTTTTTTTTTTTTAAGATTGACAACATTGCCAAATGAATTTCGACCTAATTGTGACAAAGCTCAAAAGATGGCCTGAGAAGTCTTAAGCAATATCTTCATTTTTTTTTCAATATACCAAATTAATCAGAAATGTTTCATGACACAGATTTTTGAATATTTCAATATGGCCATTTTGTATGCTGTTGAAATGGTATGAAGACTTGAATGGGGATAATTCTTCGTTAACTCACAAAGACTGACCCGACATCTCCTCGATTCCCGTGAAACCTCGCTCTTATGGTTGATTTTAGTCTCTGATAACGAATCCGAGGCCTATTCTTTTATATCTCGTGACGTTGGGGCGTTTTTTCTGGATTTTCAGTGGTTTGTATCTCGAAGCCGTGAAGGTAGACATTTGGTGTCAAAGGGTGATTTGATGGTTTCTATAAATCCGAAAAAAACGTATTTTTTTTATTAAAAAACAGTTTTGAAATCACTACAATTTCCCTTTACTCAACTATCATAAATCGAGAAACATGGCTTTTTGAGGGGAAATTTAATGTACTTTTTGAATCTGCAATTAGGTATTTTTTTTATATTCAGAACAAGTTTCACCGTTTTCTAATAACTTTTTTTTTGTAATTTTGCAGGGTTACTTTTAAGAGTGTGTCAATGATCTACAAAGTTGTAGAACAGACAAAAACTAATACTGTAATGGATAAACATAAGTATAATTCTCCAATTATCTGAATTTTACGAACAGGTTTTTTTGAGAAGGTGATACCACAAAAACGTCAAAGGGTCATTCTTATACTAAGTTTGCCGAACTTTCCGAAAAAAATACAATTGGAGATTTAGGGGTTAAAACTTCGAAAAACTGGTCAAAATCATCAGTTTTTCAAACAACTTTTTCGTAAATTAAGATAATTCGTAAACAATACATGAATACCCTTTAAAGTTTATAAATGGATTTTTTTTGTTTTGCATGTTGAACATTGATGCACACTACAAAGGTTCCCTGTAAAGTCACAAATATAAACGAAATTTTAAAATAAAAAAAAACTCGGAAAAATCAAGTCTGTCATAAAGAAATGTGAGGGGTTTCATGAGAAAACAAGGTTAGTCTGTCATATAGAAATGGCCAAAAACCACACAAAATGGCCAAAACCCCTGTTTTTCAACAATTTTATTTTCTAAACTGCTATATCTTCATTTAGGACAATGGTCAATGTAGAGACATTTATCTAAAATTGTCTGGAGAATCGATTCCCGCGTTCTGTTTTAAAATAATTTCACGATTAAACCACTTTTTATCAATGATTTTTGTATTTTTTCAGGAAAGACAAACCATCCTAAATTTTTCGTGAGTCTTTTTGTAACCTCTTAGGTTAAAAACATTTGAGTGAAAAAAATTGTGACATGAAAAATCTCAACCTCAATGTTGAAAAATCTCTTGGAAAATTGCGTATCCAATTTTCAGATATAGGCTCTTTGGTCCCGGGACCTTCAAAACAGTATTTTATGTTTTCATTCGATCTTTTCAAACGTTAAGCTAGATATTTGAAACTAATAACTATTTTTCCTTAAAAGCCTATCTAATACCCTTTCGTTTACGTTCAAGACAACTGAAATTGGTTGAAATGGTGCGGTGTTATGATTTTTTTTAAAATGTGGTTTTTACGAAAATTTACAAAAAATGCAATTTTTGGACCACCCTAACACGGCGTATGTCACTAACCGGCTCCGTGGCTTAATGGTTACGGCTTCTGTCTCCCAAGCAGAAGGTTCAGGGATCAAATCCCGGTCGGTACCTTTGAAATTTGGAATCAGGAATTTGAATATGAATAAAAACTAAAATGAATCAGGTGGGATTCGAACTCACACCTTTGGATTGATGGTGGTCTGGGACGCTAAGCAGTCGGCCATCACTCTAGCAGTGAATTGATCCGTAGTGTTGAAACATGTTATCTCTTCTTCTCATATTATTAAATACGCGCTGATCTCTGATTTGCCTGAGGGGATTGGAAGTCTAAATATAGATCGAGTTTCCTTCAGATGCTTGCTTCTATGTTTAAGCGGGGCCGAACAATGCCCAGCGACCTCGGAATTGGACCGCAAGGAGCTCTGTCATTCTGAAATGGGTCGTTGGAAGCAGCGCTAGGGCTATCACCACCTAATACCCGGGACTGAGATAAGCTGTATCAGCATTCGGCATGTACAAAGTCTGATACAAATTATACTTTCCCATAATTTCGCTACCGGTTAGCGGGTATTGGATTGGACCACACACACACACACACACACACCCTTACACGGCGTATGTCACTAATGGCCAAATAAGAAAATATGGGTCTAATTAATTTGGCCAAAGAACCCTCAGATATAGCACGATCGGAGAACTTTTTTTCGAATCATGCTGTTTTCGTGGGAAATTCATGATTATTCATCCAGAAATCTTGGAAATCTTACTACTAAGTATAATGTTTTGCTACGCTACTGCTCCTCAATTTCTCTAACGTTCTTATTTCACTCGATTTCAGCTGGCTATCTTTGAGTGGACAATTGGTCATGTTGTCCACTTGCATCATCCTGGAGTCCAGAACCACTTCTTTGACCACGGAGCGTCATCCCACGTACCTTTTCCAAACAGAAAATGGAATTCGATAAAAAGAAAGATCCCTCGCAAACAAGTGCCGGACAGCTTTAAGAGGGACACAGTCTCCACAAGTGTGAGTGTATCTTTTCCGACGTGTCCAACCCGACTTGAACAGGTAGAAAAGTCCATTGCTTTCCACTCAATCAGCTCGAGCTGGCAACACTGACGCTCACCCAACCTGGTTAAGGGCTAAAGGTGTATAACGAATTGCGTGAACTGTTGTATCGTTCTCGTCCGGGGGACCAGGACCAGCCAGCACCCTTTTTGCCATAAGCCGGCAAATCTCGGCGCCCTGTCATGTGATATCGTCCTCACATGTTGGAATCGGCGCGGCAAAGAAATTAGGTTAATGGACCCCGGCAAAGCTCTCTCTTTTCGTTGCTACTCCTAGCCGTTTTGTGCATGAGTATCGGGGGAAGGCTTTAATAAGATAGAGTGGCCTACAAATTGGGTTTTGCCTGGGAAAAGGTGGGATTTTTGGAGGTTTCCTCTTTTTTTGAACAGTCAGTCGATACTTTTTAAAGTTTCCCGGAAAATATTTATGTTTGCCTTTAAATTTCAACCGAACAGCTTTCACAAAAAAAGCGAAAATTTATGTCTGGCACTTCCCTCCACATTGAACTCACAACACCAACTTTTAATTCATTATTATTGACTGGCTTTTTCCGACGTGAACTCCACCCTCCCTCGATCGCGATTTTCCCAGAATTTTCCCTGAATTTATGTTGCGTTTGATAAATGTTGTACTTTGCAATCAATGATTCTGGTTCCGGTTCCACTTTAACCTTCCGTTTCCTCTTTTTTCCTGCACGCGAATGCCGTCAGGCATAAAATTGTGCCCGCCAGATTTTTTTTTTTGTTCGTCCATTTTCACATGGGACTCGACAAACAAGGTGAAAGTGATTTCGTATGGGGGTGCGACTGCGGCCACGTGCACACACGTTGATGCACTTTTGGGACGACTGCTGCTCCGGGCCATGCCACATGGCGTTACGGTCAACGTTGTCTGACAGATTGGAGACGCGCGGGCAGAGTGGGGGAGGGGAAACATTTTAAAAGGGTCTAATTTTTCAAGGAAATATCATGATATATATCAACATATTTTGTTTCAATAAATAATTACAAAGTGTATTCAAATTTAAAATTTACTATAAAACATTTTCAAAAAATAGTTTCAAAAAGTCCAAAGACTCACCCTTTCAATTGATTGCAACATGTTTGGCTTTGGACTTACAATAATTTAACAGTTTATTTACACAATTTGATTAAAACGATTCGTGTACCTACAGCATGATTTTATTCGCCGTGCTGTTATGGCCAAAAAACGACGAACAAATCTGACTGGACGTTTCATCTGCTCTGGTTAATTTGTTTGCGAAATGGATCAATTTTGGCTTTTTAATTTATTTATGCTGTCCTTAGATGAAAGACGTCATAGATTTTTTGAAATACAGTGAAACCTCTTTTAACGCGGTGCGTTACGTTTTTCTAATTTGTTGATTTCTCTGGTACGACGCAACATTTTTGCAATCTTTTAAAAGCAATTTGTAGGTTTTGTTCAGATCTACAAAACGCTTTTTGAAGCTTTCAAAAATATTGTATGGTTTAAGAGAAATCTACGAAACAAAAAAAGTAACGCCACTGCGTAAAAAGAGGTTTCTCAGAGAAAAAAAAGGAAGTTTACTTTTTTGTCTAAGCAGTACATAAAATTAAAAATTTTGATTTTCAAAAATGATTCTAAACGCAGGGGAATGCATTTTAAATTGATTACCTACAACTGACTACACTTGAATTTCCTTTGAAATTGCCCCCTGATTTTTTGAGCCTAATTTGATGGGGGAGGGGGTGGAAGGAGGGGAGGGTTGACGAAAACTTTTCAAAATATTTGCACCAGCCTCATTTTAAAAAAATCAACACCAAAAATTTTCACAAAATACCTTTTTTTCGAGAATAATAAAATTTCATAATTTGCAATATGGATATCAAACGAAGTGATATTTGTTATGCATTTTCAAATTGTTAGAGTATTTTTTGGAAAATACTGAAAAAATCCAAAATACCGTAATTTTCGAAAACACTCAAATTTTGAAAAACTTGCAATATAGGCTAGCAAAATTTTGTATGCGTTTTCATTTTATTAGAGTTTGTTTGGATGAAAACTAAAATTTTCACAATATTTTGAAAATTTGAGCATTTTCAAAAAATACGACATGTTGTGAAAATTGTAGTAGCTTTCAAAAAAAAAAAAACTATTATAAAGTGAAAAATCAATAATGCTTATGAAAATTTGAGTAGATTCGAAAAATAAGATATTTTGTGAAAATTTCAGCGTTTTCAAAAAAAAAAAACTCTGAAAGTGCATAAAAATAACACTTCGTTTCATATCCATATTGCAAATTTTGAAAATTTGAGTATTTTCCAAAAATACGGTATTTTGTAATTTGTTTTTTAAAAATTTTCGGAAAAATACGGTATTTTGAGCATTCATATTTTGAAACTTCGGTCGTTGCAAATACTTTTTAATGTTTATGTCCCTCGACTCTGACCAAAATTGAGGGGGGGGGGGAACAAAAAAGTTAAAAAATGAAATTACAGGGCACGGTTTCAACATTTGAATGAAAAAATCACTAGTTTCCGGTGCTGTAGATCAGAATTTCATAAAAATTGAAAACATTTTTAAACGAACCAAAACATGCTAAATATGATAATCATTACAGAAAAATGCAGAAAAATTGTACACACTTTGTAAGGGCACTTGTATGAAACGCTTAAACACGCGACGTCCTAAAGAATATAGTTGAATTAAGTCGATTTTATATCATTCAACTACTCATCAGTTGTTAAGAGTTTCAAATTTGATTCGGAGCAACAAATCTGAGGGCTATTCTACTGGCGCTGCTCTCCTAGACATAGAAAAAGCATTTGACAGTGTTTGGCATAAAGGTTTGATTGCGAAATTGAAAAGGTTTAATTTTCCGATTTATATCGTGAAAATTATCCAAAATTATTTGACGGATCGTACTCTGCAGGTATGTTATCAGAACAGCAAATCTGATCAACTACCTGTACGTGCTGGCGTCCCTCAAGGAAGCATTTTGGGTCCAATTTTATACAATATTTTTACTTCTGACTTGCCTGATTTGTGCCCCCAGGATGTCAGAAATCACTTTTTGCTGATGATACAAGCATCTCCGCCAAAGGTAGAAGCCTTCGTGTCATCACAAGAAGATTACAAAAAAACTTGGATATTTTCAATTCTTATTTGAAAGAATGGAAAATTACTCCAAATGCTGCAAAAACTCAACTTATTATTTTCCCTCACAAACCAAGGGCTGATTTTCTTAAACCAAAAAGTCATCACATTATAAAGATGAATGAGGTAAATTTAAAGTGGGAGGATCAAGTGAAATATCTTGGACTTGCTTTTGACAAAAACCTTACTTACAAGGATCACATTGAAAGTATCCAGGTTAAATGTAACAAATATATTAAATGTTTGTATCCACTTATAAACAGGAATTATAGACTTTGTCTCAAGAATAAACTGTTAATTTATAAACAAATTTTCAGACCTGCCATGCTTTATGCTGTGCCGATCTGGTCAAGCTGTTGCTTAACCAGGAAGAAAAAACTTCAGAGGATTCAGAACAAGAACCAGTGAACTTCATCAATTAGCCGAAGTTGACACTTTGGATGTTATGTCCAATAAGATAATTGATGCATTTCGACAAAAATCAGCTGCATTGATCCGCTCTTTATATAGTTTATAAGTTAGTTTTAAGGTATCCCTTTTCCCTTTTGTACATGTAGGACCTCCTACATTTGAAATCACTGAATAGCGAAAGCTACAATATTTCATGAATAAATGAAAATTGCTAGTATTTAAAATTGAGGTGAAAAGTCATCGATTGTGATTGGACACTCAATAATATTTTTAACTGAATGAATGTACATGGAAGAGAAAATCTGAATAAATATAAATTAAAAAAAAAGTCGATTTTAGAAAGATTTAAAAAAAATGATTAATCGTCCATAATCGGCGTTAAGATTATCGTCGATAGAATTATCGAAATGACGATTACGTTAACGATAGAATATCGTTGTGTTAATTTGTTAATTTGTCAATTTGTTAATTTGTTAATTTGTTAATTTGTTAATTTGTTAATTTGTTAATTTGTTAATTTGTTAATTTGTTAATTTGTTAATTTGTTAATTTGTTAATTTGTTAATTTGTTAATTTGTTAATTTGTTAATTTGTTAATTTGTTAATTTGTTAATTTGTTAATTTGTTAATTTGTTAATTTGTTAATTTGTTAATTTGTTAATTTGTTAATTTGTTAATTTGTTAATTTGTTAATTTGTTAATTTGTTAATTTGTTAAATTTGTTAATTTGTTAATTTGTTAATTTGTTAATTTGTTAATTTGTTAATTTGTTAATTTGTTAATTTGTTAATTTGTTAATTTGTTAATTTGTTAATTTGTTAATTTGTTAATTTGTTAATTTGTTAATTTGTTAGTTTGTTAATTTGTTAATTTGTTAATTTGTTAATTTGTTAATTTGTTAATTTGTTAATTTGTTAATTTGTTTATTTGTTAATTTGTTTATTTGTTAATTTGTTTATTTGTTAATTTGTTAATTTAATGATTTCATAATTTTATGTTTGTTTCCAGTGTTTGGCTCATTCCAAACTTAGTTAAATAAATTGCGATAAATTTCAATAATTACTCCTCTTTTTCAACATCCATTCGCGATCATAATCTACTGACAAACTCGTCTCTACCTGCATTATCGTCGCATTCGCAAAAACTCAGTTTGCAAATTGGTTTATTATAGAGACAGCAGCAGCAGCAACAGCTAGGCAAAAACATTCCAGCCCAACTAACTCCGACTTTCCCAGGGCTTTTCCCGTGTCACCACCGCGCGCTATTAGACTTGGCTGCAGGAAATAATAAAACTTATCACAAATATTTATAGTTTGTCGCATAGAGAAAGCGGGCAGGAGTTAATAATAATAGTTTTCCACCCTGGAGGGCCCCCAAGTCTAGCCGGACTGGCCACGGGGCTTGCGACGGAAGTTTGTCCAAGTGCTCAAGCTTAAGGTAAGACGCAAGACAAACCCGGGTAAAGTTCCGACCAAGAAAAAGTATTAGTTGGTTGGGAGTGGAATCTTTATTATTACAGAACAACAGCTGGAGTTGGGTGAGGTGGGGGAGGGGGGGATATTGCGTTGGAGACGAGTCAAACTAAATTAATTGCGGATAAAAGTTGTTTCCCTCGCCATAAGCTGATAATAATTGCAGCAAGCTTGATAATCTTTTTTCTTCATCACGACTTTAATCGATTGATCAGCTTGGCTTTTCAAACATTAAATCTATAAATCGATTGCTTCAATTAACCTGGTTTTCGAAAACGAACTGAATGTTTGATGTTTGCTCCCTGATGTGGAATGTGGGCGAGTGAAAAGTTTCCCGGAAAATGCGGGGAAAACTTTCCCTCATGATGTATTGATAATAAAGTGAAAAATTCTGAATCGAGCTGTCGAACTTGTGGCACATATCCAGTCTCGACTCGTTGGTCATAACAGAGCGAAAACATCGAAGCTGATTGCATCAGCTCGGGAAAAGGTGAAACTTTTGCTGAACCGAGCACAAACGAGAGTGGATAAACTTACCTGCTGCTGGTGATAACTTCGTGACCACTCCCCATCGAATTTTCCACTGAAAATAGAAAAGAGAGAATGGGCGGAAATCAGTGGTTGGTTTTTAAGAAGGGGTGGGTGTTATTAGCTTGGAAAGGTTCATGAATTATTTTGAAGTTATTGTGAACTGTTGTTTTGACCATTGTTGTTTTGCTTTGTTTGTACCGTAAACTGGGGTCAATTGGGATACATGGGGCGAATTGGGACAGCAGTTTTAACCATGTTTGAGCACAATATTTTGATTTTTCTGGTTGGTTTCGGTTAGAACAGACTCAGGCCAACAAAATGTGTACATCCATTTCCAAATTTAAAAGCTTTAAGTGCTCTAAAAACTGCTGTCCCTATTCAGACTGTTGTCCCGATTCACCCCAGATTACGGTATTTTGATATATTCTAAAAGGTCATGACATCCAAACTCACTTGAACCTATCCTCCCTTCCGACATTGCAATTCTAATAAATGCAACCAATTCAAACCACATCCACCGAAATGCCATGAATCCGGAGTGAAATTGTTCCTAACACAAATGCAAATGGAGTTTTTCTCGCTTGAAAAAATCCCACTCTGACATTGCCTTTCATCGCAGCACGTGCCACCGTGGTATGCTAAGTGAAAGAAAAAGGACATTGCATTTGCACCAACACCACCAAACTGACTGGCAGCACTGCTAGCGAACTGGTGTATCTCAGGATAACGAACCGTCAGATTTGTGGCAATGTTAAGTCAAGGCTTCTCACCCGAGGCGCTGCTGCGACTAAGCTAGCAGCTCGTTTTATGCATTTCTTCCACTTCAAGTTGAATAGGGTAAAAGTTCTTGTCTTGAACTTATCAACAATTAACAATCTTCAAAATACAATTAACAATCAACAACAATTCAACAACTATTCATCAACTATTCAACAACTATTTAACAAATATTCAACAACTGTTCAACAACTATTCAACAACTATTCAACAACTATTCAACAACTATTCAACAAAAATTCAACAACAATTCAACAAAAATTCATCAACAACTCAACAACAATTCAACAACAATGCAACAACAATTCAACAACAATTCAACAACAATTCAACAACAATTCAACAACAATTCAACAACAATTCAACAACAATTCAACAACAATTCAACAACAATTCAACAACAATTCAACAACAATTCAACAACAATTCAACAACAATTCAACAACAATTCAACAACTCAACAACTCAACAACTCAACAACTCAACAACTCAACAAATCAAAAACCCAAGGACCAACCCAGCTCCTCCCACCCTAACATCCTCCGGCTCACATGGTGTTCAACACCGTAAAGCGGTTGTAGGCCGCCGTCGGCTGTCGGTTGCGGCGCCCCAGGATAATAAGCTCAGCGCACACAATGTTGCTACAATCGCGTCACCGTCGGTTGACGTGGTGCTACAAGTCCTTGTGCCCTTTTCATCCCTGGTGTCTTGTCGTTTGGTGCATATGTTGGCACCACCGTGCAACTTGACTTGGCTGGCCAAAAATTGCAACCACCAGAGGAAGAAAACCCTTGGAATTTGGTGCTAAGAATCCTTCCGCTAACTGGATGATCCCCTTGGATGGGGGCTTCCCCGCTTAAAACGAAGAGTGTAAGAGTGTAAATTCCAAGCCAGCTTTGCTGGCTGACACTGACAGCTTCGGGGAGATTTAACATCCTTCAACTTGCTGCTGCAAATGCAAATCCAATGAAAAAGAGTAGGGTTTGGGGGGAAGGAGTGCGTTTCCTGGGTGCACTGCTGCACGGGGTCGTGTTTGTAGATGATAAATCTATGTTTATTTCTGCTTAAATTGTGAGTGTTCCACCGAGACGAGATTTATGATGTGGGACAAATTTATGACAGTCTCGTTGGGTTGGATACTTTTATAATGTATATAATATTTTTCGTTTGCATTGTGTTTGGCTGGCTGGTGCCGACGTTTACGAGGGCGTCATTTGTCGTTGGTTAAGTATCACTGATGGCTGGGTGAGGGTTCTGGTGACCAGGCATTTAAGCTTTATAAACAGAAATTTATCGTTCCCTTGATGATTTTTTTCTAATATTTATAGACTAGTTTTTCCATTATTTTTCGATAAACATAGGAATTTTATTGGAAATATAATTCTAATCGTCTTAAAACTAAAAACTAAAAACTAAAAACTAAAAACTAAAAACTAAAAACTAAAAACTAAAAACTAAAAACTAAAAACTAAAAACTAAAAACTAAAAACTAAAAACTAAAAACTAAAAACTAAAAACTAAAAACTAAAAACTAAAAACTAAAAACTAAAAACTAAAAACTAAAAACTAAAAACTAAAAACTGAAAACTAAAAACTAAAAACTAAAAACTAAAAACTAAAAACTAAAAACTAAAAACTAAAAACTAAAAACTAAAAACTAAAAACTAAAAACTAAAAACTAAAAACTAAAAACTAAAAACTAAAAACTAAAAACTAAAAAACTAAAAACTAAAAACTAAAAACTAAAAACTAAAAACTAAAAACTAAAAACTAAAAACTAAAAACTAAAAACTAAAAACTAAAAACTAAAAACTAAAAACTAAAAACTAAAAACTAAAAACTAAAAACTAAAAACTAAAAACTAAAAACTAAAAACTAAAAACTAAAAACTAAAAACTAAAAACTAAAAACTAAAAACTAAAAAACTAAAAACTAAAAACTAAAAACTAAAAACTAAAAACTAAAAACTAAAAACTAAAAACTAAAAACTAAAAACTAAAAACTAAAAACTAAAAACTAAAAACTAAAAACTAAAAACTAAAAACTAAAAACTAAAAACTAAAAACTAAAAACTAAAAACTAAAAACTAAAAACTAAAAACTAAAAACTAAAAACTAAAAACTAAAAACTAAAAACTAAAAACTAAAAACTAAAAACTAAAAACTAAAAACTAAAAACTAAAAACTAAAAACTAAAAACTAAAAACTAAAAACTAAAAACTAAAAACTAAAAACTAAAAACTAAAAACTAAAAACTAAAAACTAAAAACTTAAAAACTAAAAACTAAAAACTAAAAACTAAAAACATAAAACATAAAACATAAAACATAAAACATAAAACATAAAACATAAAACATAAAACATAAAACATAAAACATAAAACATAAAACATAAAACATAAAACATAAAACATAAAACATAAAACATAAAACATAAAACATAAAACATAAAACATAAAACATAAAACATAAAACATAAAACATAAAACATAAAAAATAAAACATAAAACATAAAACATAAAACATAAAACATAAAACATAAAACATAAAACATAAAACATAAAACATAAAACATAAAACATAAAACATAAAACATAAAACATAAAACATAAAACATAAAACATAAAACATAAAACATAAAACATAAAACATAAAACATAAAACATAAAACATAAAACATAAAACATAAAACATAAAACATAAAACATAAAACATAAAACATAAAACATAAAACATAAAACATAAAACATAAAACATAAAACATAAAACATAAAACATAAAACATAAAACATAAAACATAAAACATAAAACATAAAACATAAAACATAAAACATAAAACATAAAACATAAAACATAAAACATAAAACATAAAACATAAAACATAAAACATCTGAGTAATTCTCTGCCAACTCACACAGCAGTTGCCCTGACCCCTCTTCGATTTGCGTGAAACTTTGTCCTAAGGGGTAACTTTTGTCCCTGATCACCAATCCGAGGTCCGTTATTCGATACCTCATGACGGAGGGGCGGTACGACCCCTTCAATTTTTGAAGATGCGAAAAAGAGGTGTTTTTCAATAATTTGCAGCCTGAAACGGAGATGAGATAGAAATTTGGTGCCATAGGGACTTTTATGTAAAATAAGACGCCCGATTTGATGGCGTACTCAGAATTCCGAAAAATGTATTTTTCATCGAAAAAATCACAATTTTTTTTAAAAGCTCTGCCATTTCCCGTTTCTCCATGTCTGTCGCGGGTGACAATGAACGGCCATGATCAACGACGACCAACTTTTTCAAAACTTTTTTTTTCGTAAAACCGCGATAACTCGTGATGTTTATAAGCAAACCCCTTATGTTTATATATCAATTTTTTTGTAATTATCTGCTCTACAACTTCGTAAAACATTGTTTCACTCTAAAAAATAACCCTGCAAATTTAGAAAAAAAACACGAAATTTTAAAATGAAAAAAAAGATCTAAATGAAAAAATTACTTTTCTTGGTCAATGTAGATTCGAAAATTACAATAAATTTCCCATAAAATTATATGTTCTAAAAATGTTTACAGTCGAGTAACGGAAAATGGCAGAGCTTTTACCTTTTTTTTTTGTGTTTTTTCGATGCAAAATACGTTGTTTCGGAATTCTGCGTGGCGTACCAAATCGAGCGTTCAATTTTACATAAAAGTCCCTTTGACACCAAATTTCAATTTGAGGCTGCAAATGATTGAAAAATACCTCTTTTTTCGCATGTTAAAAAATGGAAGGGGTCGTACTGGCCCTCCGTCACGAGATATCAAAAAACGGACCTCGGATTCGTGATCAGGACCAAAAGTCACCCCTTAGGACAAAGTTTCACGAAAATCGAAAATCCAGACAAATATCTTCGGGCTGAAGGGATATCTTTAGTTGCTTGGAGTTGGATAAGTACGACGAGAGCTGAAAAATCATGTTTTGCAACCATTCTATCGCAATTATTTCGAATATAATTTTTAGTGGAATAATTGTATTTCATGTATTATGATAGCGTCCATGTGTAAAGTTAATTCATCAGCTTTTTGGCCCAGTAATCTGTGGTCAATGGTATATTTGCTAGCCACAAGTTTGTAATGCCTTCGACGATGTTGCGAAAAGTTAAACTTTTCAGAATTGAGAATTTGCGTTTGACGACGTTGTGAAAAGTTGAACTTTTGGCAACTCAAATGAGCATATCAAATAATCAAAGTGCTGAATTGATCATTTTAGCATTAATTTGAGTGCTGAATAATTCAACTTTTCAGAACTTGTATCGAAAACAGTCTTTGGAAAATAAAAACTTTGGATATCCTTTATGTTTTGGATTATTTTAAAATATGTTGCAATTTTAAACAGTTATGTTGATCTCAGACAATACAATTCCCCTTGATTTGATTGTTTGCTTCATGTTGTCTTTGTATTGAGGCTTATTAAAAAAATGTAGAGATTTTAAACGAATAAAAACAAAAAATATTCAAATGATCTCTTATTATTCCTAAGACAACACTACCGACATCAGAATATCAAGAAAGTTTTGTTTATTTCTGTCACGCTTTCAATCTCCAAATTGACTTTTTCCATTATTCTATGCGTATTGTAATTTCTTGCTCTGCAATCCCCCTTTTTCACTAAGGACAATACCATTTCCGTCTCCCGTTTTTAGGCTAAATGAAAGCAGCCGACCATTGATTTGCACCCTCTCTCGTTCACGCTGTATTTTCCCGGCGTTTTGTTAATTTATGATTGTGCTCATAATTTAAAAGACTAATATTTGCACAAAAAATCAGAATCGCTATTTTCGGCACACGACGGCATCAACAAACCAAGCAACCAACCAACCGGCATGGAACTCATAATAGACCACCTCAAAAATGCTCTCCTGGAACATCCTTTTTTCCACCCTCAACAGTGGAGAGGAGGAAAAGTGCTTCGCCTCGATGCCCCCGGATTCACTCGAAAGTAGAAGCTGCTCAACCCTTGGCAAAAGACCGATGCACTCCCCCTTAAAAGGCAAGGTGCAACGTGTGGTGGGACGAGGAGCGGAACTCTGATTGTTAATAATTCAAGCAGAACCATTGTGAATGTGGATTTTTCCGAGGGTGATTGTTCCGAATGCGGAGTCGCTCGCGTGCCAAGTCAGGAAGCTGCGCGAATCATCCCAATTGTCAGAAAGCGGGGGGAAAATTGGAGGGAAATTTTCGTGTTCGTCAACAATTTTCACAAAGCGATCTTGTTTCTTCTTTTTTCCGAGGGAGGGATGAAATGAGCGAAATTAGTGTGAGCGAGGCAAGCAAATTATGTTTTAATTTTTGGCTTTTTTCCTATTCATTTGAGTTTTTCCACAACCAGAAGACAATGACACAGTCCCAGGAGGGGAGAGGAAAAACGCTGCGGGAGCTAATTGAAATAACCAAAATTTTCGGGGCTCCGATTCGGGTTCGGGTGCAGATAATTTAATAAATTGTGACCGACTGGTTCTCATATTTTGAAAGTGCCGCAGGCCAAATCGGAACCAACCGGAGAACATGGGAAGAATGTTGATTGCCAATTCTGACGGGGGCAGATGTCGTGGCAGTTGACTGTCTAACTGAGTTGAGACAACATCATGTTTCGAATTTTGCCAACAATATGCTGCTGCGGTCTCCGAAAGAATTGTTTTAAGGTTGGTTATGAAACATATATCATCTTGTTATATATTTTAAAAAGGAATTTTCGTTGAATCAAAACGATTGAAACTCCATTTTTAAAGTCTTCCACCCTACGAACAGTTATGAGTATTTAATTATTATTTTTAAATGTATTGGAGACAGATTTCGAACACTCAGAACGATGTCTGAATCCTTTCAATAGAGCCCAATTTTTAGCCGAACTGCCACGATATATTTGTTTTAATTCTCCATAAAGAGTTCGTGAGGAAAATATCAATTAAAGGCGAACGCAATTACCGCAAACAACATTCCAAAACGGGCGTTGCTCCAATCTTCACTGTTTACGTAAAGGATTATTCCAGATCCAAATTCAGCAACCAAAATATAAAATATATATATGTACTATAAGAAACCGTACTCCTAAATTTCATATACGCTACATTTATTCGTTTAACTTGCTAGAACTACTAGAACTTTCGGAGAATTGAGAACATTTTTTTCAAGTTCACTTTTTTGGTTATTTGCACACTTTCAACATTTCAGGCTTTATCATAGTTGCTACAACCGCTATAAAACCTATCAGCCAAAAACAACATTAAAACCACGTAGTCGTAACAACATTTCATACGTCAAACAGGTTTTATTGTGGATTTATAGGACAAACAGGTTTTATTGTGGCAAAAAATAAGTCTTCGTCTTGACAAATGATATAATGGAGATGGTTGTCAAAAATGACGACGATGAAATGATAGGTATTGGAGGTAATTAAAATATTTTCAAAGCTTATTCCTTGCAAATTGTGGCTCAAATTCAGCTGCGGTTGAAAATTTATCGATAAATGTGGGGGAGGTGAAGTCATGAAAATCAACTCGCTTCATCTAAAAGCTTTTTTTGCAATCACAGTTGTAAATATTTTTTTTAAATGTTTTTTTTTTTTTTGCAAAACATAAATTCATCATAAATGTGTGTTTTATCAAATTTTCATCAAATTTATGCTTTTTCTATTTTTTCTGCCAAGATGGCCGTCAATCTCATTCTATCAGACCACGTGTTCAGCGCCATATTTAAGTATTGCTATTTGGCTGCGTTAAATGCTCTTTTAGGAGCTTATTGTTTTAAGTGAGCCTTTTGCATACCTAATGGAACTTGACAGCTTCCACATCCTTGGTTTTAAAGAAGCAAGCGATAAAACCGCTTGGCATGGCATTGCCAATTAATGTTTTAAAGTCTCTCCTAAAACTTTCATAAAACTAGTTAAAACCAGTTGGCTTTTATTTTCACCAAGCTTTATGTCCGAAGCATAAAACCTTGTTAGTGCCTATTAATTAGCTTTTGCTTGCTGGTTGCGGTGAGTGCCGAAATAAAGCTAGAAAGCAATCAAGATGCTGCCATAAAACCTCAATAAAACAAGGTGGTGGTTGTTGGTTTAAAAATGTTACTTGGGGTAGTTTTTCTGTTAAATTTTACACTTTTCAAATGTTGAATAAAGTTTGTTACCCTTTGGCCAATGTTTACTGATTTTATTCAGTATTCGAAAAAAGAAATATATATTTAATTGGAAGTGGGCTATGTATTCAGAAACTTTAAAATATCAATGGAAACACAAATGCAGCCTACTGAAAATGGGTTTAAATATATTTTCCTGCTTAGGCGTTATCCATAAAGTACGTCACGCTCTAGGGGGGATGGGGGTTGTCGCAAGCGTGACAAAGTGTGACAAGGGGGGAGGGTCCGTGAGATCGTGTCGTAACACTAGACTTTTTCTGAATACTGAAAATTCAGTCTTAAAATATATTTAAAAATGTTTAATGTTAAATGTTAACTTTACTCATAATTGAAATACGATATAAGGCTTTTAGAAACAGAGTTTTTGATAATATATTTAACATGCTTGAATCATCATATTTTGAGAAAAAAAAATCCAAACCCAGCCTGTGAAAATAAAGACTCCGACCCCCCCTTGAAAAGTCACATTTTGTCGGACCCCGCTCCCCCCATCTTGATTTTTGGTACAATCTGGATTAATTTTTTTTTTAAATTTAACAGACAAACTACCCCAAGTAACATTTTTAAACCAACTAGCTACCACCTTGTTTTATTGAGGTTTTATGGCAGCATCTTGATACTAGCTTTATTTCAGCATTCACCGCAACCAGCAAGCAACAGCTAATTAGTAGATTCTAACGAGGTTTTATGCCTCGAACATAAAACCTGGTGGAAATAAAAGCCAACCGGTTTTAACTAGTTTTATGAAAGTTTTAGGAGAGACTTTAAAACTTTTATTGGCAATACCATGCCAAGCGGTTTTATCGCTTGCTTCTTTAAAACCAAGGGTGTTGAAGCTGTCAAAGTGTGACATAGGGGGGAACGTGACAAAGTGTGACATAGGGGGGAGGAGGGTTGATTTTGGCCGATTTTAGCGTGACATACTTTATGGATGACGCCTTAGATGATTAGTTTTTGCAAGTTTGGTCTTATTTTGAAATCATTAGTTAAGAGCAAGTTTAGAGTAAAAAATGAGAAATGAGATTTAAAAAAAAATGTATTCAAGGGTCTCAAAGGCCAATATTTTTTAAACAAGTTTCGAAATTTTAATGGAAATAAAACTTTAACCAACTAAAAACAATCTAGAATGTATCTTTTTGGCCTGCTTTGAAAATATTTGTAATTTCTGTTAAAATCCGGTGTACAACACCGCAAAAGGTTGTTTTCCGCAAAAAAAAGTTTGGTCATTACCAAGTCATTACTAAGATGTTATAAAAACTAAATATTGCGAAACGACTGGACTGGCATTGAAACCATGGCATACCTTTTTTTTAGAATTTCGTATTTCTTTGCCCCCCTCAATTTTATACTAAAGGAAAATATAGTTAAGAAGCTTAATATATTTGTGAATGGCCATGACATAAAAACTTTTGATTTACACGTAATTGTAGCTTCTTCAAATTAGCCCATACTTGGCATCGTCCTTTTCCTCCCAAAAAACTGTTAGTTTTAATACGCAACGCAAAAACCCTCGTTATAATCTAGGCCACCGCACAAACACCTCACACAACAAATCCAAACTTTTCCCATCGCTCGCTTGGACGAGCAGCCTGCAATCTAGCTTGAGCCCAGCAGCATATCTTTATAGTCTATCGGAAAGCATAAATTTCACTGCTTTACGCGGTCGAGCTGGCCGAGCCAAACTAAATTGGGGAAAAACTTCTGCTCGACTGCACCGCCCTCGCCTCCCCCGAGGGGAGTAGTTTCCCAGACCGTATTTTGGAAAGAAGGCGGAAATTAGCTGCTACTGTTTTCGGGCTGAACCTGCTGAAAACTTACCGCGAGGAAAGGAGCGGAGAATGGAATTGGGGTTTGGCTCGGCAAACATAATTAGATCAAATGCCACAAGTTTAGCGAGGTTTACGATTTTTTTCTGCACCCATCACTTTCAACCAACTTTGAGTGGAGATTTTCCAGCAAACACACGTGTCTTTACAAGAGTGAAAAAACAACGAGAAAAAAAAGATTGAAGTGATGAGTGGATGTAAAAGTTTCCTTTTGTTGGGGCCAAAGATTTACAAGCTTTTTACGAATTTAAAGGGAGAGGGGCAAAAGCTCGAACATGCCCGCAAACATCTGGTCTTGAGCTGACGTTGACGATTTTGGGGTGGTTTTGGAAAATCCTGCCAGAATACATCAAAGTGAGGGTTGGGAAAGGGGAGACGGTAACACAGTAAGCAGGGCTCAAGAGTTGCCAGTAGTTGTTGGTGTTGGTGTTTCCCCCCCACAACCCCGATATGTGGCAAGAAGGAAAACTTTTTCTATCAAAACTTACCACAAAAAGGAAGCCGGAGCCGTGTGGGAAAATGTGTTAATGTGAAAAGTAGCTGGCAAAAAGTATGTGTGTCATGTGTTGGAAAAGTATGTTACAAGGGAAAAAAAGAATTTTAAAAATGCATGCGCTTATCAACGGTGGCAGATTGATTCCTGGCGTTGATTATGCCGGCTTGAATGGCTGTTGTTGTTGTTGTTGATGGAGTTTGCATAATTCATGAAAGGGTCAACGTAAGACGCGAGAGGCATTTCATTTTTGAGGGAAAACTTTCCTGTTCGATTGGATTTACACAACTTTTTTTTGTGAGTGCGTACCATTTCAGTTTCATCCAAAGTTTAAGAATTGAATATTATAAGACCCCATTTGGTCTAAACACCAAAAAAAGGAAATAAGAAAAAAAATCTTATCTATTTTGGTCGTTAACTTTATTCTATTCCATGGGCAAAGTTTACTGACTTAGCCAAACATGAGGCTAACCGGTTAATATTTAGGGGTCGCAGATGTGCATACTTGACATGGTTTCCACAGAACCTGTTTTGGAACAATTTATAAATCTTTGAATTTTTCAATACATTTCATCATTTTTGGCATAAAAACTAAAACTAAAAATTGGCATAGATAGATAGTTTCTGCGTTAAGTTTTTTATATTTAGTTTTGTAGAAGTCATGACCAAGCTTGACTATCCCTGAAAATACCACCTAATTTGGACGGTTTTAAATTTCAGAATTGACATTACAATTATAAAACTCATTTAATTTCTGTAAACTACTATCCGATTGTAAATTTTATTTTACATAAAAAATGGAATGATAAATGTTTTTGTAAAATCATACATTTTTTTTAATCAAAACACTGCCCAATCAGTTTTTTACCAGATAAAAGTCAATATTTTTTGTTTTTACCATCTTTTGCTATTGCTTTAAGATGGAATTTTCGGTCATCAACATAATATCCTGTAATTACATTTTCAATAATGGTTATTTTGCATAGTCATTTTTTTTTTTGCCAATGCAATTTTCGACTCTGAACAAAGTCAAAGGGTTGCACTAATAAAAATTTAATAATTTAAATAGCAAACTATGCTTTCAACAAATGATTGAAAAACGTGTTTTAAAAAGGATTATACATATCTAAGTATCTACGAAAAAAAATCGCTGGAAATAAACTTTTTGCGGTTCTTGGAAATTACAGTAAAAAAAAACAAAATATTTTTAAACAAGCTCAAACATGCTCATGCTGAATTTGATTGACAACCAGGAAAATGCATTTCAAATTGTTTTCAGTTGCTAAAACATTTATTCCCATGACAACTTTTAAGTTTTTATAGAAAAAATGTTTTTTTTTTTATTATTTTTGGGCCGATTTCCGAGGCGACAGAAACCTTGAAAATTATTTGCAACAGCCTCATGCAATCATTTTTTTTTAATCGAGTATTACCTTTTTTCTTAAAGTCATAGTCAATACCAGCAACGTTGATGAAGATACCAAGGAAAAAGTGATTTGTTCTCAACATTCAGGTTTTTGAATTTTTTTGATGTGCTTTTTTGGATGGACAAACTAATTACAGTCCAGACTCAATTATCCGAAGGCCTCGGAAATATCTCACTTCAGATAATAGAACCACAAAAAAAAATTTCGTTGTCTAATTTTTGATTGTAGAGCTTAAGTTTGTCCCCTAAACTACGCAAAAGTGATTTTAAATTTTTAAATTCAGGATGGCGGCCAAAGTGACGAAATATTGAAAACAAACATTTTAATATTTAATAGGCAATCAACTATTCAAGTTTGAATAAAATGTGGTCGTAGAACTCGAATTTGATGTTTAAAACAAGAAAAAGAAAAAAAAGGATTTTTCGTGATTCGATTATTCGAAGTCCCATACCACTATGGGCCATCTCCATACAAACAGGCGGCCAAATTATTTTTTTTGCTTTTTAAATGTTTTTTCATTTAAATTAGGGTAATTGTATGGTATTGAAATGATATCAACCATTTTTATGACTTTTCAGGTTTTTCAATAGTTGATTGTTTATAATAAATAGTCTTTTCATACATTTGCAAGTGCAACAGAATTGCGTATATATTGTATTGCAAGTTTTTATTATTAAATTATGGATAAGCTAATACATCCCCACTTTAAGGACACAACCCCTCCCTCCTCTTTCATTCAGCCCCCCCCCTCCTCTCCTCCCCTCCAACAAAATTTTGTTATGCGTAATAAATTCTTTTTTAGTCAAATATTTATTATTTACTGCTGTGTGTTTCTTTTTGTAAGTCCATGCCATATAACATGAGACCAGCCCCCCCCCCCCTTACGGGCATAAATTGCGAAAATTTTAATTGTTAAATCAAATAACAGAAAATTAATTTTATTCAAAATATTAATAATGAAGTAAAACGATAAAATACAAAATATATTCTAACTAATCCTAATGTTCTTGTTCATGAAAATTCATTTGATTATAGAGTTTCTGACGGCTTCAGGATATGTTAAAGGTACTTTTTATGATGTTTTGTACTAACCAACATAGAACTTAAATGTGGATCAGTTTCATGGATTGATCGCAGAAATTCATCATGCTAAGTCAATATTTTGCTGAATACTTTTTTCGGTATCAAACTGAGATTCTCCTGTTTCGCTTGAGAAACTTCGGTAGGAATACCTTATTTTGACTAAGGTACTCAATTTTAAATGTAGGCAACAGAAAATTCCAATAAAGTAATTTCGAACTTCTTGAAACCAGGTATTGATTTTTAAAGCGACGATGCCCACGAAGTAGGTAGCAAAGCAAGTGAAATAAACGGGCGCATATGTAGATTGCAGAAAATTTTGATAAAACGTAAATGTTCAAAATGGCATATCTCCAAAAACGCAAAAAATTGCAGGCTGGAAATTTCAGCAATGTTAGACTATGATCCAATCTTTCAAGTGATCTTAGTTTCATGTTTAGCATCGGTTAGCAAAAAAAAGTACTCGATTAACAAACACAAAAAAATAAGTTTTGTCAAAAAAATGCTTCAGTTATTCGATGAAAACTTCAGTTTTTGGTTTGGAAACAACATTTTATCTATTAATAGTTTCAAAGCTTATCTCATTACCTTTCCAACGATGTATAATTGTCCTAATAAAATATTTGAAATGGCTGAGCCATGTTAAAATTAAACAATCAGCCTTTTTTACGAAAAACGCTAGTTTTTTACTCCATTTTTTGAATTTCAGCTTGCGTATCTCCGTAATGAACAAACTTAGAACTTTGAAAATTTGGATTTTTCTTAGTTAGAATGTTTACTTTCGAGAAAAAAATACCAAAAAATATTTGGAGAATGTAACTTTTTTGAAACTTGGCCACCCAATGTACCATAGTGCATACAAACCTTCGGATAATCGAACTTCAGATAATCGAAACTTCGGATAATCGAGTCTGGACTGTATTAAAAAGGGTTCTTGGTTATTGAATAAATACTTTTTAGGAATAACATAAGATAAAATAACATACCGTCAGTGGGGGTGACATTGGGTCTGGGGGGTTGAGATTGGGTCAAAGTGATTTTTTACGGATTTTACCATTTCTCAGGTTCTTCTCAATGAAGCTGGATTCTGTTAAAAGGGTTCTGTAGGGGGCATATTAAGATGACTTCGTTGAAAAAATCTCGTTCCTAGAACAAATCCTGTTTTTTTGGCAGCTGTCTAAAGTTGAGGTACGTTTTTGGCCAAAAATTACTTCTCGAAAAATCATTTTTCTAATAATTTTGATGGAATTGCTCGAAAACTACCCAAATGTTTGAAAATCTCCACTTCAAACATTGTAGCATGTCAATACGATTCCCTCAAACAAGAAAAAACTGTTGAATGACTTGTTTTTACCATATCGTTGTATTTGAGCATCATTTTAGTTTCATTTGACCCAATGTCACCCCCTCTAAGGGGTGAGATTGGGTCAATTTTAAAACTATTGGCATTTAAGTAACAATCCACCATATTTTGAAAAAAAAAAATAGTTAACTATCTAAGAACAAATCGACTCATAGTCACCCCCACTGACGGTACTAAAAGAGAGAATTTTGAACAATATTAAACAAACTAGTGGATTTGACAGTTCAAAAAAAAACATTTTTTATTCTGTTGCATGTCTTTTACAAGCAAAAAAAAAACCGTTAATTAATGATTAATTTTGATCCAATATTTTCGTTAGATAATTGTTTATATTTTCAAATGAAACCCAGTTCGAAGGGGTGAGATTTGGTCAATTTCAATTGATTGTCATTTGGGAAGACAGAGTTTTTATAAGTTCTTTTAAACTAATTAACTGTCTACTGTCCAATTTTGTTTTCGTAAATTTTTATTTTTTCGTGTTTGGTAGACAATTTTGAGCAACTTACGATCTACGAAAAACTATTTTTTGTTTATTTAATAACAGAGGCATATTCTACAAACTCCAATCCTTATCTTTTGTATACTGTAGACCCCACAAAAATGCATTTTTCAAAACATTGGCAAAGTTACATGAAACAGGTAAAAGACATCAAATCCAAGGTGTTCTTAAAATTTTAGAGTTCTTCTTTCCAATGCTTTTTGAATATTCAAAATGGGTTAAAGTGATTTTTGAGAAAATTTTAAATCGAACCCCATTAGAGGCTAGGTTGAGTCTTAGAGGGGTAAGAATGCCTTAAACTTATTACAATTTAATTCAATATTATTCCACTTGAAACTTTTTAATGTTGTCACTTTCGTTTTAATTTTTTTTTGGTTAAAACAATATTTTGAAATTATACAGAG